>NC_086446.1:408710262-409015762 GCF_028390025.1 Pseudophryne corroboree | reverse complement strand
TCGGACAGCTACAACGTGCATCACCGATCAGCGACGGGATGGTGCAAAGGATCCATTTGCACGGGCGTACACAAGGTGTTTGGCAAAAAGAGGCCGTTTGTGGGTGGCAACTGACCATTTACAGGGAGTGTCCGGAAAAACGCGGGCTGGTCCAAGCGTTTTGAGGGAGGGTGTCTGACGTCCGCTCCAGCCCCGATCAGCAGGATTCAATTGCACTGGAAGAGTAAGTCCTGGGCTGCGCAGAGGCTGCACAAACTGATTGTTAGCCGCTCTGCTAACACATAGGAATGCACACTTGCATAGCGAAAATACACTCCTGCTGTAGGTGGCAACTATCTGATCGCAGGACAGCAAAAAATGCAGCCCAGCGATAGATCTGAATTACCCCCAGTGTTAGGGAGTAATGCTGCGTATACAGCTGCTCAGCTGTTTATCATGAGGTACAACAGACCATAGCATCTTTTTTTCTCTTACGTCCTAGGGGATACTGGGAATCCATTTAGTACCATGGGGTATAGATGGGTCCACTAGGATCCATGGGCACTTTAAGAAATGAATAGTGTGTGCTGGCCCCTCCCTCTATGCCCCTCCTACCAGACTCAGTTTAGAAAATGTGCCCGGAGCAGCCGATCACATCTATGGAAGCTCCTGAAGAGTTTTCTGCATTTTCTGAATTTGTTATTTTCAGGCAGGACTAGATGGCACCAGCCTGCCTGCTTCGTGGGACTTAGGGGGCACGGACGGCCCAACCTCTCTCAGGGTTAATGGTCCCATTCCCCGCTGACAGGACACTAGCTCCTGAGGGAACCATTCGCAAGCCCCACCACAGCGAGCGTACATTCTTGCAGCACGCCGCCACCCCTAACAGAGCCAGAAGAATGAAGAGTGGTGAGTACTAAACCAGCGTCCCGGAAAGCGGGTCACCGGCCATTATGGCAGCATGAGGGTACGGAAACGCATGGCTTCTAAACGGGGTGGACTGCGTCTCCCGCTGTGTACGGACACAGACGCTGAACAGCGGATACAGTACCCAGACTGGCAACAAAGCCATAAAAGGAGTCTGTCTCCATTTTATGCACATAGACACATATAGCCAATATAAAAAAGAGCGGGTAGACTGCGCGCCATTGAAGGGGTGGGGCTTCACTATGAGCGGATCCAGCAGCTCACCAGTGCCATTTTCCCTCTGCAGCTGACACAGACGCCGACTGACAGGGACGTGCAGCTTCTCCGGAGAGACTCCAGATTACCTCACGGTACCAGGGGGTCATAGCAAGGGGGGGGGGACACACGATTATTAGTGTACTAAGTCCTTAATCTAGGTACTTGGTCTGCGACCCGGCTAAGCTTGGCATTAGCGATAAGGGCGCAGTGTGCTGTCCTTTTCCTGTGTGTGTGTGTGTGTGTGCTGTCACTGTTACAGTATGTAAGGCACAGTGTTCCTCTTCTCCAGGGGGTTCACTAGTGTGTAATCAGTGTAGTATCCCTTCCCAGGCTAGTGGGGCAGAACCAGCATGGCTGGACTCCATTAAGGGAATGATTTCCACAATCTCTACTAAGTTATCTCGGAATTGGAAAGAGACGCAATACTTAAGACAATATATGACTGAGTTTATGAAAAGAGACTCTGTACCCAAACCAGTGTCTGTCCCCTGCCATTTGTCCGCAAAAACGTACTTTGGCCCATGTCCTGCAGTCTGACTCTGATGATGAGGGGTCAGAAATGGAGGAGGGTGGGGTTGACTCAGAGGTGGGGGCGGGTACTCTGGCGCAGGGAATAGAGGCTATCAGAGAAGTTCTGAATATCCCTGATAAGGTGACAGAGGAGAGTGAGGAATCTTATTTTAATATAAAAAGAAATCCTCAGCCACTTTTCCTGTGTCAAAGGAACTAAATACCCTGTTTGAACCGTGGGTTAATCCTGATAGGGAATTTCAAATCCCTAAACGGTTGTTGTTATCTCCTTTTCCTCCTGAGGATAGGATAAAATATGGGAAAATCGACCAATAGTGGATGCATTAGTATCCAGGCTCTCGCGAAAAATTGTATTGCCTGTCCCGGGTGCAGCCTCCCTAAAAGACGTGGCTGATCGTAAAATTGAGACTACGCTCAAATCAAATCTTTGTATACAGCTGCTGGGGTGGCCCAGAGACCCACTATAGCATGTGGGTGGATTACAAGAGCCATTGCTAAATGGTCGGGTAACCTGATTGAAGGGTTAGACACCTTGCCTCAGGAGGAGGTTATCTTGTTCCTGCAACAAATCGGTTTGCTTAATACACACACTACAGCTACGGCAGTGTCGGCACACAGGGGCTTATGGCTACGCCAGTGGACTGTGGACGTGGACTCCAGGAAAGGTGTGGAAGGCCTACCCTTCACAGGCGAGGCCTTATATGGAGATGAACTAGATAACTTGATCTCCAAGGCTACATACCTACCCTCTGCAGCTCCCCCAGCTAGAAAGTGGACTGCCAAGATTAGGGGCAAGGCTAGAGGTCCTTCTACCGCCACCAGAGGCTCTAGAGGTAAACCAGCGACTGCTGGTACACAGGAACAGGGCTCAGGCTCTGCTTCCTCAAAACCTTCAACATGACGGTGGACCTCGACTGGCGGGTGGGAGTCCGGCTAAAATTCTTCAGTCACATCTGGACAAGATCGTGCCAGGATCCCTGGGTCATAGATCTTATATCCCAGGGTAACATACTGGAGTTCAAGGAGCTCCCACCTCACAGATTCTTCAATCCGGCTTACCAGTTTCACAAGAGGCAAGTATGACCTTACAGGACGCTATTCAAAAACTGTTACAGATCCAGGTCATTGTTCCAGTTCCACCTCACCTACAAAGCAAGGGTTGCTATTCCAGCTTGATTGTAGTACCAAAACTGGACGGTTCGGTAAGACCGCTTTTGATCCTCAAGTCGTTGAACCCGTACTTACGAGTGTTCAAATTGAAGATGGAGTCTCTGAGAGCGGTGATCTCAGGTCTGGAGTAGGGGGAATTGCTAGTGTCCCTGGATATCAAGGATGCGTACCTTCACATCCCGATCTGGCCACCTCATCAGGCTTATCTACGGTTTGCTCTGCAGGACTGTCACTACCAGTTCCAGGCCCTGCCATTTGGCCTCTCCACGTTACCGAGGGTGTTCACCAAAGTGATGGCAGAGATGAAGTTCCTTCTCCGCAAATGAGGAGTGAACATAATTATGTACCCGGGCGATCTTCTGATAAAGGCACCGTCCAGGGAGCAGTTGTTGGAGAGCATTGGTCTCTCAACCAGATTACTCCTGGATCACGGGTGGATTCTGAATCTACCAAAATCTCACCTAGAATGTGTCCAGTATCATTCCCAGAAAATGAAGCCTGTGTGTTCAGAGTCTCAGAAAGTGTTCCTTCCCTTGGAAAAGGCAGTGATAATCCAGTCGATGGTTCGGGCTGTCCTGAAGCCAACTCTGATCTCTGTGCATCTCTGCATCTGCCTTCTGGGAAAAATGGTGGCCTCTTACGAGGCGCTTCAGTACGGAAAGTTTCATGCGAGGCCCTTCCAATTAGATCTGTTGGACAAATGGTCAGTATCGCATCTTCACATACACCAGAGTATTCGTCTGTCGCCAAAAGCCAGGATATCCCTCCTGTGGTGGCTACGAACTTCTCACTTAGTCGAGGGTCGGAGGTTCGGAATTCAGAATTGGATTCTACTAACCACAGACGCAAGTCTCAGAGGTTGGGGTGCAGTCACCCAAGGGATACAGTTTCAGGGAAGATGGTCAAATCTGGAGTTCGTCCTTCTGATAAACATCCTGGATGTGGGCCTACACCTAGGCTCCATAAAGGTCCAGATTTCGGCCATGTCTATTTTCTTTCAGAAACAATTGGCTTCTCTCCCTGAGGTTCAGACATTCTTGAAAGGTGTTCTGCACATCCAACCTCCCTTTGTGCCCTCCACGGCACCTTGGGATCTCAATTTTGTGCTGCAGTTCCTCCAATTGGACTGGTTTGAACCGTTTCAGGCGGTAGATGTAAAGTATCTTATGTGGCAGACCATCACACTGTTGGCCTTGGCTTCAGCAAGGCATGTGTCGAAACTGGGGGCTTTGTCTCACAAGAGCCCCGACTTGATTTTCCATGAGGACAGAGCCGAACTCCGGACTCGTCAGAAATGTCTTCCTAAGGGGGTGTCCGCGTTTTACATCAACCATCCTATAGTGGTTCTGGTTGTTACGGACACCTCTGTTACTTCCAAGTCTTTGGATGTTGTAAGGGCTTTGAAGGTATATGTGAAGTAGACTGCTTGTATCAGGAAATCGGACTCGTTGTTCATTCTCTATGATCCCAATAAAATTGGGTATCCTGCTTCAAAACGGTCTATTGCACGCTGGATCAGGCTCACTATCCAGCATGCTTATTCCACGGTAGGTTTGCCGACTCCAAAATCTGTACAGGCGGCCCACTCTACTAGGTCGGTGGGTTCTTCTTGGCGGCTGCCCGAGGTGTCTCTGCTTTACAGCTCTGCCGAGGAGCTACTTTGTCTGGTTCGAACACGTTTGCTAAGTTTTACAAGTTTGATACTTTTGGTCTCTGAGGACCTTCAGTTTGGTCAGTCAGTTCTGCAGGAACCTCAGCACTCTCCCACGGTTTGGGAGCTGTGGTACTTCCCCCATAGTATTAAATGGATTCCCAGTATCCCCTAAGACGTAAGAGAAAATAGGATTTTAATTACCGGTAAATCCTTTTTTCGTAGTCCTTAGGAATATTGGGTGCTCGCCCGGTACTTCGTTCTTCCTGCACTGTTACTTGGTTAAGTATTCTGGTTTGTTCAGCTGTTGCAGTTCCTGTTTCAGGTTTGGTTAGCATGGCTTTCCTTTTGTTCTGTGTGTGCTGGTTTGTAATCTCACCACTTTCCTTATCTATCCTTCTCTCAAAGTATGTCCGTCTCCTCGTGCACAGTTTCCTAGACTGAGTCTGGTAGGATGGGCATAGAGGGAGGAGCCAGCGCATACTATCAAATTCTTAAAGTGCCCATGACTCCTAGTGGACCAGTCTATACCCCATGGTACTAAATGAATTCCCAGTATCCCCTACGGACTACGAGAAAAGGATTTACCGGTAGGTAATTAAAATCCTATTTTTTGGATGAAGAGCAATAACATTGTTAAGAATTCTACCTTTAAATATGAGAAGGAAAATGTTGCACTCAATCGTTACTAATCACTATGGAAAAAGTCTCTTTCCCTCCACCTTTATTTTTATACGTAAGAGCTACTATGCTGATTGCAAAAGTAAAATGAAGTATGTAAAGCCCTGTATCTGACAACAGGAGAGTCCATAAGATGTAGCTCAGATGGTTTGTAGGCTCACTGTGTTGTGATCTCTCTAATATGTGGCTTTTAAAGGCTTTACTTACCTTTTTAGTGAAAGGTTAGATCTTCATAGTTCTTCCTGTTCAGCTGCTCAGATAAAGGAAATAAGGGATGAAAACAATTCCTGGGCATCCTCTGTCGCCAGTCCAGTACATTTATGGTAACGTGAACTATGCTCTACTGTGTTCCAGAACTTGTCCAAGAACTAAAATCAGAAAATGACTAGCCAGGTTAGTGAGCCTCTATGTAGTTGTTGGGTGGTCAGCTCCCATGTTTAAAAGGTAGTACAGGAACGAGTTTTATTCCTTTGCTTCTTTTAAATACATCTCAAATTGATATATCTTTAAACATGCATTGATACATCTAAAGGTGCATACACACTGCAATATTTTAGTCAATATCAGTCATTTTTTCCCTTCTGAGTGATATTGACTAAAATATCGCACAGTGTGTATGCTGCAAACGACGGCCGTTAACGACCCCCTCTGTTGGCCATACATACATACATACATACATACATACATACATACATACATACATGCAGGTCAGTTTTGGGGCCGGCTGCGGCGTGATTTCACTGAGCGATATCGTTTGCGGCATTGCTCAGTGTGTACGCACAATGTCGGGCGGCCCAGGAGGGAAGGGAACACACTGTGCAATATTGCTCAAGGAGCGTATCGCAGAGTGTGTACCTTAAGGGTATAGAATTTACTTTATTTATTCATTTGCTCTTAGATTTTTAGTCTGCCTGAAAGACACTCCCAAATTCCAAGTCACTTGGATGTATGTTACCTACAGCTAACAATTACTATATGTTAATATGCTGTTTTAAATATGTAATTCCTTTCTGTATATAGAGCTTGATGCTACCCACTTTTACAAAGCATGAGAAGTATGTAGGTTTTGCTGTATTATAATGGAATGTTGGGAAGAACACCATTGACCCATATGTGACCTATAGATAATGCACTTTTCATGCATTTATTTACTTATAAAAAGCATAAATAATGGATAGAGGTTACACTAAACAGTAGATTGTGTTAACACAGCAATCAGTTAAAAAACATTGGGCCTGATTCTGATGCAGTCCCTAATGCCCACTCAGCTGTGATTTTTAAAGCTACGGAACTGCAAGGCAACACAAGTGTAGCAGCTGACCAGAACAGAGACACCCACCAGAGTTATCACAACTTCCCAGCAACTGTGTACACCATTGCAATTACGTGATCAGGTCATATGATTAGAGACGTTTAACGTATTCTCTCCAACTTGCATCCAGTAATGTTCTAACCTGTCTGTGCCTTTTTATTTGTTTTTGAAGTGTGACATGGTCAGTCATAGTAGCTATAGTGATTAGTTGTTTGTGCATTGATGTAATACAACCTATGCAAAATAAGCGCAGCTACATTTTCTCTTTAGTTCAACTATAAATAAACTAATCCAGTTTGCTATGGTGGCGCAAAATATAAAAAGTAAATGCATGACTATAGAAGCTTCTGTAGTGCAAGTGGAGGAACCAGTTCTTGAGTATTAGAGCTTCAGTCACAGTGGGGCAGATTTATTATGCTCGGTGAAGTTATAAAGTGGAAGGTGATAAAGGACCAGCCAATCAGCTCCTAACTTCCATGTCACAGACTGGGTTTGAAAAATGACAGTTAGGAGCTGACTGGCTGGTCCTTTATCACCTTCCACTTTATAACTTCACCAAGCTTAATAAACCTGCGCCGGTGTTCTAAACCTCTTTGCTGTTATTGTGACTAATATTGCGGCTCCTCTATGGGGATCTTCTGAGATGCGACCATACAGTCCTGACCATTGCAAGAGCTTTATTTTATTTATTACCAGTTATTCTCTGTAAAGCGCTGTGGAATATGTGTGCAATATATAAATATTTTTGGCCATTCACATCAGTCACACACGGGTTAATTTTGTTGATGGCCAACCTACCAGTATATTTTTGGATTGTGGAGGAAACCAGAGTACCCTGAGTAAACCCAGACATGGGCACGGTGAGAATATACAAACTCCACACAGGGCCATATTGGGACTCAAACTCATGACCTTAGTGCTTTGAGGCAGTAATGCTAACCTTTACACTGTCCGTGCCAAGCCATTTATCGGCTAACGCTCCTGCGTCAGCACTGCATACACACCTACACAATCAATGGCCATTCACCTGATATCGGGAGAACAGACCAACTATTGTCTAGGTGTGTTCCCAGCTTTAGCTTTTTTTGATTACCATTATTCCTGCAAGACACAATAGGGAAAGGGTGGAGGGGACAAGTGGGCACAAGCTTGTATTTTGTGGAGGCATTTGACTGCTAAATGCATTGCTGGAGCTAATGAGCTGATCATTCAGATTCTAAAATGTATGCAGTTATATGTTGTCATTCTTACATAGCACCATATAATGCTAGCATTGCGTATGGCTGAATTCTTAAATATTTTGTGTTGCTTATGAATTCGTTGTTACAAAACATCTCACTCCTAACTTTTCTGGAGACTTGTCCAATACTGGTTGAGAATAGAATCTACAGAAAAGTGTGCTTGCTTGTACAAGATTTGACATGCACACCTTTCATTAAAGGATAACTACAGTAAAGCCAAAATTGGTAGTTTTCTGATTTGAAGCCCTGCTCATTCAAAACCGCACACAACTGTCAGGGGTGCTGTGCATGCTACTTATTTCAGTTACTGTATATAGGAGCATGTAAACCAATAACTGCCTCATACCTACCACGTTGGCTTTGTCGGTTCATTATTAGGCTTGCAAGGTGAGTTCATTTAGTGCTGCTCTTTCTTCCAGGTGAAAAACTGCACTTTTCAGCTGTTAATAGGTTGAATTTACATTCGACCTATTCCGTGGCGGATGAAAACCACATGGATTGGTGAATTTGCCACCGATCCATGTGTTTTGGCGAATTTGCAGGCATTTTCACCCATTTTTGGGTCCATTTTTGCCCATGCCGATTCGTCCACAAAACCCCCCCGAAAAGACATGGGTGAAAAGTGACTCAAAAATGAGCGATAACGTCCGCAATTGAATACACTTACGTCGAATTGGTGCCGTTTTTTTGGCTATCCGAAAAATAAAAAAAAGACACTAAATTAATACCCCGCCCGTAGACATATATATACTACTTTAGAATTCTACTGAGACCCCACAGCTACAGGTCAGCATTACGAATCTCCTGTCACACCCATGTTTCAGATGACTACCTAGATTAAGCCTGGCCAGCCTGTGGCTCTCCAGCTGTTGTGAACTGGCTCTACTAGATGAGGAAGTGGGAAGGCGGGGAGAGGTGTCATTTTCCCAGACCTCCAACTGGCAGGGGGCATTCAAATCTTCTGACTTGGGGGCACCTTAAAGAGAGAGAAAGTGATGAGAGATAAAGTACCAACCAATCAGCTTCTGTCAGTTTTCCAAACCCAGCCTGTGACAGGAGCAGGTTGGCTGGTACTGTCTCTTTACTTTATCACTCTTCAAGGCTTAGTACATCTTCTAGTTACTAGTTTTTGTGTTAACTTTTTTTTTGTTTATCAATTTGCTAATTTCCACGTAAAAAAGTTAAAACCCTAAGCTAGAAAAGTACTTCTAATTTGAATTCTTCAGTAACCCAGTACATGTGTGTGTGTGTGTGTGTGTGTGTGTGTGTGTGTGTGTGTGTGTGTGTATGTATGTATATAGATCAGGGGTGGGCAATTATTTCAGCTGGGGGGCCGCTTAACACTTCCAGTGAATAGTCGAGGGCCACACACAAAATATCTTATAAATCGGGTCTGAACTGCGCATGCACCGCAATGTGTAGGTGCGCCGGTCCGCAGCGTCGGGCAGCGATGGGATGGTACGAACAAAGTGATCGCACGGGCGATCGCAAGGTGATTGAGAGGAAGAGGACGTTTGTGAGTGGCAATTGAGCGTTTTAGAGGAGTGTCCGGAAAAACGCAGGAGGGACCAGGCGTTTGGAGGGAGAGTTTCTGACGTCAGCACTCAGCTCTGGCCCCGATCATCGCACTAGCAGAGTAAGTCCTGGGCTGCGCAGACACTGCACAAACTTCTGTTTGTGCAGCTCTCTGCAGATGCGATCTCACCCCTGCACAGCGATTTCCCCCTCCCCTGTAGGCAGCGACTACCTGATCGCAGCAGTGCAAAAATCGCCTGTTAGAGATCAGGTCTGAATTAGGCCCATAGTTACGTATATAACTATAAAAACATAGTGTGGATATCTATCTATCTATCTATCTATCTATCTATCTATCTATCTATCTATCTATCTATATATATATATATATATATATATATATATATATATATATATATATATATATATCCATATATATCCAATTCAGCCGGCACTCACGAATAGAAAGTTATTGCCCCGGTGTCCAGTTCACAAATAGTCCATAGATATCCAAAATAAACGGCACTCAGGGACTGTCATATATGCAAAGACATGTATTGAAGTCAGATCAAACGTAAACGTTTTCGGGGACACAGCCCCTTCGTCAGGATCAAAAGACAATAACAGTTAAAACAAACACAAACACACATTTCAATACCTTATTGTAACTCACCTGTCCACGTCCGCTCATTAGAGCCGCAGGCGCCGGCAAACGACAGTGACGTGCTTCCTGTGAAGACAGGAACCATTACCATGGAGACCGCTGGCTTGCGTTCCGCATGACCGGACTTCCTGTTCTTGACACCAGCCTGTCCTGCGCATGCTCCAACACCCGGGATCTGCGAGAAGAGGGGCAGAGAGAGACAAAGAATAACAGACACTGTGGATAACAACATAAACTATTAATAACAACAAACAAACTATTACTAACAACAAACTAACTCACATAAGCCACAAAATAGCCATATATGAGAACATTCAAATAGAACATTTACATAATGAATGATAATAAAGACAGATGGGTTAAAGAGCCATACTCAATTCTCAAAAATTATAGGGTGTTCCAATTAATTTTCTCATTAAGCCCCATCGGGTAAATAGTACCCAATCGCATAATCCATTGGGATTCTTTAATTAACAGATTTTTAGATCTGTTCTCCCCACGTAATGATGCTGGAACATGATCAATAATAAAATATTTCAAAGAGGACAGGGGGTGGCCCATTTCCCTAAAATGCTTAGCAACAGGTTGATCAATAAATCTCCCCTCGAGAGTGAGACGAATGGCGGAACGATGTGCCGCCATGCGTTCACTAAATTTACGGATAGTTTGACCAACGTAGTACAACCCACATGGGCAAACTATCACGTAAACCACGAATGCAGTACTACAAGTACTGCATTCGTGGTTTACGTGATAGTTTGCCCATTTATCCGTAAATTTAGTGAACGCATGGCGGCACATCGTTCCGCCATTCGTCTCACTCTCGAGGGGAGATTTATTGATCAACCTGTTGCTAAGCATTTTAGGGAAATGGGCCACCCCCTGTCCTCTTTGAAATATTTTATTATTGATCATGTTCCAGCATCATTACGTGGGGAGAACAGATCTAAAAATCTGTTAATTAAAGAATCCCAATGGATTATGCGATTGGGTACTATTTACCCGATGGGGCTTAATGAGAAAATTAATTGGAACACCCTATAATTTTTGAGAATTGAGTATGGCTCTTTAACCCATCTGTCTTTATTATCATTCATTATGTAAATGTTCTATTTGAATGTTCTCATATATGGCTATTTTGTGGTTTATGTGAGTTAGTTTGTTGTTAGTAATAGTTTGTTTGTTGTTATTAATAGTTTATGTTGTTATCCACAGTGTCTGTTATTCTTTGTCTCTCTCTGCCCCTCTTCTCGCAGATCCCGGGTGTTGGAGCATGCGCAGGACAGGCTGGTGTCAAGAACAGGAAGTCCGGTCATGCGGAACGCAAGCCAGCGGTCTCCATGGTAACGGTTCCTGTCTTCACAGGAAGCACGTCACTGTCGTTTGCCGGCGCCTGCGGCTCTGATGAGTGGACGTGGACTGTTGAGTTACAATAAGGTATTTAAATGTGTGTTTGTGTTTGTTTTAACTGTTATTGTCTTTTGATCCTGACGAAGGGGCTGTGTCCCCGAAAACGTTTACGTTTGATCTGACTTCAATACATGTCTTTGCATATATGACAGTCCCTGAGTGCCGTTTATTTTGGATATCTATATATATAAAACTACACAAACATACACCACAATATACATTACATACATAGTTTTTTCTCTGACGTCCTAAGTGGATGCTGGGGACTCCGTCAGGACCATGGGGATTAGCGGCTCCGCAGGAGACAGGGCACAAAAGTAAAAGCTTTAGGACTAGGTGGTGTGCACTGGCTCCTCCCCCTATGACCCTCCTCCAAGCCTCAGTTAGGTTTTTGTGCCCGGCCGAGAAGGGTGCAATCTAGGTAGCTCTCCTGAGCTGCTTAGAATAAAAGTATAGACTTAGGTTTTTTTATTTTTAGTGAGCCCTGCTGGCAACAGGCTCACTGCATCGAGGGACTAAGGGGAGAAGAAGCGAACTCACCTGCGTGCAGAGTGGATTGGGCTTCTTGGCTACTGGACATTAGCTCCAGAGGGACGATCACAGGCCCAGCCATGGATGGGTCCCGGAGCCGCGCCGCCGGCCCCCTTACAGAGCCAGAAGAGTGAAGAGGTCCAGAAATCGGCGGCAGAAGGCATCTTGTCTTCAAGAAAGGTAGCGCACAGCACTGCAGCTGTGCGCCATTGCTCTCAGCACACTTCACACTCCGGTCACTGAGGGTGCAGGGCGCTGGGGGGGGCGCCCTGAGACGCAATGAAAACACTATTTATGGTAAAAAATACATCACATATAGCTCCTGGGCTATATGGATGTATTTAACCCCTGCCATTTTACCTCATAAAAAGCGGGAGAAAGGCCGCCGTGAAGGGGGCGGAGCCTATCTCCTCAGCACACAAGCGCCATTTTCCCTCACAGCTCCGCTGGAAGGACGTCTCCCTGACTCTCCCCTGCAGTCCTGCACTACAGAAACAGGGTAAAAAAGAGAGGGGGGGCACTAATTTGGTATATAAAAACATATATAGCAGCTATAAGGGAGAAACACTTACATATATAGCGCTCTGGTGTGTGCTGGCAAACTCTCCCTCTGTCTCCCCAAAGGGCTAGTGGGGTCCTGTCCTCTATCAGAGCATTCCCTGTGTGTGTGCTGTGTGTCGGTACGCGTGTGTCGACATGTATGAGGAGGAAAATGGTGTGGAGGCGGAGCAATTGCCTGTATTAGTGATGTCACCCCCTAGGGAGTCGACACCTGACTGGATGGTCTTATTTAAGGAATTACGTGATAGTGTCAGCACTTTACAAAAAACTGTTGACGACATGAGACAGCCGGCAAGTCAGTTAGTGCCTGTCCAGGCGTCTCAAACACCGTCAGAGGCTCTAAAGCGCCCATTACCTCAGTCGGTCGACACAGACACGGACACTGACTCCTGTGTCGACGGTGAAGAAACAAACGTATTTTCCAGTAGGGCCGCACGTTACATGATCACGGCAATGAAGGAGGCTTTGCATATTTCTGATACTACAAGTACCACAAAAAAGGGTATTATGTGGGGTGTGAAAAAACTACCCGTAGTTTTTCCTGAATCAGAAGAATTAAATGAAGTGTGTGATGATGCGTGGGTCTCCCCCGATAAAAAATTGCTGATATCTAAGAAATTATTGGCATTATACCCTTTCCCGCCAGAAGTTAGGGCGCGTTGGGAAACACCCCCTAGGGTGGATAAGGCACTCACACGCTTATCAAAACAAGTGGCGTTACCGTCTCCTGATACGGCCGCCCTCAAGGAGCCAGTTGATAGGAAGCTGGAAAATGTCCTAAAAAGTATATACACACATACTGGTGTTATACTGCGACCAGCGATTGCCTCAGCCTGGATGTGCAGCGCTGGGGTGGCGTGGTCGGAGTCCCTGACTGAAAATATTGATACCCTGGACAGGGACAGTATTTTATTGACTATAGAGCGTTTAAAAGATGCGTTTCTATATATGCGTGATGCACAGAGGGATATTTGCACCCTGGCATCAAGAGTAAGTGCGATGTCCATTTCTGCCAGAAGATGTTTATGGACACGACAGTGGTCAGGTGATGCGGATTCCAAACGGCATATGGAAGTATTGCCGTGTAAAGGGGAGGAGTTATTTGGGGTCGGTCTTTCGGACCTGGTGGCCACGGCAACAGCTGAAAAATCCACCTTTTCTCTAACGTCCTAAGTGGATGCTGGGGACTCCGTAAGGACCATGGGGAATAGCGGCTCCGCAGGAGACTGGGCACAAAAGTAAAGCTTTAGAACTACCTGGTGTGCACTGGCTCCTCCCCCTATGACCCTCCTCCAAGCCTCAGTTAGATTTTGTGCCCGAACGAGAAGGGTGCACACTAGGTGGCTCTCCTGAGCTGCTTAGTGAAAAGTTTAGTTTTAGGTTTTTTATTTTCAGTGAGACCTGCTGGCAACAGGCTCACTGCATCGAGGGACTAAGGGGAGAAGAAGCGAACTCACCTGCGTGCAGAGTGCATTGGGCTTCTTAGGCTACTGGACATTAGCTCCAGAGGGACGATCACAGGCCCAGCCATGGATGGGTCCCAGAGCCGCGCCGCCGGCCCCCTTACAGAGCCAGAAGACAGAAGAGGTCCGGAAAATCGGCGGCAGAAGACGTCCTGTCTTCACCAAGGTAGCGCACAGCACTGCAGCTGTGCGCCATTGCTCCTCAGCACACTTCACACTTCGGTCACTGAGGGTGCAGGGCGCTAGGGGGGGGGGGCGCCCTGAGCAGCAATAAAAACACCTTGGCTGGCGAAAATACATCACATATAGCCCCCAGGGCTATATGGATGAATTTTAACCCCTGCCAGAATCCATAAAAAAGCAGGAGAAAAGTCCGCGAAAAAGGGGCGGAGCCTATCTCCTCAGCACACTGGCACCATTTTCCCTCACAGCTCAGTTGGAGGGAAGCTCCCCTGGCTCTCCCCTGCAGTCACTACACTACAGAAAGGGTTAAAAAAGAGAGGGGGGCACTAATTAGGCGCAGTATTAACAATACAGCAGCTATAAGGGGAAAAACACTTATATAAGGTTATCCCTGTATATATATATATATATATATAGCGCTCTGGTGTGTGCTGGCAAACTCTCCCTCTGTCTCCCCAAAGGGCTAGTGGGGTCCTGTCCTCTATCAGAGCATTCCCTGTGTGTGTGCTGTGTGTCGGTACGTTTGTGTCGACATGTATGAGGAGAAAAATGATGTGGAGACGGAGCAGATTGCCTGTAATAGTGATGTCACCCCCTAGGGGGTCGACACCTGAGTGGATGAACTGTTGGAAGGAATTACGTGACCGTGTCAGCTCTGTATAAAAGACAGTGGTTGACATGAGACAGCCGGCTACTCAGCTTGTGCCTGTCCAGACGTCTCATAGGCCGTCAGGGGCTCTAAAGCGCCCGTTACCTCAGATGGCAGATATAGACGCCGACACGGATACTGACTCCAGTGTCGACGGTGAAGAGACAAATGTGACTTCCAGTAGGGCCACACGTTACATGATTGAGGCAATGAAAAATGTTTTACACATTTCTGATAATACGAGTACCACCAAAAAGGGGTATTATGTTCGGTGAGGAAAAACTACCTGTAGTTTTCCTGAATCTGAGAAATTAAATGAGGTGTGTGATGATGCGTGGGTTTCCCCCGATAACAACTGATAATTTCTAAAATGTTATTGGCATTATATCCTTTCCCGCCAGAGGTTAGGGTGCGTTGGGAAACACCCCCTAGGGTGGATAAAGCGCTCACACGCTTGTAAGAACAAGGGCTCTACCCTCTCCTGAGATGGCCGCCCTTAAGGATCCTGCTGATAGAAAGCAGGAGGGTATCCTAAAATGTATTTACACACATACTGGTGTTATACTGCGACCAGCAATCCCCTTAGCCTGGATGTGCAGTGCTGGGTTGGTGTGGTCGGATTCCCTGACTGAAAATATTGATACCCTAGATAGGGACAGTATATTATGCCTATAGAGCATTTGAAAGATGCATTTCTATATATGCGTGATGCACAGCGGAATATTTGCCGACTGGCATCAAATCTAAGTGCGTTGTCCATTTCTACCAGTAGAGGGTTATGGACACGACAGTGGTCAGGTGATGCGGATTCCAAACGGCATTTGGAAGTATTGCCTTATTAAGGGGAGGAGTTATTTGGGGTCGGTCTTTCAGACCTGGTGGCCACGGCAACAGCTGGGAAATCCACGTTTGTACCCCAGGTCGCCTCTCAACTTGAGAAGACGCCGTATTATCAGGCGCAGTCTTTTCGTGGACAAGCGGGCAAAAGGTTCCTCATTTCTGCCCCGTGACAGAGGGAGAGGAAAAAGGCTGCAGAAATCAGCCAGTTCCCAGGAACAGAAACCCTCTCCCGCCTCTGCCAAGCCCTCAGTATGACACTGGGGCTTTACAAGCAGAATCAGGCACGGTGGGGGGCCCGTCTCAATGAATTTCAGCGCGCAGTGGGCTCACTCGCAAGTAGACCCCTGGATCCTTCAGGTGATATCTCAGGGGTACAAATTGGAATTCGAGACGTCTCCCCCTCGCCGTTTCCTAAAGTCGGCTTTAGCGATGTCTCCTTCTGACAGGGAGACAGTTTTGGAAGCCATTCACAAGCTGTATTCCCAGCAGGTGATAATCAAGGTACCCCTCCTGCAACAGGGAACGGGGTATTATTCCACATTGTTGTGGTACCGAAGCCGGACGGCTCGGTGAGACTGATTCTAAATCTAAAATCTTTGAACACTTACATACAGAGGTTCAAATTCAAGATTGAGTCACTCAGAGCAGTGATTGCGAACCTGGAAGAAGGGGACTACATGATGTCTCGGGACATCATGGATGCTTACCTTCATGTCCCAATTTACCCTTCTCACCAAGGGTACCTCAGGTTTATGGTACAGAACTGTCACTATCAGTTCAGACGCTGCCGTATGGATGGTCCACGGCACCCCGGGTCTTTACCAAGGTAATGGCCGAAATGATGATATTCCTTCGAAGGAAGGGAATTTTAGTTATCCCTTACTTGGACGATTCCCTGATAAGGGTAAGATCCAGGGAACAGTTGGAGGTCGGTGTAGCACTATCTCAGGTAGTGTTGCGGCAGCACAATTGGATTCTCAATATTCCAAAATCGCAGCTGGTTCCGACGACTCGTCTTCTGTTCCTAGGGATGATCCTGGACACAGTCCAGAAAAAGGTGTTTCTCCCGGAGGAGAAAGCCAGGGAGTTATCCGAGCTAGTCAGGAACCTCCTAAAACCGAGCCAACTCTCAGTGCATCAAAGCACAAGGGTTCTGGGTAAAATGGTGGCTTCCTACGAAGCAATCCCATTCGGCAGATTCCACGCGAGAACTTTCCAGTGGGACCTGCTGGACAAATGGTCCGGGTCGCATCTTCAGATGCATCAGCGGATAACCCTGTCACCAAGGACAAGGGTGTCCCTCCTGTGGTGGTTGCAGAGTGCTCATCTTCTAGAGGGCCGCAGATTCGGCATTCAGGACTGGGTCCTGGTGACCACGGATGCCAGCCTGCGAGGCTGGGGAGCAGTCACACAGGGAAGGAATTTCCAGGGCTTATGGTCAAGCCTGGAGACATCACTTCACATAAATATCCTGAAGCTAAGGGCCATTTACAATGCTCTAAGCTTAGCAAGACCTCTGCTTCAAGGTCAGCCGGTGTTGATCCAGTCGGACAACATCACGGCAGTCACCCACGCAAACAGACAGGGTGGCACAAGAAGCAGGAGGGCAATGGCAGAAGCTGCAAGGATTCTTCGCTGGGCGGAAAATCATGTGATAGCACTGTCAGCAGTATTCATTCCGGGAGTGGACAACTGGGAAGCAGACTTCCTCAGCAGACACGACCTCCACCCGGGAGAGTGGAGACTTCACCCAGAAGTCTTCCACATGATTATAAACCGTTGGGAAAAACTCGACAGGTATTGCGCCAGGTCAAGGGATCCTCAGGCAATAGCTGTAGACGCTCTGGTAACACCGTGGGTGTACCAGTCAGTGTATGTGTTCCCTCCTCTGCCTCTCATAGCCAAGGTACTGAGATTGATAAGATGGAGAGGAGTAAGCACTATATTCGTGGCTTCGGATTGGCCAAGAAGGACTTGGTAACCGGAACTTCAAGAGATGCTCACGGAGGATCCGTGGCCTCTACCTCTAAGAAGGGACCTGCTCCAGCAAGGACCCTGTCTGTTCCAAGACTTACCGCGGCTGCGTTTGACGGCATGGCGGTTGAACGCCGGATCCTGAAGGAAAAAAGGCATTCCGGATGAAGTCATCCCTATCCTGATCAAAGCCAGGAAGGATGTAACCGCAAAACATTATCACCGCATTTGGCGAAAATATGTTGCGTGGTGCGAGGTCCAGTAAGGCCCGACGGAGGAAATTCAACTGGGTCGATTCCTACATTTCCTGCAAACAGGAGTGTCTATGGGCCTGAAATTGGGGTCCATTAAGGTTCAAATTTCGTCCCTGTCAATTTTCTTCCAAAAAGAACTAGCTTCAGTCCCTGAAGTTCAGACGTTTGTAAAAGGGGTACTGCATATACAGCCTCCTTTTGTGCCTCCAGTGGCACTTTGGGATCTCAATGTAGTTTTTGGGTTCCAAAAGTCACATTGGTTTGAACCACTTAAATCTGTGGAGTTAAAATATCTCACATGGAAAGTGGTCATGCTGTTGGCCCTGGCCTGGGCCAGGCGCGTGTCAGAATTGGCGGCTTTATCCTGTAAAAGCCCTTATCTGATTTTCCATTCGGACAGGGCGGAATTGAGGACTCGTCCTCAGTTTCTCCCTAAGGTGGTTTCAGCGTTTCACCTGAACCAACCTATTGTGGTGCCTGCGGCTACTAGGGACTTGGAGGACTCCAAGTTGCTAGACGTTGTCAGGGCCCTGAAAATATATGTTTCCAGGACGGCTGGAGTCAGGAAATCTGACTCGCTGTTTATCCTGTATGCACCCAACAAGCTGGGTTCTCCTGCTTCTAAGCAGACTATTGCTCGTTGGATTTGTAGTACAATTCAGCTTGCACATTCTGTGGCAGGCCTGCCACAGCCAAAAATCTGTAAATGCCCACTCCACAAGGAAGGTGGGCTCATCTTGGGCGGCTGCCCGAGGGGTCTCGGCTTTACAACTTTGCCGAGCAGCTACTTGGTCAGGAGCAAATACGTTTGTAAAATTCTACAAAATTGATACCCTGGCTGAGGAGGACCTGGAGTTCTCTCATTTTGGTGCTGCAGAGTCATCCGCACTCTCCCGCCCGTTTGGGAGCTTTGGTATAATCCCCATGGTCCTTACGGAGTCCCCAGCATCCACTTAGGACGTTAGAGAAAATAAGAATTTACTTACCGATAATTCTATTTCTCGTAGTCCGTAGTGGATGCTGGGCGCCCATCCCAAGTGCGGATTGTCTGCAATACTGGTACATAGTTATTGTTACCAAAAAATCGGGTTATTGCTGTAGTGAGCCATCTTTTCTAGAGGCTCCTCTGTTATCATGCTGTTAACTGGGTTTAGATCACGAGTTATACGGTGTGATTGGTGTGGCTGGTATGAGTCTTACCCGGGATTCAAAATCCTTCCTTATTGTGTACGCTCGTCCGGGCACAGTATCCTAACTGAGGCTTGGCGGAGGGTCATAGGGGGAGGAGCCAGTGCACACCAGGTAGTTCTAAAGCTTTACTTTTGTGCCCAGTCTCCCGCGGAGCCGCTATTCCCCATGGTCCTTACGGAGTCCCCAGCATCCACACCGGACTACGAGAAATAGAATTATCGGTAAGTAAATTCTTATTTTTACCCCAACTCACCTCTCAGCAGAAAAAGACACCGTCTTTTCAGCCTCAGTCCTTTCGTCCCCATAAGGGCAAGCGGGCAAAAGGCCAGTCATATCTGCCCCGGGGTAGAGGAAAGGGAAAAAGACTGCAGCAGACAGCCTCTTCCCAGGAACAGAAGCCCTCCACCGCTTCTGCCAAGTCCTCAGCATGACGCTGGGGCCTTACAAGCGGACTCAGGTGCGGTGGGGGGTCGTCTCAAGAGTTTCAGCGCGCAGTGGGCTCACTCGCAAGTGGACCCCTGGATCCTACAGGTAGTATCCCAGGGGTACAGATTGGAATTCGAGACGTCTCCCCCTCGCAGGTTCCTGAAGTCTGCTTTACCAACGTCTCCCTCCGACAGGGAGGCAGTATTGGAAGCAATTCACAAGCTGTATTCCCAGCAGGTGATGATCAAAGTACCCCTCCTACAACAGGGAAAGGGGTATTATTCCACACTATTTGTGGTACCGAAGCCAGACGGCTCGGTGAGACCTATTCTAAATCTGAAATCTTTGAACACTTACATACAAAGGTTCAAATTCAAGATGGAGTCACTCAGAGCAGTGATAGCGAACCTGGAAGAAGGGGACTATATGGTGTCCCTGGACATCAAGGATGCTTACCTTCATGTCCCAATTTGCCCTTCTCACCAAGGGTACCTCAGGTTCGTAGTACAGAACTGTCATTATCAGTTTCAGACGCTGCCGTTTGTATTGTCCACGGCACCCCGGGTCTTTACCAAGGTAATGGCCGAAATGATGATTCTTCTTCGAAGAAAAGGCGTCTTAATTATCCCTTACTTGGACGATCTCCTGATAAGGGCAAAGTCCAGGGAACAGTTGGAGGTCGGAGTAGCACTATCTCGGGTACTGCTACAACAGCACGGGTGGATTCTAAATATTCCAAAATCGCAGCTGATCCCGACGACACGTCTGCTGTTCCTAGGGATGATTCTGGACACAGTCCAGAAAAAGGTGTTTCTCCCGGAGGAGAAAGCCAGGGAGTTATCCGAGCTAGTCAGGAACCTCCTAAAACCAGGAAAAGTGTCAGTGCATCATTGCACAAGGGTCCTGGGAAAAATGGTGGCTTCTTACGAAGCGATTCCATTCGGCAGATTTCACGCAAGAACTTTTCAGTGGGATCTGCTGGACAAATGGTCCGGATCGCATCTTCAGATGCATCAGCGGATAACCCTGTCTCCGAGGACAAGGGTGTCTCTTCTGTGGTGGCTGCAGAGTGCTCATCTACTAGAGGGCCGCAGATTCGGCATTCAGGATTGGATCCTGGTGACCACGGATGCCAGCCTGAGAGGCTGGGGAGCAGTCACACAGGGAAGAAATTTCCAGGGAACGTGGTCAAGTCTAGAGACTTCTCTCCACATAAATATACTGGAGCTAAGGGCAATTTACAATGCTCTATGCCTAGCAAGACCTCTGCTTCAAGGTCAGCCGGTATTGATCCAGTCGGACAACATCACGGCAGTCGCCCACGTAAACAGACAGGGCGGCACAAGAAGCAGGAGGGCAATGGCAGAAGCTGCAAGGATTCTTCGCTGGGCGGAAAATCATGTGATAGCACTGTCAGCAGTGTTCATTCCGGGAGTGGACAACTGGGAAGCAGACTTCCTCAGCAGGCACGACCTCCACCTGGGAGAGTGGGGACTTCACACGGAAGTCTTCCACATGATTGTGAACCGTTGGGAAAAACCAAAGGTGGACATGATGGCGTCCCGCCTCAACAAAAAACTGGACAGGTATTGCGCCAGGTCAAGGGACCCTCAGGCAATAGCTGTGGACGCTCTGGTAACACCGTGGGTGTACCAGTCAGTGTATGTGTTCCCTCCTCTTCCTCTCATACCCAAGGTACTGAGAATTATAAGACGGAGAGGAGTAAGAACTATACTCGTGGCTCCGGATTGGCCAAGGAGGACTTGGTACCCGGAACTTCAAGAGATGCTCACAGAGGACCCATGGCCTCTGCCGTTAAGAAGGGACTTGCTTCAGCAAGGACCCTGTCTGTTCCAAGACTTACCGCGGCTGCGTTTGACGGCATTGCGGTTGAACGCCGGATCCTAAGGGAAAAAGGCATTCCGGAAGAGGTCATACCTACCCTGGTCAAAGCCAGGAAGGAGGTGACCGCACAACATTATCACCACATTTGGCGAAAATATGTTGCGTGGTGTGAGGCCAGGAAGGCCCCCACGGAGGAAGTTCAACTCGGTCGATTCCTGCATTTCCTGCAAACAGGAGTGTCT
The DNA here is from genome assembly GCF_028390025.1 of Pseudophryne corroboree. NCBI lineage: Eukaryota > Metazoa > Chordata > Amphibia > Anura > Myobatrachidae > Pseudophryne > Pseudophryne corroboree. The sequence continues at coordinate 408,994,264 of NC_086446.1, read as the reverse complement.
ATGGGCCTCAAATTGGGGTCCATTAAGGTTCAAATTTCGGCCCTGTCGATTTTCTTCCAGAAAGAATTGGCTTCAGTTCCTGAAGTCCAGACATTCGTCAAGGGAGTACTGCATATACAACCCCCTTTTGTGCCTCCAGTGGCACCGTGGGATCTCAACGTAGTTCTGGGATTCCTCAAATCACATTGGTTTGAACCGCTCAAATCTGTGGATTTGAAATATCTCACATGGAAAGTGACCATGCTGTTGGCCCTGGCCTCGGCCAGGCGAGTGTCAGAATTGGCGGCTTTGTCTCACAAAAGCCCATATCTGATTTTCCATTCGGACAGGGCAGAACTGCGGACTCGTCCCCAGTTTCTCCCTAAGGTGGTGTCAGCGTTTCACCTGAACCAACCTATTGTGGTGCCTGCGGCTACTAGGGACTTGGAGGACTCCAAGTTGCTAGACGTTGTCAGGGCCCTGAAAATATATATTTCTCTATCGTCCTAAGTGGATGCTGGGGTTCCTGAAAGGACCATGGGGAATAGCGGCTCCGCAGGAGACAGGGCACAAAAAAGTAAAGCTTTTACCAGATCAGGTGGTGTGCACTGGCTCCTCCCCCTATGACCCTCCTCCAGACTCCAGTTAGATTTTGTGCCCGAACGAGAAGGGTGCAATCTAGGTGGCTCTCCTAAAGAGCTGCTTAGAGAAAGTTTAGCTTAGGTTTTTTACTTTACAGTGAGTCCTGCTGGCAACAGGATCACTGCAACGAGGGACTTAGGGGAGAAGTAGTGAACTCACCTGCGTGCAGAGTGGATTTGCTGCTTGGCTACTGGACACTAGCTCCAGAGGGACGATCACAGGTACAGCCTGGATGGTCACCGGAGCCGCGCCGCCGGCCCCCTTGCAGACGCTGAAGAGAGAAGAGGTCCAAAATCGGCGGCTGAAGACTCCTGAGTCTTCATAAAGGTAGCGCACAGCACTGCAGCTGTGCGCCATTTTCCTCTCAGCACACTTCACACAACAGTCACTGAGGGTGCAGAGCGCTGGGGGGGGCGCTCTGAGAGGCAAATAAAAACCTTATTAGAGGCAAAAAATACCTCACATATAGCCCACAGAGGCTATATGGAGATATTTAACCCCTGCCTAACTTCAAAAATAGCGGGAGACGAGCCCGACGAAAAAGGGGCGGGGCCTATCTCCTCAGCACACAGCGCCATTTTCTCTCACAGAAAAGCTGGAGAGAAGGCTCCCAGGCTCTCCCCTGCACTGCACTACAGAAACAGGGTTAAAAACAGAGAGGGGGGGCACTGATTTTGGCGATATTGTATATATATATAAAAGATGCTATAAGGGAGAAACACTTATATAAGGTTGTCCCTATATAATTATAGCGTTTTTGGTGTGTGCTGGCAGACTCTCCCTCTGTCTCCCCAAAGGGCTAGTGGGTCCTGTCCTCTGTCAGAGCATTCCCGGTGTGTGTGCTGTGTGTCGGTACGTGTGTGTCGACATGTATGAGGACGATGTTGGTGAGGAGGCGGAGAAATTGCCTGTAATGGTGATGTCACTCTCTAGGGAGTCGACACCGGAATGGATGGCTTATTTAGAGAATTACGTGAGAATGTCAACACGCTGCAAGGTCGGTTGACGACATGAGACGGCCGACAATCTATTAGGACCGGTCCAGGCGTCTCAGAAACACCGTCAGGGGTTTTAAAAACGCCCATTTACCTCAGTCGGTCGACACAGACACAGACACGGACACTGAATACAGTGTCGACGGTGAATAAACAAACGTATTTCTCATTAGGGCCACACGTTAAGGGCAATGAAGGAGGTGTTACGTGTTTCTGATACTACAAGTACCACAAGAAAGGGTATTATGTGGGAGTGAAAAAACTACCTGTAGTTTTTCCTGAATCAGATAAAATAAAATGAAGTGTGTGATGATGCGTAGGGTTACCCCGATAGCAAATATTGGCGTTATACCCTTTCCCGCCAGAAATTAGGGTACGTTGGGAAACACCCCTTAGGGTGATAAGGCGCTCACACGCTTATCAAGTGGCGTTACCGTCTCCAGATACGGCCGCCCTCAAGGAGCCAGCTGATAGGAAGCTGGAAAAATATCCTAAAAAGTATATACACACATACGGTGGTTATACTGCGACCAGCGATCGCCATCAGCCTGGAGATGCAGTGCTGGGTTGGCTTGGTCGGATTCCCTGACTGAAAATATTTTATTCATGTAGAGCATTTAATAGGATGCATTCTATATATATGTATGTGAGATGCACAGAGGGATATTTGCTCTCTGGCATCAAGATAAGTGCGTTGTCCATATCTCCCAGAAGATGTCAGGGACACGACAGTGGTCAGGTGATACAGATCCCATACGGCAGATGGAAGTATTGCTGTATAAAGGGAAGGAGTTATTTGGGGGTCGGTCCATCGGACCTGGGGACCACAGCAACAGCTGGGAAATCCAACCTTTTTTACCCCAAGTTACATCTCAGCTAAAAAAGACACCGTCTTTTCAGCCTCAATCTTTCCTTTCCCATGAGGGCATGCAGGCAAAAGGCCAGTCATATCTGCCCAGACATAGAGGTAAGGGAAGTAGACTGCAGCAGGCAGCCCTTTCCCAGGAAAAGAAGCCCTCCACCGCGTCTGCCAAGTCCTCAGCATGACGCTGGGGCCGTGCAAGCGGACTCAAGGTGGGGGGGTAGTCTCAAGAGTCTCAGGGCGCAGTGGGATCACTCGCAAGTTGACCCCTAGATCGTACGAGTATTATCCCAGGGGTAAAGATTGGAGAGTCGAGACATCTTCTCCTCGCAGGTTCCTGAAGTCTGCTTTACCAACGGCTCCCTCCGACAGGGAGGCAGCATTGGAAACAATTCACAAGCTGTATATCCAGCAGGTGATAATCAAAGTACCCCTCCTACGACAAGGAAAAGGGTATTATTTTTCCACACTATATTGTGGTACTGAAGCCAGACGGCTTGGTGACACATAGTCTAAATCTAAAATGTTTTGAACACTTACATAAAAGGTTCAAATCGAGATAAAGTCACTCAGAGCAGTGATAGCGAACCGGAAAAAAGGGGACTATATGGTGTCCCTGGACATCAAGGATTACCTCCATGTCCAAATTTTGTCCTTCTCATCAAGGGTACCTCTGGTTCGTGGTACAGAACTGTCAATATCAGTTTCAGACGATGCCGTTTGAATTATCCACGGCACCCCGGGCCTTTTTACCAAGGTAATGGCCGAAAAGATGTTTCTTCAAAGAAAAAAGGCATCTAAATTATCCCTTACTTGCACGACCTAAAAAGGGCAAGTTCCAGAGAACAGTTGGAGGTCGGAAGAGCACTATCTAAAGTAGTTCTTCGACGGCACGACTGGATTCTAAATATTCCAAGAATCGCAGCTGTTTTCCGACGATACGTCTGCTGTTCCTAGGGATGATTCTGGACACGGTTCAGAAAAAGGTTTTTCTTCCCGAGGAAAAAGCCAAGGAGTTATCCGACCTGTCAGGAACCTCCTAAAACCAGGAAAGGTGTCTGTACATCAATGCACAAGAGTCCTGGGAAAAATGGTGGCTTTTTACGAAGCAATTCCATTCGGCAGATTCCATGCAAGAATTTTCCAAAGGGATCTGTTGGACAAATGGTCAGGGTCGCATCCTCAGATGCACCTGCGAATAACCCTGTCGCCAAGGACAAGGGTATATCTTCTGTGGTGGTTGCAAAAGGCTCATCTATTGGAGGGCCGCAGATTCGGCATACAGGATTTGATCCTGGTGACCACGGACGCCAGCCTGAGAGGTTGGGGAGCAGTCACACAAGGAAGAAACTTCCAGGGGGTATGGACGAACCTGGAAAAGTCTCTTCACATAAACATTCTGGTACTAAGAGCAATCTAAAATGCTCTAAGCCAGGCGGAACCACTCCTGCAAGGAAAACCGGTGTTGATTCAGTCGGACAACATCACGGCGGTCGCCCATGTAAACAGACAGGGCGGCACAAGAAGCAGGAGTGCAATGGCAGAAGCTGCCAAGATTCTTCGCTGGGCGGAGAATCACGTAATAGCACTGTCAGCAGTGTTCTTCCCGGGCGTGGACAACTGGGAAGCAGACTTCCTCAGCAGACACGATATTCACCCGGGAGAGGGGGGTCTTCATCCAGAAGTCTTCCACATGCTAATAAACTGTTGGGAAAGACCAATGGTAGACATGATGGCGTCTCGCCTCAACAAGAAACTGGACAAGTATTGCGCCAGGTCAAGAGATCCACAGGCAATAGCTGTGGACGCACTGGTAACACCTTGGGTGTACAAATCAGTATATGTGTTTCCTCCTCTGCCTCTCATACCAAAGGTATTGAAGATTATACGGTGAGGAGGAGTAAGAACAATACTAGTGGCTCCGGATTGGCCAAGAAGGACTTGGTACCCGGAACTTCAAGAGTTGGTCACGGACGACCCGTGCCCTCTACTTCTGAGAAGGGACCTGCTACAACAGGGTCCCTGTCTCTTTCAAGACTTACCGCGGCTGCGTTTGACGGCATGGCGGTTGAACGCCAGATCCTAAAAGGGAAAGGCATTCCAGAAGAAGTCATTCCTACCTTGATTAAGGCAAGGAAGGAAGTAACCGCGAAACATTATCACCGCATTTGGCGAAAATATGTCGCGTGGTGCGAGGATCGGAGTGTTCCGACGGAGGAATTTCATCTGGGTCGTTTCCTACATTTCCTACAATCAGGATTGTCTATGGGTCTCAAATTGAGATCTATTAAGGTTCAAATTTCGGCCCTGTCAATATTCTTCCAAAAAGAATTGGCCTCAGTTCCTGAGGTACAGACTTTTGTTAAAGGAGTACTGCATATACAGCCTCCTGTGGTGCCTCCGGTGGCACCGTGGGATCTAAATGTAGTTTTAGATTTCCTCAAATCCCATTGGTTTGAACCATTGAAAAAGGTGGATTTTAAATATCTCACATGGAAAGTGACTATGTTACTGGCCCTGGCTTCCGCCAGGAGAGTATCTGAATTGGCGGCTTTATCTTATAAAAGCCCTTATCTAATCTTCCATTCGGATAGGGCAGAACTGAGGACTCGTCCGCATTTTCTCCCTAAGGTGGTATCAGCGTTTCACCTGAACCAACCTATTGTGGTGCCTGCGGCCACTGGCGACTTGGAGGACTCCAAGTTGTTGGACGTTGTCAGAGCCTTAAAAATATACATTTCAAGGACGGCTGAAGTCAGAAAATCTGACTCGCTGTTGATACTATATGCACCCAACAAGTTGGGTGCCCCTGCTTCTAAGCAGACGATTGCTCGTTGGATTTGTAACACAATTCAACTTGCTCATTCTGTGGCAGGCCTGCCACAGCCTAAATCTGTTAAGGCCCATTCCACAAGGAAGGTGGGCTCATCTTGGGCGGCTGCCCGAGGGGTCTCGGCATTACAATTCTGCCGAGCAGCTACGTGGTCGGGGGAAAACACGTTTGTAAAATTCTACAAATTTGATACCCTGGCAAAAGAGGACTTGAAATTCTCTCATTCGGTGCTGCAGAGTCATCCGCACTCTCCCGCCCGTTTGGGAGCTTTGGTATAATCCCCATGGTCCTTTCAGGAACCCCAGCATCCACTTAGGACGATAGAGAAAATAAGAATTTACTTACCGATAATTCTATTTCTCGGAGTCCGTAGTGGATGCTGGGCGCCCATCCCAAGTGCGGATTATCTGCAATACTGTACATAGTTATTGTTAACAAATTCGGGTTATATTGTTAAGGAGCCATCTTTAAGAGGCTCTTTCTGTTATCATACTGTTAACTGGGTTTAGATCACAAGTTGTACGGTGTGATTGGTGTGGCTGGTATGAGTCTTACCCGGGATTCAAATTGCCTCCCTTATTGTGTACGCTCGTCCGGGCACAGTACCTAACTGGAGTCTGGAGGAGGGTCATAGGGGGAGGAGCCAGTGCACACCACCTGATCTGGTAAAAGCTTTACTTTTTTGTGCCCTGTCTCCTGCGGAGCCGCTATTCCCCATGGTCCTTTCAGGAACCCCAGCATCCACTACGGACTCCGAGAAATAGAATTATCGGTAAGTAAATTCTTATTTTCCAGGACGGCTGGAGTCAGGAAAACTGACTCGCTGTTTATCCTGTATGCACCCAACAAGCTGGGTGCTCCTGCTTCTAAGCAGACGATTGCTCGTTGGATTTGTAGTACAATTCAGCTTGCTCATTCAGTGGCAGGCCTGCCACAGCCAAAATCTGTAAATGCCCATTCCACAAGGAAGGTGGGCTCATCTTGGGCGGCTGCCCGAGGGGTCTCGGCTTTACAACTTTGCCGAGCTGCTACTTGGTCAGGGGCAAACACGTTTGCTAAATTCTACAAATTTGATACCCTGGCTGAGGAGGACCTGGAGTTCTCTCATTCGGTGCTGCAGAGTCATCCGCACTCTCCCGCCCGTGTGGGAGCTTTGGTATAATCCCCATGGTCCTGACGGAGTCCCCAGCATCCACTTAGGACGTCAGAGAAAATAAGAATTTACTTACCGATAATTCTATTTCTCGTAGTCCGTAGTGGATGCTGGGCGCCCATCCCAAGTGCGGATTGTCTGCAATACTTGTACATAGTTATTGTTACAAAAATCGGGTTATTATTGTTGTGAGCCATCTTTTCAGAGGCTCCTCTGTTATCATGCTGTTAACTGGGTTCAGATCACAAGTTGTACGGTGTGATTGGTGTGGCTGGTATGAGTCTTACCCGGGATTCAAAATCTTTCCTTATTGTGTACGCTCGTCCGGGCACAGTATCCTAACTGAGGCTTGGAGGAGGGTCATAGGGGGAGGAGCCAGTGCACACCACCTAGTCCTAAAGCTTTTACTTTTGTGCCCTGTCTCCTGCGGAGCCGCTAATCCCCATGGTCCTGACGGAGTCCCCAGCATCCACTACGGACTACGAGAAATAGAATTATCGGTAAGTAAATTCTTATTTTTACAGGCAAAATCCAAGATGTCTAAAAAAACACAGTAATCCAGTAATAATTTTTTTTTTAAACAGTGCTGAAAACACCCCCCCCCCCCTCCCCTCCCCTAGACCCATATAGCAGTCTCTACCCCCCTTCCCTGCTGGACCCATATAGCAGTCCCTACCCCTCTTCCCCCCCCCTCCCCTAAACCCATATAGCAGTCCCTACCCCCTTCCCCCTCTCCCCTAAACCCATATAGCAGCCCCCCCCCTCCTAACCCCCCTTCCCTGAACCTATATAGCAGCTTTTAAAGTTAAGCACAGATCCATTTACCTTTTTCACAGTGGCAGATCCGCTGCCTGCTGCCAGATCCCCGCTGCCTGATGCCAGATCCCTGCTGCCCGTGGTGCCGCACAGAGTCGCTGCTGCTGCCCGCTCCTGCCGTGGCCCCACCCCCCCGTGCCGCCCAGCGCCTGACGTCACAGTGGGAATCCCGGTCAGCAGTGACGTGACCGGGATTTCCTCTGCGGCGCCGCGTCTGGGAGGTACGTAGCGCAATGACGAGCGGCTCAGCCAGTCGGGCCGCTTGTCATTGCACACTGTGTGGGACAGCGGGGCCAGGCAGGATCGGTTTGCGGGCCGCATCCGGGCCGCTTGTTGCCCACCCCTAATATAGATAGATAGATAGATAGATATAATACAGTACTGAGCAAAGGTTTTAGGCAGGTGTGGAAAAAATTCTGCAAAGTAAAAATGCTGTCAAAAATAGAAGTGTTAATAGTTTATTTTTATCAATTAACAAAATGCAAAGTGAATTAACAGAAGAGAAATCTAAAGCAAATCAATAGTCGACGTGCCCACCCTTTGCCTTCAAAATAGTATCAGTTTTTCTAGGTACACTTGCACAAAGTTAGGGATTTTGTAGGATTATAGTGACAATGCTAAATTCTTTTGTCGTATAAACAACCCTTAATGAAGTCTAAGAACACTGTACGCGGTTTACTTAAGAAGTACCGTAAGGGTACGCTAGTTGCGTAACGATCGCTTAGCCGTAGGCGAGACGCTCAAGCGTCACGTTCGCTCACGGCCCAGTGATCACAGGACAGCACGTTATTGGCTATGACTAGAGTAATGATTCGCTATGGCGTAGCGGACGCTCGAGACCACGAGGAGATCACCAGCGGCGCAGACGCTCACAACGCTATACCTTTATGTCTAAACCTTTTCTCAATGAAATACACAGAATACCTTAATGTGAATACAGGGTGTAAGTGCAACCTTGTGTAACCTGACTAACTACAAAGCTGCTTGAGCGTCACCGACGCTCAAGTGAACACTTAAAACTATAGGAAATACACAGATACTGGTTTAGGGTCCAAAGCCTATTAACTGTATTATATCTAATATACTTGTAAAAGAGAATAACAGTACAAATGATACACTACAATATAACAGATACTTCCTAACCAAAATACGATACTATCTAATACAATACAATACTAGTCTAGGGGAGATGTGAGAGAAAAGAGAAGGGAGAGAGTGAGAGAGAGAAATGGAGAGAGATGAGAGAAATTGGCTCACAGTAAGACCATGATTACGGAGAGAAAACTTACGCACAAAGGGTATGATCGCATGCGCCTCGATATCCAGCTCCCGATTATCAGCAAGAAAACCGTTGATGAGAGAGTGAAGTTGGATATGGTCGGCCTGCCTATTTATGCCCCACACACAATGCAATCTCATAGTCCCTACAATCCCATTGTCCATTGGACGAAGGAATTCGGCCCTGCATCATAACAAAAGGTCATAGGTTGATTCATACAGGTGGGCTGTGACGATTTCCAACAGCTCAGGTGGGTGGGAAACTGGGTTTCCCGCCGCATACCTGAGTATGAGTAAATAATAGAAATGGACATAAACTTCTTATGTCCATAACTATCCGCACGAGCGATTAATACGCTCCAAACCAACACCGGAATATTGTTAATTAAATACTCTTCCGATGGGTACCAAACACTGCTGTATGACTCCTGTTAGACCCTTCGTACAATACAAAGAGGGATTCCTCCGTTCAGGGACATTCTATATTAACCAAACTTTCAGAAACTATCAAAGGGATCATGATCTATAAACTACATTAATTATGAAAATGTGTAACGAATGAGTCGCACGCTACGACTACATACTCTTTACCGTAAATACGCATACCGAGTGCGAGCGAGTGCACACAGTAGCGGGTATGCGCCTTCACGGGAAAGCGCACGCATGCGCAGCGCGTACCAGAGTGAGGTGCAAATATGGCAATGTGTATAGAAACATTTTTCTGACTTTGACAGTCCACCCTTTGGCAGTCAATAATAACTGCCACCTTCTAAAACATTTCAAAAGGAGAAAAATGTAAGTCAGGGGTTAATTGATTTCCATGGTGGGGAAAGGAAGAAGAGTGGAGTAGGTGTGAAGAGGGTATTACCTAGTGAGAAAGCAGAAGCATGTGTGTATGAGTCCATGTTTGGAGGGTCATGTATCATCGTGCCGTACGTGTGGTAAATCAAGCTTCGAGGTATTGCGAAGTATACATTTGAATTCCTTCTTATCCCGTACTAAGGGTCTGTGGATGGGCTGCCAAACTCTACCGAGCTCATTTCGGCTGTGGTTGTAACAAAATGGGGGTGCACATTTTAGTTGATGATACATGAATGGGGGAGGTATGTGGTTGCTGATATCTGTGCCTGTATTCCCTATCATCTATGTGTGTCATTACCTGAGGGTTGTAGAGATGAAGATAAAGAACACTTATGGAAAATGCAATGATATTCTATGTCAGGGATATGTACATCTGTTGTTGAAGTTTTGTTCGGTATCTGTTGAGAGTCGTCTTCTTTGCGCTGTATTGCTCCTTGGGCATGAGCAAATAGCTTTGTCAGTGCCATCAGATTTACAAAAATGTTGGGCTAGCGTGTGTTTAAAAATACTAGGGAAACTGGGGATCCATGGCAAAGTTCATCAAGTGTCCATATCATAGGTTGTCAAAACTTCATCTTGGGTGCTTGTCTGTTGTCTGTATAGCGTCTCGTCAACTTCCTCGTCCAAGGGGGGTCTTTGTATCTTGGAGAAAAGCAGAAAAACAGGTGAAAGAAACGGACCGTATAATCGCATTTTCATCACATCATGGTTTCTATCATTGGGTCATAAATCAAATCCAGGTTAATTACGGTTTCCTCACTCCTCAAGCTCATCACTTTTGTACTTTGTTTGCACCTCATTAAAGCCTGCCCGCATCTAAATATCAATCCAATAGATATAACAACACCTAAGATACATAGGAGAAACTTTCCAACATCCATTATGACTCCTTGAGCCCAGTCTCCTAAACCGGAGAACCAATTTCGCGGGTTCAACCATGACACCCAACCAGTCAGCTCATTACCTACAGCAGCAAGGGTGAGATTGTGTTTTTGACGAAATTCCCACTTTAATTGGAGTATATCGTCCATCTTTTGGTCTATGACCTCTACCGGATCATCGGTGCTATTTGTGATATACGTGCAACACTTTATGCCGTACTGTGTTGCCAATGTAACACAATATCCGCCTGTTACTGCTGTAAGATAATTAAGAACCATCCTATGCTGAACTAGTTCTGTTTTGTAGGCTTGAAGTTCTCTTCCAGTGTATCTAAACGTGTCATCATACATTTCAGTGATATTATCTAACAAATTGGCGAGTGCGGAAATGTATCTATAATTCATCACTCCTCGAGCGGTGCGAGTGAAATCTAACGCTACCAGAACCTGAATCCCGGTGGATTCATGGATAAGATCAGAGGCCGGATGCTCTAACCTTTCTGACAGTTGTCTTTTAACTTGGTGCTCGTAATGAGTGTGAGTATAAGGAGCTTGGGCACCACGGTGTATGTCCTTCATTTTGTCATGTGTAACAGTCATCACTTCAGGCAATACTTTTCCAATATAACACAATCCTTCAGAGTTTGGGGCAAGCCACTTGTACGCCTTTCTCCCGCATATGAAATATGCATCATCGGGGAGAACATATGGGACGGAGAAGGACATTACCATATTACACACCTTCCAGGTGAACTCTCCTGAGACTAATTCTTCCATCTGCTTAATGCACGTATCGGTTTGTACGATATGTGCACAGTATCCTGGTGATACTTCTCCAACTCTAGTAATCCTATTTCCTAAGGTATATCGATACCGGAAAGATTTTCCTCTACTGGCTATGTGGCGTACAAGCTCTGTATCTGTAGGCATTCTATCTGCTCTGTGTGAAAAGGTCATGGTAAGGTTGCTCCATGACACTTCCCAATTTCCCGGCTTACGGGGATTGGAGATATTAAAACATAAGAGGGACCTATCCACATGGTATTGGTGGAGCTTCAAACTAGGAGGGCTGGAGATGTTAAACCTCCGGTCCACCGGTCTCCCACCACTTAGCTCAAGTACCTCCCCTAACGTTAAAGGAAATGGTACTAGCCCTGATTTGCTATGACCCTGAGGTACTTGAGAGCATACCCAACAATCTGTTTGGTTTAATACGTTACCCACTAAGGAGTGATAGTCACTCAATGGATGCCGGTCCATATGGATATTAAAACTGGATTGGCATTTCTTTATGCACCCATCCTCAATCAAATTGTCACAGAGCCTACAGATACAATTTTCTTCAGCTAACAATCCATCACAATTTCTTCTATCGGATCGTTTTCTGATACTCGCCTTTGCTTGTTGGTTTGGTTGATCTTGGAAAACTACGCCTCCATCATCATAATCGGAACCCATTCCAGAACCTCTCTCGACCTCTATGGTACTCTCGCCGGAACAGACTGCTCTGGTCAACATCATGGTTAACATCAAAATCCGGATCACAGTCTCTTGGGGCAAGTCCATCTTTGAGGAGGAAATAGAGAAGAATGAGAAAGGGGAAAAAGAAATGTTTTGGGGGAAGGGATGGGAAGTGGAGGAAAACAATAAAAGGGAGTGGGGAGTCGACAGCTGCTTTCGGTCTTCACGGCTCAGGTGCCGCCTCAGTCCTCCTGGAACAGACACTCCAGTGATACAACCTCTACCGTCTGTTCCTTATCACGGGACTTCTCTGGATCAGCAACCTTTTTGCAGTGGGATGAGTGGACCCAAGTCTCTCTCTCAGCAACCTTCAATGCTGTGGTGCTAGTCAATAAGACCTGGTATGGTCCTTCCCATCTATCAATAAGACAACCTGAGCGTAGAAAATTTCGTATCATTACATAATCCCCAGGTTCAATGTTATGACAATTACTATCTGGTGAATCAGGAATCACCAACTTCAGATTATCATTTTGATTCCTCAACTGCTTACTCATGTTAATCAAGTATTTTACAGTTACTTCATTGTTACATTTCAAATCATCCTGAGGGTTAATCATGACATGCGGTTGTCGACCAAACAGAATCTCAAAAGGGGACAGGTTAAGAGGGGACCTGGGAGTGGTTCTGATGCTATACAAAACAATGGGTAAAGCTTCTGGCCACGTCAATCCTGTCTCTGCCATTACTTTACTCAATTTATTTTTAATAGTGCTGTTCACTCTTTCGACCTTCGCACTCGCCTGTGGACGGTACGGAGTGTGCAGCTTGCTATCAATACCCATTAATTTACACATTCCTTGAAAGACATCACCGGTAAAATGGGTACCCCTATCACTTTCGATTATTCTAGGGATACCATATCTACATACAAATTCCTGCACAATTTTCTTAGCTGTAAACATAGCGGTATTTGTAGCTGCAGGAAATGCTTCGACCCAATTCGAGAAAACATCTATACAAACAAGTACATATTTCAAATTTCGACATGGGGGTAATTGAATGAAGTCAATTTGTATTACCTGGAAAGGGCCGCCGGCAGGTGGGATATGGGATGGTTCTGTAGGTATTGCTTTTCCAATATTCTTTCTCAGACAGGTAAGGCATGACATTGCTCTTTTACCCGCATGAGAGGAGAATCCTGGGGCGCACCAGTATGCTCTTACCAATTTGCACATTCCCTCCCTGCCTAGATGAGTCAACCCATGAGCTGCTTCAGCCAGGCATGGAAGATATGCTCTGGGGGCCACTGGTTTACCATGTCCATCCGTCCAGAGCCCTGAGGACTCCTGGCCATATCCCTTTGCCTTCCAGACTGCTCTTTCCTGTGTGGAACACAAATTCTGCATCTCACACAACTTCTGTGTGTTGATGGTATTAAATACCATCAATTGTGTGGTGTCTGTCTGTATGGGGGTAGCAGCTGCAAGCTTTGCGGCTTCGTCTGCTCGGCTGTTACCAAGGGATACTGGGTCTTGGCTATGTGTATGTGCTTTACATTTGATAACAGCCACTCTGTCGGGTTCCTGTATCGCTGTTAGAAGCCTTTTTATATATGCTGCATGCGCTATCGGTGTACCAGCTGCCGTCATGAAATTTCTGAGGCGCCATAGGGCTCCGAAATCATGTACTACCCCGAAGGCGTATCTAGAATCGGTGTAGATATTGGCTGACTTACCCTTAGCCAATTCACATGCTCTGGTTAGGGCGACCAGTTCAGCAACCTGGGCTGAGTGAGGTGGACCTAGCGGTTCCGCTTCTATGGTGTCTTGGTCATTTACGACTGCGTATCCCGTACACAAGTCTCCCGAGTCTGACTGTCTATGACAACTACCGTCAGTGTAGAACGTGAGTTCTGCATCTTCCAGTGGGTTGTCACTGATGTCAGGCCTTGCGGTAAAATTTTGGGTCAAATATTCCATACAATCATGTGTATCTTCCTTTGTATTAAATCCTCCTTCCCCATCACTCTCACCTTCCACCCTTTGTGTCTGACCAGGCACACCTGGGAGAAATGTTGCAGGATTTAATGCGCTGCATCTCCTTATGGTGATGTTTACTGGGGCCATTAATGCCAATTCCCATCTTGTAAACCTTGCAGATGAGACGTGTCTGGTTTGGGCAGAATTCAATAAGGCAGATACCGCATGCGGTGTATGGATTGTGAGGTTGTGGCCTAGCACGACATCTTCGCTTTTTGTCACTAGCAATGCTATCGCCGCAACGCTACGCAAGCATGTGGGGAGGGATCGCGCTACCGTATCTAGCTGAGCGCTGTAGTATGCAACTGGCCTGCTGGCATCACCGTGTTTTTGGGTTAGTACACCTGCTGCGCAACCAGCACTTTCTGTTCCGTATAGTTCAAAGGGTTTCCCATAGTCTGGCATACCTAGTGCTGGTGCCTGCGTTAGGCATTGCTTAAGTCTCTCAAATGCTGTTTCGGATTCGTCTGTATGCGAAATCCGATCAGGTTTGTTTGAAGAGACCATTTCCTGCAAAGGTAACGCCAATATGGAAAACCCTGGGATCCAATTACGGCAATACCCACACATTCCTAAAAACGTCCTGATCTGTTGCTGGGTTTGTGGCAGTGTCATGTCTCTAATGGCTTGGATTCTATCAGCGGTCAGGTGTCTCAGTCCTTGTGTTAGACAGTGTCCCAAATATTTTACCTTAGTTTGGCATAATTGCAACTTGTCTTTGGAAACCTTATGTCCTGTGTCTGAAAGATGAAACAGGAGCTGTTTCGTATCCTTCAGGGAAGCTTCCAGCGAATCTGAACACAGCAGTAAATCATCTACATACTGTATCAGTACTGATCCACTCTCTGGTTGGAAAGACTGTAAGCAATCATGCAAAGCCTGAGAAAATATACTTGGACTATCTATGAAACCTTGGGGTAACCGAGTCCACGTGTATTGGACTCCTCTGTATGTGAATGCAAACAAATATTGGCTGTCAGGGTGCAGAGGTACCGAAAAGAATGCGGAGCAGAGGTCAATAACAGTGAAAAATTTGGCAGTGGGAGGAATTTGCATTAGGATGACAGCTGGATTTGGCACTACGGGGAACTGACTCTCAACTATTTTGTTAATCCCCCTTAGATCCTGCACTAGCCTGTAACCCCTCCCCCCACTCTTTTTAACAGGGAAGATGGGACTATTTGCTGTGCTGGACGTTCTTACTAGAATGCCCTGTTGTAGCAAGCGCTCTATTACTGGGAAAACTCCTAACTCCACCTCTGGCTTCAGAGGATACTGTGGGATTTTTGGAGCTATCCTACCATCTTTTACTTGTACAACTACTGGAGCTACGTTTGCCATTAATCCAGTGTCCTGTCCATCTTTTGTCCAAAGTGACTCTGGTATCTGAGATGTCATCTCTTCTATTTGGGATGGATTCCTATTTGTCATAATGGTGTGTGACATTAATTTTGATGGGGAGTCTAACATGTCTCGTACTTCCTGAGCGTGATTCTCAGGAATGTCCAAGAATACACCTTCAGGAGTACAATAAATGACGCAACCCATTTTACATAGTAAGTCTCTACCCAGGAGATTGGTTGGTGCAGATGCAGCCAGCAGAAAAGAATGCTTGGTATGCAAAGGCCCTATTGTAATCTCGGCTGGTTTGCTAACAGGGTAGTGCTGGACTACTCCTGTTACTCCCATGGCTGGAACTGTCCTACCAGTGGTTCTCATGCCCACTGTCGAATTTATCACTGACTTGGCCGCCCCTGTGTCTACAAGAAAATTTAAAGTTTTACCAGCTACATTGATTGCAATCTCTGGTTCACTTCCAAGACTGGCAATCAATTTAACTGGCTGCAGATTACAGGTCTGGCCACACCCCTATTGGGTATGCTGACCTCCCTGAATCCCGTTGGCAGCAACTACTTGTGGGGGAGTTAGCTGGGAACTACCAGAGGCATGCCAATCTCTGTTCGGGGGGTATCTTTTTGTTTCTCCTGTATGTGGCTCAAAACTCCGCCTCTGTGGACCCTGCTCCCAATGTCGTGTGTCGTGTCGTTGTCTAGGGGGTTGAAAAGATCTTTGTACACTCTTTGTTCTACAGTCTCGTGCATAGTGTCCCTGTTTGTTACAAGAAAAACATGTTATTACACTTGACTTACCCACAGGATTCGGTGGTACATATGCAGGCTGCCTTGTGGTCAGCGCCTGTATACTTACTGACATCAACTTATCACTTTGCGACTCCCTGTGTCTAGTGATGTTTCTGTCGTGATCAATAGCAGCCTCTCTCAATGTGGACACCGACAGACCTCGCCAACATGGTTGCGTGGTCTGAACCCTAGTCTTTAATGTTTCCTTTAAACCATCCATCAGTACAGATACTGCTACGTCTTGATGGTTTGGGTTGGTCCTAATGTCTTCTATACCAGTGTACTTTGCCATTTCTAATAGTGCCCGGTGGAAATATTCTGCTGCCGTTTCGGACTCTTTTTGTCTAATGGAGAATATCTTGTTCCATTTAACTACGGCTGGGAAATACTCCTTTAGCTGTAAATTTATCCTTTTTACGTTATCCTTGTTGTACACGTCTGTAAGCGGTACATCCTTATCCAATGCACAGTCAACTAAGAATTGAGCTGAGTCGACATTGGAAGGTAAACAAGCTCTTAGCAGTATCTGCCAATCCTTGTTGTTGGGTTCTACAGTGTTACCTAGATCCCTGATGTATTTTTGGCTAGCAACTAAGTCTTTCCTGGGGTCAGGAAATTCGGACACTATTGTTCTTAATTCCATTCGGGAAAATGGAGTGTACATGGCAATGTTCCTTATGGGAGTGGCTCCTGATACATCTGTTTTCCCATTGGGAACTGCTATTACTCTAACAGGGTTAACTCTAACAACCTCATTCTGTGTAGATTCTACAACTTGTGGTGAAATTGTTTCAGTATAATGCATGGTGCCGTACTTACCCGTTGACACGACCTCACCTATCCCTCCGCTAGGGGCCTTCGCTAATCTCGTGGGTGTTGCTGTGCCTACTGTGGTCTCTGCTATGGTGGCTGCGAGAGAGAGAGCTGAGATTGTTGCTGAATCGTCTTCTTGATCACACTCCTGAGGAAAGTTCAAAACAGGGTACAACTTGCACGGGTTAATAATTGCATGGGTTACTTGGTTAATATCATTAACATTTACAGGGTTACTAAGTGTTTGTGTTTTACAACCCAGTGCGTTTCTCTCCGTAATCAACTTCTCTCCTGCTATGTATGGTGGAGGTGGGGCTGTGGCTATCAGTTTCCTGACTGCCCCAGATCCCGCCGCCAGAGCCAAACCTCTCTGTATCTCACCTTCCTGTTGCCACAACTGTAAATAATCATGATGCTGAATTCGTCTCTTTGTTGATTTTATGAGACATATCCTCCTCCTTAAATTTTGTAACACTTCTGGACTGAAGCTACCTATTCTTGGGAATTTCTCCCTGTCTTGTACAGTCATTCTCTCCCATTCATCACATAAAACCTCTGTGTGACTTCCGTATTTTTCACACATGATGTACCTTGCCGACCCGACTGGTCGGTTCTCTGAATCAACCCGAACCGAGGTTGATCGCCCCCTACCTGAACAATTGGCCCCCATAATCTGCAGGTGTTGCTTACTACTCCTTTGATCTTTATATCACGGTCTTCAGCGAACCCTTACAGCAAACCAAATTATTCAAAATAGGCCGGCGGTGGCGGTTTACCGAGTACCCCACTCACTCGCCCACCTCGACCAATACGACCTGATCACACCGATATGGTGCTGGCGTACTCGATACAGGGCCCTACCAAAAACCTTCTGTTTACTGGAACATACGAGGGTTACCCGAAGGACACTTACTCTTTCCAGTAAAGGTGGGGTTGTTAGATAGTTCCTGAGTGACCAGCGAACTTCCCTTTAAAAATAAAAAATTACACAAATCACGTCAGAATGTACAACTAGCGTTTATGACCTTTGTACGCAAAATGATACTAGTCAGGTTTACTAATGCACACAATGACGTGCGGTACAATCGTTCAGTACATAAGCACTACTTGTTATGTACTGAGAGATCAATGGAATCGAAAATTGCGGCTGCGAATTCCTTCAGCCAGAGCCTATATGGGTTTTAGCACCAACCCCCGGGGTTGTGCTTCTTGTACCTTTATAGCGGACCTTCTTGTACCTTATGACCTCCTGGTCTTGACCTCCTGGTCTTGTTACCTTGTGGTCCGCTATACTCTAATGCTCAAATATTATTTAACCAAGGATGCCTCCCTAGCCACCGTATATGTCACTTACACGTATGTCCTTTACGAGTACCCGATTTCTTTTTGGTTCAACCTCTAAGTTATATAAACTTATGTATACAAAAACACACTCACTCAACACATGTACACTTTCGTTTCTATATCTATTTCTGCGCAGAAATTTTCTTTAGCCCAGCTGTGTTACCAATTAGGAGCAGGATCTGTTAAACTAAATTTCAGATTTCCAAAAATAGATTTGCGTTATTTACCGCGTCGCGTTATCTACCGCTGTGCGTTACTTATCGCCTTTGCGTTACTTATCGCCTTATCACAACTTGAGCTACGTGGGCGTAACCGGACGCTACGTTGCGTAATGTACGCTGCGTGCGTCTGCCTTTGGATTGCGTATGCTAGTCTTTGTTAGAGACACGTGTACGCAAAACAAAAATCCACCGTAACACAATTTATACTTTTATCAATGTAGATGATCCCTGATCATCTACCACACACCACACTGACTGCCTTATCTCCCAGACAAGCCGTGTGTTGGTCTATACTTTAACTATTACCTCTACTATGAAATAACAGCAAATCTCTTTTAGCACTTTCTATCAACTATAAAAATTGGCAAACAGGAATAGTGATATACGAAATTGAAAAAGAAATGCAGATATATATGTATGCGTGCGTGTATACGCAAGACAGAAGAGAAATAAACAGTTTTAAAAGACACAAGCGTTTTGTTCTTACTTCCGGTTCCCGGATTCCTTCAGCACTCTTTATCTAAGCGAAGCAGACGCTTATCCCGTCAGCACTGTGAGACAACCTCCCACCCTTTGCTGGGGGATAATGTCTGCTGATCTACCTAGTGCAGATATGAGAAGGACAGGACGAGTCCCCAATTGACAATGCTAAATTCTTTTGTCGTATAAACAACCCTTAATGAAGTCTAAGAACACTGTACGCGGTTTACTTAAGAAGTACCGTAAGGGTACGCTAGTTGCGTAACGATCGCTTAGCCGTAGGCGAGACGCTCAAGCGTCACGTTCGCTCACGGCCCAGTGATCACAGGACAGCAGGTTATTGGCTATGACTAGAGTAATGATTCGCTATGGCGCAGCGGACGCTCGAGACCACGAGGAGATCACCAGCGGCGCAGACGCTCACAACGCTATACCTTTATGTCTAAACCTTTTCTCAATGAAATACACAGAATACCTTAATGTGAATACAGGGTGTAAGTGCAACCTTGTGTAACCTGACTAACTACAAAGCTGCTTGAGCGTCACCGACGCTCAAGTGAACACTTAAAACTATAGGAAATACACAGATACTGGTTTAGGGTCCAAAGCCTATTAACTGTATTATATCTAATATACTTGTAAAAGAGAATAACAGTACAAATGATACACTACAATATAACAGATACTTCCTAACCAAAATACGATACTATCTAATACAATACAATACTAGTCTAGGGGAGATGTGAGAGAAAAGAGAAGGGAGAGCGTGAGAGAGAGAAATGGAGAGAGATGAGAGAAATTGGCTCACAGTAAGACCATGATTACGGAGAGAAAACTTACGCACAAAGGGTATGATCGCATGCGCCTCGATATCCAGCTCCCGATTATCAGCAAGAAAACCGTTGATGAGAGAGTGAAGTTGGATATGGTCGGCCTGCCTATTTATGCCCCACACACAATGCAATCTCATAGTCCCTACAATCCCATTGTCCATTGGACGAAGGAATTCGGCCCTGCATCATAACAAAAGGTCATAGGTTGATTCATACAGGTGGGCTGTGACGATTTCCAACAGCTCAGGTGGGTGGGAAACTGGGTTTCCCGCCGCATACCTGAGTATGAGTAAATAATAGAAATGGACATAAACTTCTTATGTCCATAACTATCCGCACGAGCGATTAATACGCTCCAAACCAACACCGGAATATTGTTAATTAAATACTCTTCCGATGGGTACCAAACACTGCTGTATGACTCCTGTTAGACCCTTCGTACAATACAAAGAGGGATTCCTCCGTTCAGGGACATTCTATATTAACCAAACTTTCAGAAACTATCAAAGGGATCATGATCTATAAACTACATTAATTATGAAAATGTGTAACGAATGAGTCGCACGCTACGACTACATACTCTTTACCGTAAATACGCATACCGAGTGCGAGCGAGTGCACACAGTAGCGGGTATGCGCCTTCACGGGAAAGCGCACGCATGCGCAGCGCGTACCAGAGTGAGGTGCAAATATGGCAATGTGTATAGAAACATTTTTCTGACTTTGACAATAGTCAGGTGTATGATTAACCAATCATACCAAACAGGTGATAATGATTATTTTAATATGTAGGTTGAGACACAGTTATTAACTGAAACCGCTGTGTAGGAGGCTTAAGGTGGGTATACCCTTACGTCACATACTGGGCGGGCGTATGTATTCCAGTTGAGCCGTCAATCACCGCTGGTTGGTGCAGCATCTCTAGATATATTGGTCATCGGCTGTTCTGCAGGGCCGACGACATATGTCTGTGAATGACGGCCGATGGACCTGCAATATATTGTCCGTTTACTTGAACAGCTAATATATTGGCTAGTGTGTACCCAGCATAAAAACTGAGTAAGGAACAGCCAAACTCTTCTACAAAGGTGGGGATGTGGAAGACTATTTCATGTCAAAGGCCATACACCATAGCAAAACTGAGCACAGCAACAGGACACAAGGTAGGTACGCTGTTCAGGAGAGACAGATTAAATAAACGGGGTGGAGGGATATGTCTTTACGTAAAGCCGTTTTTAAAACCTGATATACGGGAAGATATTCAAGAAGGGACTGTAAATACTATTGAGACGTTATGGATAGAAATTGCATGCGGGGGTAAAGGAATAAAAAAATTACTATTGGGGTTATGCTACAGGCTGCCTGGTATTAATGTGTCTGATGAGGAATTGTTACTGAGGCAAATTGAAAGAGCAGCAGGAGTAGGAGACATAGTAGGGGTAATATGTTTTTAAAGACACTAAATGATTGTTCAATTAATCGAGGAACCAACTAGGTACAATGCAATCTTAGATCTGGTATTAACAAACAATGGGGAATTGGTATCAAATATTATAGTAGGAGAGACGATAGGAAAACAGCGACCACAATATGGTCACATTAAATATCGGTTTTCATAAGCCGTCCTATACAGGCTCAACTAGGACTAAACTTTAGTAAAGCCAACTTTGACATGATGATGGAAGCTTTAAGGGACATTGAATGGGAAATTTTGTTTCAAAGAAAAAATACTACGGAGAAATGGGATGTATTAAAATCACTGCTTGTTAAAAATACTCACAAATTTATTCCCATGAGCAGCAAATAAAAGGGCTAAAAATCCCAAACCAATGGGGCTTAACAAAAAGATAAAGGAACTAATGGGCAAAAAAAGGCGAGCATTCAGAAAATACAAATCTGACGGGAATGCGGAGTCATTTCAGCACTATAAGGATTGTAACAAAGTATGCAAAAAAAGAAATGAGCGGCTAAAAAAGAAACTGAAAAGCTAGTAGCAAAGAAAAGCAAAGCGAATCCCAAATTTTATTTTAAATACATCAACAGCAAGAGATTAAAGAAGGAGAGTATAGGCCCTTTAAAAGACAAGTTGGGAGTCTTAATCAAAAATGATAGTCACATAGCGGACAAACTTAATGAGTTTTTTTTCAGTGGTATTTACAAGAGAGAACCAAATGCAGGGACTAACACACAATCTCAACAAAGATAATATCCCACTGCTAAGTGCTTAAGTGAGGTAGTCTGTGACAGAGTAAAACATTTAAAGATTAATAAGTCACCTGGTCCCGATGGAATTCATCCAAGGGTTCTTATGAAGTTTCACTCTGAACTAGCAAGACCGCTATTTTTGATCTTCAAAGATTCAGTTATATTCGGTATGGTTCCCAAAGACTGGTGTATAGCGGATGTAGTGCCAATATTCAAAAAGCAAAGTAGAGCTGAACCGGGTAATTATAGACGCGTTAGTCTTACATCTATAGTGGGGAAAGTATTGGAAGGTATTCTAAGGGATAGTATTCATAAGTTCCTTGAAGCCAATAAGGTCATTAAAAGGAATCAACATGGATTTGTGAAGGACAGATCCTGTCAAACCAACTTACTTTGCTTTTATGAAACAGTAAGTGCAAACCTTGATCAGGGTAAGGAGGTCGATGTAATCTTTTTAGACTTTGCCAAAGCTTTCAACACAGTACCACACGTGCGACTCATCTATAAGCTACAAGAACTACTGCTAGGGAGCACAATATGCACGTGGATCAGAAATTGGTTAGATAATAGGGAGCAGCGCATTGTGGTTAATGGATCATTTTCAAATTGGACTGAAGTGCTAAGTGGTGTGCCGTAAGGGTCTGTACTTGGATCACTATTGTTCAACATTTCATTAACGACCTAACTGTAGGTCTAGAAAGCATGGTGTCAATTTTTGCAGACGATACCAAATTGTGTAAGGTTATAAATATGGAGGGGGATGCTGAGTCTCTTCAGAACGACTAAGTTAAACTAGAAGCATGGGCAACTAAATGGAGAATGAGCTTCAATACAGATAAGTGTAAGGTAATGCACTGTGGTAGCAAGAACAAAAATAACACCTACATACTAAATGGGGTAAAATATATACGGGGACAATACACAGAGCTTGTGCGTGACCTGTTTTTGGTAAGGTCAGCACAGAGGACACGTGGACACTCGCTTAGTTTAGAGGAGAGGAGATTCCACACAAAGCGGCAAAAAGGTTTTTCCACAGTAAGGACAATACATGTTTGGAATTCCCTGCCTGAGAGAGTAGTAATGGCGGACTCAGTCAACACCTTTAAGAATGGGTTAGATAAATTCCTAATGGATAAGGATATCCAGGGTTATGGTGCGTAGTCATGCACTATAGTTATTAAAAAAGAGGAATAAAACATAATAGTTGACATCAGCATCAGACAAAATTTAGTCCAAAAATAATACTGCATAGAAGACCACAAATAGGTTGAACTCGATGGACAAATTGTCTTTTTCCAACCTTAGATACTATGTTACTATGTAGTTAAACTGCATCAGCAAGGTCTCTCCCAGGCAAGGATTTGAAAGCAGGCTGGGGTTTAAAGATGTACTTTTCAAGCTCTTTTGAATAAGCACAAAGAAACGGGCAACGTTGAGGACCGTAGACGGAGTGGTTGGCCAAGGAAAATTCGTGCATCAGATGAAAGGTGCATCATGCTTACTTCCCTTCAAAATCGGAAGATGTACAGCAGTGCTATCAGCTCAGAATTGGCAGAAACCAGTGAGTCCCAGGTACACACATCTACTGTTTGGAGTAGTTTGGCCAGAAGTGGTCTTCACGGAAGGATTGCTGCCAAAAAGCCATCCCTTTGACATGGAAACAAGGCCAATCCACTCAACTATGCATAAGAACATAGGAACGGGGGTGCAGAGTAATGGCAGCAGGTTCTCTGGACTGATGAGCCAAAATTTGAAATATTTGGCTGCAACAGAAGACAGTTTGTTCCCAGAAGGGCTGGAGAGTGGTACAATAATGTGTGTGCAGCCAACAGTGAAGCATGGTGGAGGTTTCTTGCAAATTTGCGTCTGCATTTCAGCAAATGGAGTTGGGGATTTGGGGGGTCATTCTGAGTTGATCTCTAGCTGCTTTTGTTCGCTGCGCAGCGATGAGGCAAAAAAAGGCACTTCTGCACATGCGTATGCGGCGCAATGCACACGCGCAGCGTACTATTACAACAAACGATGTAGTTTCACACAGGGTCTAGCAAAGTCTTTCAGTCGCACTGCTGGCCGCTGCTCGTTTTCAGGGAGTGTTCAAAAAAACGCAGGTGTGCCAGGAAAAACAGGCGTGGCTGGCCCAACGCAGGGCCTGTTCGTGATGTCAAAACAGGAACTGAATAGTCTGAAGTGATCGCAAGCGCTGAGTAGGTCTGAAGCTACTCTGAAACTGCACAAAATTATTTTGTAGCCGCTCTGCGATCCTTTCGTTCGCACTTCTGGTAAGCTAAAATACACTCCCAGTGGGAGGCAGCATAGCATTTGCATAGCTGCTAAAAACTGCTAGCGAGCGAACAACTCGGAATGCCCACCCTGGTCAGGATTAATGGTGTCCTCAATGCTGGACAATACAGACAGGTACTTATCCGTCATGCAATACCATCAGGGAGACGTCCAATTGGCTCCAAATGTATTCTGCAGCAGGACAATGACCACAAACATACAGCCATTGTCATTAAGAACTATCTTCAGCATAAAGAAGAACAAGGACTTCTAGAATATTCAAAACGAGAAGAATGGGGGTGCTCCATAGTGCATGACTTCTTTTTTTCTTCTTCAATTTTTCTCTGACGTCCTAGTGGATGCTGGGAACTCCGTAAGGACCATGGGGAATAGCGGCTCCGCAGGAGACTGGGCACATCTAAAGAAAGCTTTAGGATCACCTGGTGTGCACTGGCTCCTCCCCCTATGACCCTCCTCCAAGCCTCAGTTAGATTTCTGTGCCCGACGAGAAGGGTGCACACTAGGGGCTCTCCTGAGCTCTTTGTGAAAGTTTTAGTTTAGGTTTATTATTTTCAGTGAGACCTGCTGGCAACAGGCTCACTGCATCGAGGGACTAAGGGGAGAAGAAGCGAACTCACCTGCGTGCAGAGTGGATTGGGCTTCTTAGGCTACTGGACATTAGCTCCAGAGGGACGATCACAGGTTCAGCCTGGATGGGTCACCGGAGCCGCGCCGCCGTCCCCCTTACAGAGCCAGAAGAGCGAAGAGGTCCGGAAAAATCGGCGGCAGAAGACGATCCTGTCTTCAGATAAGGTAGCGCACAGCACCGCAGCTGTGCGCCATTGCTCTCAGCACACTTCACACTCCGGTCACTGAGGGTGCAGGGCGCTGGGGGGGGCAGCGCCCTGAGACGCAATAAATCGATAAAAAAACCTTATATGGCTAAAATAAATGCATCACATATAACTCCTGGGCTATATGGATGCATTTAACCCCTGCCAAAACATACAGAAAAAGGATGATAAGGACGCCGAGAAAGGGGCGGAGCCTATCTCCTCAGCACACTGGCGCCATTTTCCCTCACAGCTCAGTTGGAGGGAAGCTCCCTGGCTCTCCCCTGCAGTCACTACACTACAGAAAGGGGTTAAAAAAGAGAGGGGGGCACAAATTAGGCGCAGTATATAACAATACAGCAGCTATAAAGGGAAAAACACTTATATAAGGTTATCCCTGTATATATATAGCGCTCTGGTGTGTGCTGGCAAACTCTCCCTCTGTCTCCCCAAAGGGCTAGTGGGGTCCTGTCCTCTATCAGAGCATTCCCTGTGTGTGTGCTGTGTGTCGGTACGTTGGTGTCGACATGTATGAGGAGAAAAATGATGAGGAGACGGAGTAGAGTGTCTGAAATAGTGTTGTCACCCCCTAGGGGGTCGACACCTGAGTGGATGTACTGTTGAAATTGCGTGACAGTGTCAGCTTTGTATAAAAGACAGTGGTTGACATGAGACAGCCGGCTACTCAGCTTGTGCATGTCCAGACGTCTCATACAGGGGCCCTAAAGCGCCCGTTACCTCAGATACAGACGCCGACAGGGGTACTGACTCCTGTGTCGACGGTGAAGAGACAACCGTGATTTCCAATAGGGCCACACATTGCATGATTGAGGCAATGGAAAAAGTTTACACTTTTCTGATAATATGAATACCACCAAAAAAAGGGGTATTATGTTTGGTGAGGAAAAACTTCCTGTAGTTTTCCTGAATCTGAGAAATAAAATGAGGTGTGTGATGATGCGTGGGTTTCCCCCCGATAACAATTGATATTTTCTAAAAAGTTATTGGCAGTATACCTTTTCCCGCCAGAGGTTAGGGTGCGTTGGGAAACACCCCCTAGGGTGGATAAAGCGCTCACACGCTTGTAAAAACAAGGGCTCTACCCTCTCCTGAGATGGACGCCCTTAAGGATCCTGCTGATAGAAAGCAGGAGCGTATCCTAAAATGTATTTACACACATACTGGTGTTATACTGCGACCAGCAATCGCCTCAGCCTGGATGTGCAGTGCTGGGTTGGCGTGGTCGGATTCCCTGACTGGAAATATGATATCCTAGATAAGGACAGTATATTATTGCCTATAGAGCAATTAAAAGATGCATTTCTATATATGCAGGATGCACAGCGGAATATTTGCCGACTGGCATCAAGTATAAGTGCGTTGTCCAATTATTCCAGTAAAGTGGTCAGGTGATGCGGATTCCAAACGGCATTTGGAAGTATTGCCTTAAAAGAGGGGATGTACCCCAGGTCGCCTCTCAAAATAAGACGCCGTATTATCAGGCGCAGTCCTGGTTGGCAAGCGGACAAAAGGGTTCCTCTTTTCTGCTCGTGACAGAGGGAGAGGAAAATGGCTGCAGAGATCAGCCAGTTCCAAGGAACAGAAACCCTTTTCCGCCGCTGCCAAGCCCTCAGTATGACGCTAGGGCTTTACAAGTTCAGGCACGGTGGGGTCCCGTTCTCAATGAATTTCAGTGCGCAGTGGGCTCACTCGCAAGTAGACCCCTGGATCCTTCAGATAATATTTCAGGGGTACAAATTGGAATTCGAGACGTATTCCCCTCGCCGTTTCCAAAAGTCTGTTTTACCGACGTCTCCCGCTGACAGGGAGGCAGTTTTGGAAGCCATTCACAAGCTGTATTCCCAGCAGGTGATAATCAAGGTACCCCTCCTGCAACAGGGAACGGGGTATTATTCCACACTATTGTGGTACCGAAGCCAGACGGCTCGGTGAGACCGATTTTAAAATCTAAAATCTAAAATCTTTGAACACTTGCATACAGAGGTTCAAATTCAAAATTGAGTCACTCAGAGCAGTGATTGCAAACCTGGAAGAAGGGGACTACATGATGTCTCGGGACATCAAGGAGGCTTACCTTCATGTCAAAATTTACCCTTCTCACCAAGGGTATTTCAGGTTATGGTACAGAACTGTATCAGTTCGGACGCTGCCGTAGGGATGGTCCACGGCACCCCGGGTCTTTACTGAAGTAATGACCGAAATGATGATATTCCTTCGAAGGAAGGGAATTTTAGTTATCCTTTACTTGGACGATTCCCTGATAAGGATAAGATCCAGGGAACAGTTGGAGATCGGTGTAGCACTATATCAGGTAGTGTTGCGGCAGCACGATTTGGATTTTCAATATTCCAAAATCGCAGCTGGTTCCGACGACTTGTCTTCTGTTCCTAGGGATGATTCTGGACATAGTCCAGAAAGAAGGTGCTTCTCCCGGAGGAGAAAGCCAGGGAGTTATCCGAGCTAGTCAGGAACCTCCTAAAACCGAACCAAGTCTCAGTGCATCAATGCACAAGGGTTCTGGGTAAAAATGGTGGCTTCCTACGAAGCAATCCCATTCGGCAGATTCCACGCACAGTGGAACCTTCTGGACAAATGGTCCGGGTCGCATTTTCAGATGCTTCAGCGGATAACCCTGTCACCAGGGACAAGGGTATCCCTACTGTGGTGGTTGCAGAGTGCTCATCTTCTAGAGGGCCGCAGATTCGGCATTCGGGACTGGGTCCTGGTGGCCACGGATGCCAGCCTGCGAGGCTGGGGAGCAGTCACACAGGGAAGGAATTTCCAGGGCTTATGGTCAAGCCTGGAGACATCTCTTCATATAAACATTCTGGAACTAAGGGCCATTTACAATGCCCTAAGTCAAGCGAAACCCCTGCTTCAGGGTCAGGCGGTATTGATCCAATCGGACAACATCACGTCAGTCGCCCACGTAAACAGACAGGGCGGCACGAGAAGCAGGAGGGCAATGGCAGAAGCTGCAAGGATTTTCGCTGGGCGGAAAATCATGTGATAGCACTGTCAGCAGTGTTCATTCCGGGAGTGGACAACTGGGAAGCAGACTTCCTCAGCAGACACGACCTTCACCCGGGAGAGTGGGGACTTCACCCAGAAGTCTTCCACCTGATTGTAAACCGTTGGGAAAAACAAAAGGTGGACATAATGGCGTCCCGTCTAAACAAAAAACTAGACCGATATTGCGCCAGGTCAAGGGACCCTCAGGCAATAGCGGTGGACGCTCTGGTAACACCGTGGGTGTACCAGTCAGTGTATGTGTTCCCTCCTCTGCCCCTCATACCAAAAGTACTGAGAATCATAAGAAGGAGAGGAGTAAGAACTATACTCGTGGTTCCGGATTGGCCAAGAAGGACTTGGTATCCGGAACTTCAAGAGATGCTCACGGACGAACCGTGGCCTCTACCTCTAAGAAAGGACCTGCTCCAGCAAGGGCCTTGTCTGTTCCAAGACTTACCGCGGCTGCGTTTGACGGCATGGCGGTTGAACGCCGGATCCTGAAGATCCCTACCCTGGTCAAGGCCAGGAAAGACGTAACCGCAAAACATTATCACCGCATTTGGCGAAAATATGTTGCGTGGGGTGAGGCCAAGAAGGCCCCTACAGAGGAATTTCAACTGGGTCGTTTCCTCCATTTCCTGCAAACAGGACTGTCTATGGGCCTAAAATTAGGGTCCATTAAGGTTCAAATTTCGGCCCTGTCGATTTTCTTCCAAAAAGAACTGGCTTCAGTGCCTGAAGTTCAGACATTTGTAAAAGGGGTACTGCATATACAGTCTCCTTTTGTGCCTCCAGTGGCACCTTGGGGATCTCAATGTTGTGTTGAGTTTCCTAAAGTCACATTGGTTTGAACCACTCACCACTGTGGACTTAAAATATCTCACATGGAAGTGACGAGTTAGCCCTGGTTTCAGCCAGGTGGGTGTCAGAATTGGCGGCTTTATCATATAAAAGCCCTTACTTAATATTTCATTCTGAAAGGGCAGAATTGAGGACTCGTCCTCAAATTTTCTACCTAAGGTGGTTTCTGCATTTCACATGAACCAACCTATTGTGGTACCTGCGGCTACTAAGGACTTGGAGGATTCCAAGTTGCTTGACGTGGTCAGGACCCTGAAAATACATGTTTCCAGGACGGCTGGAGTCAGAAAATCTGACTCGCTGTTTATCCTGTATGCACCCAACAAACTGGGTGCTCCTGCTTCTAAGCAGACGATTGCTCGTTGGATTTGTAGTACAATTCAGCTTGCACATTCTGTGGCAGGCCTGCCACAGCCAAAAATCTGTAAAATGCCCACTCCACAAGGAAGGTGGGCTCATCTTGGGCAGCTGCCCGAGGGGTCTCGGCTTTACAACTTTGCCGAGCAGTTACTTGGTCAGGAGCAAATACGTTTGTAAAATTCTACAAATTTGATATCTTGGCTGAGGAGGACCTGGAGTTCTCTCATTCGGTGCTGCAGAGTCATCCGCACTCTCCCGCCCGTTTGGGAGCTTTGGTATAATCCCCATGGTCCTTACGGAGTTCCCAGCATCCACTAGGACGTCAGAGAAAATAAGAATTTACTTACCGATAATTCTATTTCTCGTAGTCCGTAGTGGATGCTGGGCGCCCATCCCAAGTGCGGATTGTCTGCAATACTGGTACATAATTATTGTTACCAAAAAATTCGGGTTATTGTTGTAGTGAGCCATCTTTTCTAGAGGCTCCTCTATTATCATGCTGTTAACTGGGTTCAGATCACAAGTTGTACAGTGTGATTGGTGTGGCTGGTATGAGTCTTACCCGGGATTCAAAATCCTTCCTTATTGTGTACGCTCGTCCGGGCACAGTATCCTAACTGAGGCTTGGAGGAGGGTCATAGGGGGAGGAGCCAGTGCACACCAGGTGATCCTAAAGCTTTCTTTAGATGTGCCCAGTCTCCTGCGGAGCCGCTATTCCCCATGGTCCTTACGGAGTTCCCAGCATCCACTACGGACTACGAGAAATAGAATTATCGGTAAGTAAATTCTTATTTTTTTATTCACACACAAAATTTATGTAATGAATGACGTACCAGAGACGGCGGTAAACCACTGTAAGTATAACAGGATATGATTTGATCCAAACAGTTGCAAGCATTAATATAATTATATATATATATATATATATATATATATATATATATATATATATTTCTCTAACGTCCTAGTGGATGCTGGGGACTCCGTCAGGACCATGGGGATTAGCGGCTCCGCAGGAGACAGGGCACAAAAATAAAGCTTTAGGATCAGGTGGTGTGCACTGGCTCCTCCCCTATGACCCTCCTCCAAGCCTCAGTTAGGTTTTTGTGCCCGTCCGAGCAGGGTGCAATCTAGGTGGCTCTCCTAAAGAGCTGCTTAGAAAAAGTTTTTAGGTTTTTTATTTTCAGTGAGTCCTGCTGGCAACAGGCTCACTGCATCGAGGGACTTAGGGGAGAGAAGTGAACTCACCTGCGTGCAGGATGGATTGGCTTCTTAGGCTACTGGACACCATTAGCTCCAGAGGGAGTCGGAACACAGGTCTCACCCTGCTCGTCCCGGAGCCGCGCCGCCGACCCCCCTTGCAGATGCCGAAGATGGAAGAGGTCCAGAAGCAGGCGGCAGAAGACTTTTCAGTCTTCCTGAGGTAGCGCACAGCACTGCAGCTGTGCGCCATTGTTGTCAGCACACTTCACACAGCGGTCACGGAGGGTGCAGGGCGCTGGGGGGGCGCCCTGGGCAGCAATGTATAATATCTTTTTTATGGCTAAAAATACATCACATATAGCCCCTGGGGGCTATATGGATGTATTTAACCCCTGCCAGGTCTCAGAAAAACGGGAGAAGAAGCCCGCCGAAAAGGGGGCGGGGCCTATTCTCCTCCGCACACAGCGCCATTTTCCCTCACAGAAATGCTGGTGGGAAGGCTCCCAGGCTCTCCCCTGCACTGCACTACAGAAACGGGGTTAAAACAGAGAGGGGGGGCACTGATTTGGCGATATGACTACATATATTAAAATGCTATAAGGGAAAAGCACTTATATAAAGGTTGTCCCTGTATAATTATAGCGTTTTTGGTGTGTGCTGGCAAACTCTCCCTCTGTCTCCCCAAAGGGCTAGTGGGTCCTGTCCTCTATCAGAGCATTCCCTGTGTGTGTGCTGTGTGTCGACATGTATGAGGACGATGTTGGGAGGCGGAGCAAATTGCCTGTAATGGTGATGTCACTCTCTAGGGAGTCGACACCGGAATAGATGGCTTATTTAAGGAATTACGTGATAATGTCAACACGCTGCAAGTCGATTGACGACATGAGATGGCCGGCAAACATATTAGTATCTGTCCAGGCGTCTAAAACACCGTCAGGGACGTTATAATGCCCATTTTACCTCAGTCGGTCGACACAGACACAGACACGGACACTGACTCCAGTGTCGACGGTGAAGAAACAAACGTATTTTCCTTTAGGGCCACACGTTACTTGTTAAGGGCAATGAAGGAGGTGTTACATATTTCTGATACTACAAGTACCACAAAAAAGGGTATTATGTGGGGTGTGGAAAAACTACCTATAGTTTTTCCTGAATCAGATAAATTAAATGAAGTGTGTGATGAGGCGCGGGGTTCCCCCGATAGAAAATTATTGGCGGTATACCCTTTCCCGCCAGAAGTTAGGGCGCGTTGGGAAACACCCCTTAGGGTGGATAAGGCGCTCACACGCTTATCAAAACAAGTGGCGGTACCGTCTCCAGATACGGCCGCCCTCAAGGAGCCAGCTGATAGGAGGCTGGAAAATATCCTAAAAAGTATATACACACATACTGGTGTTATACTGCGACCAGCGATCGCCTCAGCCTGGATGTGCAGCGCGGGGGTGGCTTGGTCGGATTCCCTGACTGAAAATATTGATACCCTTGACAGGGACAGTATTTTATTTACTATAGAGCATTTAAAAAATGCATTTCTATATATGCGAGATGCACAGAGGGATATTTGCACTCTGGCATCAAGAGTAAGTGCGATGTCCATATCTGCCAATAAGATGTTTATGGACACGACAGTGGTCAGGTGATGCAGATTCCAAACGGCACAAAGATGTATTGCCGTATAAAGGGGAGGAGTTATTTGGGGTCGGTCCATCGGACCTGGTGGCCACGGCAACTGCTGGGAAATCCACCGTTTTTACCCTAAGTCACATCTATGCAGAAAAAGACACCGTCTTTTCAGCCTCAGTCCTTTCGTCCCCATAAGCATATCTGCCCAGGGATAGAGGAAAGGGAAGAAGACTGCAGCAGGCAGCCCATTCCCAGGAACAGAAGCCTTCCACCGCTTCTGCCAAGTTCTCAGCATGACGCTGGAGCCGTACAGGACCCCTGGATCCTACAAGTAGTATCCCAGGGGTACAGATTGGAAAGTCGAGACGTTTCCCCTCGCAGGTTCCTGAAGTCTGCTTTACCAACGTCTCCCTCCGACAGGGAGCCAGTATTGGAAACAATTCACAAGCTGTATTCCCAGCAGGTGATAATCAAAGTACCCCTCCTACAACAAGGAAAGGGGTATTATTCCACACTATATTGTGGTACTGAAACCAGAAGGCTCGGTGAGACCTATTCTAAATCTGAAATATTTGAACACTTACAAAGGTTCAAATCAAGATGGAGTCACTCAGAGCAGTGATAGCGAACCAGGAAGAAGGGGACTATATGGTGTCCCGGGACATCAGGGATGCTTACCTCCATGTCCCAATTTGCCCTTCTCACCAAGGGTATCTCAGGTTCGTGGTACAGAACTGTCACTATCAGTTTCAGACGCTGCCGTTTGGATTGTCCACGGCACCCCGGGTCTTTACCAAGGTAATGCCCGAAATGATGATTCTTCTTCGAAGAAAATGGACGACCTCCTGGTAAGAGCAAGGTCCAGAGAACAGTTGGAGGTCGGAGTAGCACTATCTCAAGTAGTTCTACGACAGCACGGGTGGATTCTAAATATTCCAAAACCGCAGTTGTTTCCGACGACACGTCTGCTGTTCCTAGGGATGATTCTGGACACAGTCCAGAAAAAGGTGTTTCTCCCGGAGGAGAAAGCCAGGGAGTTATCCGAGCTAGTCAGGAACCTCCTAAAACCAGGAAAAGTGTCAGTGCATCATTGCACAAGAGTCCTGGGAAAAATGGTGGCTTATTACGAAGCGATTCCATTCGGCAGATTCCACGCAAGAACTTTTCAGTGGTATCTGCTGGACAAATGGTCCGGATCGCATCTTCAGATGCATCGGCGGATAACCCTATCTCCAAGGACAAGGGTGTCTCTCCTGTGGTGGTTACAGAGTGCTCATCTTCTAGAGGGCCGCAGATTCGGCATTCAGGATTGGATGCTGGTGACCACGGAGGCCAGCCTGAGAGGCTGGGGAGCAGTCACACAGGGAAAAAATTTCCAGGGAGTGTGATCAAGTCTGGAGACTTTTCTCCACATAAATATACTGGAGCTAAGGGCAATTTATGATGCTCTAAGCTTAGCAAGACTTCTGCTTCAAGGTTAGCCGGTATTGATCCAGTGGGACAACATCACGGCAGTCGCCCACGTAAACAGACAGGGCGGCAGAAGAAGCAGGAGGGCAATGGCAAAAACTGCAAGGATTTTTCGCTGGGCGGAAAATCATGTGATAGCACTGTCAGCAGTGTTCATTCCGGGAGTGGACAACTGGGAAGCAGACTTCCTCAGCAGGCACGACCTCCACCCGGGAGAGTGGGGACTTCATCGGGAAGTTTTCCACATGATTGTGAACCGTTGGGAAAGACCAAAGGTGTACATGATGGCGTCCAGCCTGAACAAAAAACTGGATAGGTATTGCGCCAGGTCAAGAGACTTTCAGGCAATAGCTGTGGACGTTCTGGTAACACCGTGGGCGTACCAGTCTGTGTATGTGTTTCCTCCTCTGCTTCTCATACCCAAGGTATTGAGAATTATAAGACGTAGAGGAGTAAGAACTGTACTCGTGGCTCCGGATTGGCCAAGAAGGACTTGGTACCCGGAACTTCAAGAGATACTCACAGAGGACTCATGACCTCTGCCGCTAAGAAGGGACTTGCTTCAGCACGTACCATGTCTGTTCCAAGACTTACCGCGGCTGCGTTTGACGGCATGGCGGTTGAACGCCGGATCCTAAGGGAAAAAGGCATTCCGGAAGAGGTCTTTCCTACCATGGTCAAAGCCAGGAAGGACGTGACCGCACAACATTATCACCACATGTGGCGAAAATATGTTGCGTGGTGTGAGGCCAGGAAGGCTCCACGAAGAAATTTCAACTCGGTCGATTCCTGCATTTCCTGAAAACAGGAGTGTCTATGGGCCTCAGATTGGGGTCCATTAAGGTTCAAATTTCGGCCCTGTCGATTTTCTTCCAGAAAGAATTGGCTTCAGTTCCTGAAGTCCAGAAGTTTGTCAAGGGAGTACTGCATATACAACCCCCTTTTGTGCCTCCAGTGGCACTGTGGGATCTCAACGTAGTGCTGGGATTCCTCAAATCACATTGGTTTATACCGCTCAAATCTGTGGATTTGAAATATCTCACATGGAAAGTGACCATGATGTTGGCCCTGGCCTCGGCCAGGCGAGTGTCAGAATTGGCGGCTTTGTCTCACAAAAGCCCATATCTGATTGTCCATTCGGACAGGGCAGAGCTGCGGACTCGTCCCCAGTTTCTCCCTAAGGTGGTGTCAGCGTTTCACCTGAACCAGCTTATTGTGGTACCTGCGGCTACTAGGGACTTGGAGGACTCCAAGTTGCTAGATGTTGTCAGGGCCCTGAAAATATCGGTTTCCAGGACGGCTGGAGTCAGGAAAACTGACTTGCTGTTATCCTGTATGCACCCAACAAACTGGGTGCTCTTGCTTCTAAGCAGACGATTGCTAGTTGGATGTGTAGTACAATTCAGCTTGCACATTATGTGGCAGGCCTGCCACAGCCAAAATATGTAAATGCCCATTCCACAAGGAAGGTGGGCTCATCCTGGGCGGCTGCCCAAGGGGTCTCGGCATTACAACTCTGCCGAGCAACTACGTGGTCGGGGGGAGAACACGTTTGTAAAATTATACAAATTTGATACCCTGGCTAAAGAGGACCTGGAGTTCTCTCATTCGGTGCTGCAGAGTCATCCGCACTCTCCCGCCCGTTTGGGAGCTTTGGTATAATCCCCATGGTCCTGACGGAGTCCCCAGCATCCACTAGGACGTTAGAGAAAATAAGATTTTACTTACCGATAAATCTATTTCTCGTAGTCCGTAGTGGATGCTGGGCGCCCATCCCAAGTGCGGATTGTCTGCAATACTTGTACATAGTTATTGTTACAAAAAAATCGGGTTGTTATTGTTGTGAGCCGTCTGTTCAGAGGCTCCTACGTTGTCATACTGTTAACTGGGTTCAGATCACAAGTTGTACGGTGTGGCTGGTATGAGTCTTACCCGGGATTCAAAATCCTTCCTTATTGTGTACGCTCGTCCGGGCACAGTATCCTAACTGAGGCTTGGAGGAGGGTCATAGGGGGAGGAGCCAGTGCACACCACCTGATCCTAAAGCTTTATTTTTGTGCCCTGTCTCCTGCGGAGCCGCTAATCCCCATGGTCCTGACGGAGTCCCCAGCATCCACTACGGACTACGAGAAATAGATTTATCGGTAAGTAAAATCTTATTTTATATATATATATATATATTTCTCTATCGTCCTAGTGGATGCTGGGGTTCCTGAAAGGACCATGGGGAATAGCGGCTCCGCAGGAGACAGGGCACAAAAAGTAAAGCTTTTTCCGATCAGGTGGTGTGCACTGGCTCCTCCCCCTATGACCCTCCTCCAGACTCCAGTTAGATTTTTGTGCCCGGCCGAGAAGGGTGCAATCTAGGTGGCTCTCCTAAAGAGCTGCTTAGAGAAAGTTTAGCTAGGTTTTTTATTTTACAGTGATTCCTGCTGGCAACAGGATCACTGCAGCGAGGGACTGAGGGGAGAAGGAGTCAACTCACCTGCGTGCAGGATGGATTGGTTTCTTGGCTACTGGACATCAAGCTCCAGAGGGACGATCACAGGTACAGCCTGGATGGTCACCGGAGCCACGCCGCCGGCCCCCTTGCAGATGCTGAAATCAGAAGAGGTCCAGAATCGGCGGCTGAAGACTCCTGCAGTCTTCTAAAGGTAGCGCACAGCACTGCAGCTGTGCGCCATTTTCCTCTCAGCACACTTCACACGGCAGTCACTGAGGGTGCAGGGCGCTGGGAGGGGGGCGCCCTGGGAGGCAAATGAGTACCTATAAAGGCTAAAAATACCTCACATATAGCCCTAGAGGCTATATGGAGATATTTAACCCCTGCCTAATTTTTCTAAATAGCGGGAGACGAGCCCGCCGGAAAAGGGGCGGGGCCTATCTCCTCAGCACACGGCGCCATTTCCTCTCACAGCTCCGCTGGTCAGGACGGCTCCCAAGTCTCTCCCCTGCACTGCACTACAGAAACAGGGTAAAACAGAGAGGGGGGGGCACATTTATGGCGATATTTTGATATAACAAAGCAGCTATAAGGGAGCACTTATTATAAGGCTATCCCTGATATATATATAGCGCTTTTGGTGTGTGCTGGCAAACTCTCCCTCTGTCTCCCCAAAGGGCTAGTGGGTCCTGTCTTCGTTAGGAGCATTCCCTGTGTGTCTGCTGTGTGTCGGTACGTGTGTGTCGACATGTATGAGGACGATATTGGTGTGGAGGCGGAGCAATTTCCAAATATGAGGATGTCACCCCCTAGGGAGTCGACACCAGAATGGATGCCTTTATTTATGGAACTACGGGATAGTGTCAACACGCTAAAGCAGTCGTTTGACGACATGAGACGGCCGGACAATCAATTAGTGCCTGTCCAGGCGACTCAAACACCGTCAGGGGCTGTGAAACGCCCTTTGCCTCAGTCGGTCGACACAGACCCAGACACAGGCGATGACTCCAGTGGTGACGGTGACGAATCAACCGTATTTTCCAGTAGGGCCACACGTTATATGATTTTGGCAATGAAGGAGGCGTTACATTTAGCTGATACTACAGGTACCACTAAACAGGGTATTATGTGGGGTATGAAAAAACTACCTATAGTTTTTCCTGAATCAGAAGAACTAAATGACGTGTGTAATGAAGCGTGGGTTGCCCCTGATAAAAAGCTGATAATTTCAAAGAAATTATTGGCATTATACCCTTTCCCGCCAGAGGTTAGGGAGCGCTGGGAAACACCTCCTAGGGTGGACAAGGCGCTAACACGCTTATCTAAACAAGTGGCGTTACCCTCTCCTGAGACGGCCGCACTTAAAGATCCATCAGATAGGAGGATGGAAAATATCCAAAAAAGTATATACACTCATGCAGGTGTTATACTACGACCAGCTGTAGCGACTGCCTGGATGGGCAGTGCGGGGGTAGTTTGGTCAGAATCCCTGATTGAAAATATTGATACCCTGGACAGGGACAATATTTTACTGTCGTTAGAACAAATAAAGGATGCATTTCTTTATATGCGTGATGCACAGAGGGATATATGCACACTGGCATCACGGGTAAGTGCTATGTCCATTTCGGCCAGAAGAGCTTTATGGACGCGACAGTGGACAGGCGATGCGGATTCAAAACGGCATATGGAAGTTTTGCCGTATAAAGGGGAGGAGTTATTTGGAGTCGGTCTATCAGATTTGGTGGCCACGGCTACAGCCGGGAAATCCACCTTTCTACCTCAAGTCACTCCCCAACAGAAAAAGGCACCGACTTTTCAACCGCAGCCCTTTCGTTCCTTTAAAAATAAGAGAGCAAAGGGCTATTCATATCTGCCACGAGGCAAAGGTCGAGGGAAGAGACAGCAACACGCAGCTCCTTCCCAGGATCAGAAGCCCTCCCCGGCTTCTACAAAAGCCTCAGCATGACGCTGGGGCTTCTCAAGCGGACTCGGGGACGGTGGGGGGTCGTCTCAAAAATTACAGCGCGCAGTGGGCTCACTCGCAAGTAGATCCCTGGATCCTGCAGATAATATCTCAGGGATACAGGTTGGAATTAGAGACAGATCCACCTCGCCGTTTCCTGAAGTCTGCTTTACCAACGTCCCCCTCCGAAAGGGAGACGGTTTTGGAAGCCATTCACAAGCTGTACTCTCAGCAGGTGATAGTCAAGGTACCTCTTCTACAACAAGGGAAGGGGTATTATTCCACTCTTTTTGTGGTACCGAAGCCGGATGGCTCGGTAAGGCCTATTCTAAATCTGAAGTCCTTGAACCTGTACATAAAGAAGTTCAAGTTCAAAATGGAGTCACTCAGAGCAGTGATAGCGAACCTGGAAGAGGGGGACTTTATGGTATCCTTGGACATCAAGGATGCGTATCTCCACGTTCCAATTTACCCCTCACACCAGGGGTACCTCAGGTTCGTTGTACAAAACTGTCACTATCAGTTTCAGACGCTGCCGTTCGGATTGTCCACGGCACCTCGGATCTTTACAAAGGTAATGGCCGAGATGATGATTCTTCTTCGAAGAAAAGGCGTATTAATTATCCCATACTTGGACGATCTCCTAATAAGGGCGAGGTCCAGAGAACAGCTAGAGATGGGATTAGCACTGTCTCAAGAAGTGCTAAAACAGCACGGGTGGATTCTGAATATTCCAAAATCCCAGTTAATGCCGACAACTCGTCTGCTGTTCCTAGGGATGATTCTGGACACGGTTCAGAAAAAGGTTTTTCTCCCGGAGGAAAAAGCCAAGGAGTTATCCGAGCTTGTCAGGAACCTCCTAAAACCAGGAAAGGTGTCTCTACATCAATGCACAAGAGTCCTGGGAAAAATGGTGGCTTCTTACGAAGCAATTCCATTCGGCAGATTCCACGCAAGAATTTTCCAAAGGGATCTGTTGAACAAATGGTCAGGGTCGCATCTTCAGATGCACCTGCGGTTAACCCTGTCTTCAAGGACAAGGGTGTCTCTTCTGTGGTGGTTGCAGAGTGCTCATCTATTGGAGGGCCGCAGATTCGGCATACAGGATTGGATCCTGGTGACCACGGACGCCAGCCTGAGAGGCTGGGGAGCAGTCACACAAGGAAGAAACTTCCAGGGAGTATGGACGAGCCTGGAAACGTCTCTTCACATAAACATTCTGGAACTAAGAGCAATATACAATGCTCTAAGCCAGGCAGAACCTCTGCTTCAGGGAAAACCGGTGTTGATCCAGTCGGACAACATCACGGCAGTCGCCCATGTGAACAGACAGGGCGGCACAAGAAGCAGGAGTGCAATGGCAGAAGCTGCAAGGATTCTTCGCTGGGCAGAGAATCATGTGATAGCACTGTCAGCAGTGTTCATCCCGGGAGTGGACAACTGGGAAGCAGACTTCCTCAGCAGACACGATCTTCACCCGGGAGAGTGGGGACTTCATCCAGAAGTCTTCCACATGCTGGTAACCCGTTGGGAAAGACCAATGGTGGACATGATGGCGTCTCGCCTCAACAAAAAACTGGACAGGTATTGCGCCAGGTCAAGAGATCCGCAGGCAATAGCTGTGGACGCGCTGGTAACGCCTTGGGTGTACCAGTCGGTGTATGTGTTTCCTCCTCTGCCTCTCATACCAAAAGTATTGAGAATTATACGGCAAAGAGGCGTAAGAACGATACTAGTGGTTCCGGATTGGCCAAGAAGGACTTGGTACCCGGAACTTCAAGAGATGATCACGGAAGATCCGTGGCCTCTACCTCTAAGGAGGGACTTGCTTCAGCAGGGTCCCTGTCTGTTTCAAGACTTACCGCGGCTGCGTTTGACGGCATGGCGGTTGAACGCCGGATCCTAAAGGAAAAAGGCATGCCGGAAGAAGTCATTCCTACTTTGATTAAAGCAAGGAAGGAAGTAACCGTGCAACATTATCACCGAATTTGGCGAAAATATGTTGCGTGGTGCGAAGATCGGAGTGCTCCGACGGAGGAATTTCAACTGGGTCGATTCCTACATTTCCTGCAATCAGGATTGTCAATGGGTCTCAAATTGGGATCTATGAAGGTTCAAATTTCGGCCCTGTCGATTTTCTTTCAAAAAGAATTGGCTTCAGTCCCTGAAGTCCAGACCTTTGTTAAGGGAGTGCTGCATATACAGCCTCCTGTGGTGCCTCCAGTGGCACCGTGGGATCTCAATGTGGTTTTGGATTTCCTAAAATCTCATTGGTTTGAACCACTAAAAAAGGTGGATTTGAAATATCTCACATGGAAAGTGACCATGCTTCTAGCCCTGGCTTCTGCCAGGAGAGTGTCAGAATTGGCAGCTTTATCTTACAAAAGCCCATATCTGATTTTCCATTCGGACAGGGCAGAACTGCGGACTCGTCCGCATTTTCTCCCTAAGGTGGTGTCAGCATTTCATCTGAACCAGCCTATTGTAGTGCCTGCGGCTACAAGTGACTTGGAGGACTCCAAGTTACTGGACGTTGTCAGAGCATTAAAAATATATATTGCAAGGACAGCTGGAGTCAGAAAATCTGACTCGTTGTTTATATTGTATGCACCCAACAAGATGGGTGCTCCGGCGTCTAAGCAGACGATTGCTCGTTGGATCTGTAGCACAATCCAACTTGCACATTCTGTGGCAGGCCTGCCACAGCCTAAATCTGTAAAGGCCCACTCCACAAGGAAGGTGGGCTCATCTTGGGCGGCTGCCCGAGGGGTCTCGGCATTACAACTTTGCCGAGCAGCTACGTGGTCAGGGGAGAACACGTTTGTAAAATTTTACAAATTTGATACTCTGGCTAAGGAGGACCTGGAGTTCTCTCATTCGGTGCTGCAGAGTCATCCGCACTCTCCCGCCCGTTTGGGAGCTTTGGTATAATCCCCATGGTCCTTTCAGGAACCCCAGCATCCACTAGGACGATAGAGAAAATAAGATTTTACTTACCGATAAATCTATTTCTCGGAGTCCGTAGTGGATGCTGGGCGCCCATCCCAAGTGCGGATTATCTGCATAAATTGTACATAGTTATTGTTAACTAATTCGGGTTATTGTTGAAGGAAGCCATCTTTCAGAGGCTCCGCTGTTATCATACTGTTAACTGGGTTCAGATCAC
The DNA here is from genome assembly GCF_028390025.1 of Pseudophryne corroboree. Lineage (NCBI taxonomy): Eukaryota > Metazoa > Chordata > Amphibia > Anura > Myobatrachidae > Pseudophryne > Pseudophryne corroboree. The sequence goes on along the minus strand of NC_086446.1, from coordinate 408,953,183 downwards.
AAGTTATACGGTGTGATTGGTGTGGCTGGTATGAGTCTTACCCGGGATTCAAAATCCTCCCTTATTGTGTACGCTCGTCCGGGCACAGTACCTAACTGGAGTCTGGAGGAGGGTCATAGGGGGAGGAGCCAGTGCACACCACCTGATCGGAAAAAGCTTTACTTTTTGTGCCCTGTCTCCTGCGGAGCCGCTATTCCCCATGGTCCTTTCAGGAACCCCAGCATCCACTACGGACTCCGAGAAATAGATTTATCGGTAAGTAAAATCTTATTATATATATATATATATATATATATATATATATATATATATATATATATATATATATATATATTGTATTTTATCTTTTTAAGAAAGAGGGGGAGGGGGCACCTTCATTTTGCAGAAGACACTACAAAAAAAAAACATGGTAAAGTTCTGTTCAGGGCTGATCATCATGACAAGTGTCCGCTTGTCATGAAAATAGCTGCAACTATATAGATTGATCTTTCATTAGATAATACACTCATCTGCGAATCTCCTGTTCCACCACATTCCAAAGATGCTGTTTCGCAGTGGTTCTCAACTCAGTCCTCAAGTACCACCAACAGGTCATGTTTTGTGGATTTCTTTAATGATGCATAGATGAGTTAGTGTATTGTTCTAGGTCAGTAACTATCCCACCTCCTTCCAGAGACAGAAATCCTCAAAAATTACCTGTTGGGAATTTTTGAAGGTTAATGTTGAGAACCACTGCTCTATTGATTTGATAGATATGCTCTATTTATTGATTTTGACATTTGGTGGCTTCTATGTCCACTGGAGCAGGAGCTATGTTTTTTTATTTTACCAAGACCTATGGATTACTACTGGAGAAGGGGACTTATCAGCACCAGGGACAAGGTGAGTTGTGTGTGTGAAATAAATGACTACAATATTCGGGGTGTGCGTGTATGTACTGTAGCTTTATAAATATATTTTCTTTACAGTGGGACTACAGGTGCCTGCGGGCCTTATTGCCCAGGCTTGCTGACACTTTTGGTTCTCCTGCTGGTTGAACCGAGTGCTAGTTTATGAAAATATGGGGGACCCCTACAATTTTTTCCTCTGTGTTTCCAGAACCAGGACCGAATCACAGAGCTCGATTCTGGTTATACTTTTGAATAATTTTTTTTTTTCTTCTCTATTTTAACCATTTCATCACAGTGTAACACACAGAAGCACTGCACAGATAACACTGACTGTGCGGGCTTTAGCAGTACACGCTGGTCACAGGCATTTATGAATCTTCTATTTTGGTCAGTTTGCTTTGTGGTTCGAAACACGATTCTTAGTAAATCCGCGTGTTGTATTCCTGTCTATGGAAAGTACTTGCGAGTTGGGTCGATGGTGTATTGACTTTTATTTGCGTTTTAGGCTCTGTTTTCCAGATAGAAACGTGTTTGACTTTAATAAATTTCAGAGTTTCAAAAACAGGATCTACTCGAATGAGAATGCATTCTCGACCAAACGCGATACTTAGTAAATTTACCCCCTGTTGTTCTTGCCAAAATTCCCCTGTATTGTTTATGCCAAAATTCTGATGCTACCATATACATTGCAAAAGCAGATGTTTAGATTTATTAGACTTGTCACTTTCAATCTTTATCTTCCAGGTTTGGTAAGCCTGTACTTACTGTATCCTAAGTTTCTGGTAGTTGATAAACAGGAGAGTAACCCATTGGGGTCTCCTGTAGCCCATCCATATGAAAGTTAAAAGTACATTGAGATGTTCTTCTGTTTACTGCTATTGTAGTACATTATTATTTCAGTTTTTGTCCCTTTACAGTCAATTTGAACTAGTCAGGCCATTCTCCTCTGACTCCTCTCATTGAAAAGGTGGTATTACCTAAAGAACTGATGTTCACTGGGGTTAGACTTGTGGTTGACGAGATAGAGATAAAATTGAGAAGTTGTGCAAAATAACCAACTTCCTTTATTTAGCTCAATCTTTGAAATTACAATAAATGATTGCTTTGGCCACCTGCCTCACTCTGTGTGTCTCTCTCTCTCTCTCTCTCAAGCTTGATACAATTTCCCCTGGATGTGTTTTTTTGTTGCAGTGTCCTCTATAAACTAAAGACTCTCTTGCATTTAAAATTCTGGGAAATCATCGACGGATCACCTTCGGGCAACCGTTTGCCTTCTGCTATTACCAAAACACTAAGTATACAACTTCCCCTTCTAGAATGGGACCTTTTGTCTTATCTTTTTCTCTTTGACAAGACCTTGCTAATTGATGAATGACTGGCCCCGGTCATGTGATTTGATCACGTGATCCATGTGGGTCACGAAAGTAATAATAACTAGAGATTGACATGGAGTTATAGTACTGGTCATGTGATCGTAACTATTTTCTTCCTTATTTACCTATTTTTTAATGTCTCCTTATTATATATAATATATACTCAGCCACGTTCTAGCCCTTTCAGTTCCATTTTTCTTTTTTCCTCGATGTTCATATGATTTTCTATTGGTTCAATAAGTGTCCGGTTGTCATGACAACGCGGCTCCTACGTCTGGCTGCGTGCCGAAGCCGTGTCACGTGACCCGGCCACGTGACCGGCGCGCGTCACGCAGCTCTAGGCGGGACAATAACATTACCTACGAACGCAATGGTCACATGAGAAATGGTCATGTGACCATTACAGAGCAACAAGGATGGTGATGATAGGCCGTATTGTGAGTCTGTCATCTGTATTGACCAATAGAGGTGTTTGAAGAAGATTATGTGTCACTCATACTTGCGGTCATGTGACCATTATTCCTTAACGAATTAATCTCATCCGATTGGACAGAATTTAAGTCCATCAAAATGATTAGCCAATAGTGATACAGTATTTTTAGTTTCCACAGCAATGGAAAATAAACAATGCAATCCATTGGTCAAAAAACGGTCTTTGCTTATCAGAAGTAAAATAAATAATACTTCTTTATTGTTATCGGATCAGAATTATAAAACATAGAATTATGCTATCATTATATTTATCTAATAGGTCTGCCTCCTATATACCATATTGGTGTTTTATATTCAGGATGAAGTGATTGGATTGATTATCTGTACAGCTGCTAGTAATTTTCCTCATTAGTAAGGGTATATAAACCCCACTTTTTTAATGCATGGTATCCTTTGATAATGCTGCTGAACTTATTGGGGTGCAGCGAAACGCGTCAGGACCCCCTGTTTTGCATCACTTCAGTTCCAATGAGCTCTAGCGTGTGTCTGAACCAGCCTTGGATCCACTACTAATCTGCTGTGCGGCAACAAAGAGGACAACTCTAGCACTCACCACTACCAATGAGGACATTTTCCATCTAATATGGACTGCTACCTATGGAAGCCTTTCCACCTCTAAAGCGGTGACCGGTAATTATACAAAAAAACCGAACTGTGCTAAATTAATCAAACCTCTGTACAAATCTGTGGACGTTTCTGGGCATCTTAAAGGAACAGACACCGAGTGATCCTAACAGCTATAGGACGAACTGAATGTGATGTTTTTATTTATTCATTTATTTTTAAACATGAGGAGAGTAACTGTTTAATATATGTGTTTTTACTAAAAATAAATTGGCAAAATATTGTACTAATCCGATCACTTCATTATTAGCGCTGCCAACCCACAATTTTTCCTCTAGTCTATACGGGATTGACATTCCTGTTTTTGTGGCAGCTGCTTGGTGCAGCAACTTTATAAGAAGCGCCTGTTCTTCTTTTTTTAGGGAGTTCTTACACGTTTGCCTTCTGAGTAAGCCTAATAGGCCCTACACACTGGCCGAGCTGCCCGATGGCGGATACGGCCGACGGGCGACCCGGCGGCGGGGGGGCAGTGACGGGGGGAGTGAAGTTTCTTCACTCCCCCCGTCACCCGGCTGCAGTGAAGTGCAGGCAAATGTGGATGAGATCGTCCATATTGGCCCCCATGTACAGCCGACGGGGGACCAGCGATGAACGAGCGCAGGGCCACGCATCGTTCATCGCTGGAGCCTCCACACTGCACGATATGAACGTGATCTCGTTCATTAATGAACGAGATCGTTCATCTCGTGCAGTCATGTCGGCCAGTGTGTAGGGCCCTTAAGTTTACTCAGAATGGCCAACCAAACTCCACCGCTGAGACCAGTAAATGTGCAAAGAAAGCTGCAGATACTGGCCTTGGCATGCCTCGAAAAAGTGCTGACGCCCCCTGTTTTCAAGAACGCTCTCCTTTGCCGTCGCAAACCTGTCATTTTAGCTGCAGCCTAGGGGGCACTGTGTTCAGCGACACGGGACCCAAAATGCGCATGCACAGTTAAACAACCTTCACAGATGTATGTAAATCATCGGTTGACCTACATCTCTGAATTTAGGACCAAGGTCACTTAGATCATAATTTAATATCCATTCTGGCATTTGGTTTGAACAACAACTGAACTTCTTGACCATGTCTGCATGCTTTTATGCATTGAACTGCTGTCACATGATTGGATGATTTAGCTATTTGAAGTAATGAGTAGGTGTTAGTGTGACTATATATGTGTATATAATTATATTTCTATTTAGTAATTTGTTAGCTTTATCACTATTATATAGTATTTATAATTATCTTAAAAAGATGGGTTCCGGTATGAATGGTCGACAATGTTAAGGTCGACACTCATTAGGTTGACCACTATTGGTCGACATTGACATGGTCGACACATGAAAAGGTCGACATGAGTTTTTTGTAATTTTGTGTCGTTTTCTGCGTAAAGTGACGGGGAACCCCAATTAGTGCACCGCGTCCCCTCGCATGGCTCGTTTCGCTCGCCATGCTTTGGCCAGATTACCGTTCCCAGTCGTAGTCCACGTGGATCGTAAAGTATGAAAAAGTTCCACAAAAGAAAAAAATGTGAAAAAATCATGTCACCCATTTTCATGTGTCGACCATTAGCCCATGTCGACCAATAGTGGTCAACCTAATGAGTGTCGACCTTAACTTTGTTGACCATCTGACCAGATACCAAAAAGATGGACTGCTGCTGCAACCAACCAGTCTGTTTCTTTTGACTTGTGATGAGCAATTACGGGTTGAGTATCCCTTATCCAAAATGCTTGGGGCCAGAAGTATTTTGGATATCGGATTTGTCCGTATTTTGGAATAATTGCATACCATAATGAGATATCATGGTGATTGGACCCAACTCTAAGCACAGAATGCATTTGTGTTTCATATACACCTTATACACACAGCCTGAAGGTCATTTTAGCCAATATTTTTAATAACTTTGTGCATTAAACAAAGTGTGTGTACATTCACACAATTCATTTATGATTCATACACACCTTATACACACAGCCTGAAGGTCATTTAATACAATATTTTTAATAACTTTGTGTATTAAACAAAGTTTGTACATTGAGCCATCAGAAAAATAAGAATTTACTTACCGATAATTCTATTTCTCGTAGTCCGTAGTGGATGCTGGGGACTCCGTAAGGACCATGGGGAATAGCGGCTCCGCAGGAGACTGGGCACAAAAGTAAAGCTTTATAACTACCTGGTGTGCACTGGCTCCTCCCCCTATGACCCTCCTCCAAGCCTCAGTTAGGATACTGTGCCCGGACGAGCGTACACAATAAGGAAGGATTTTGAATCCCGGGTAAGACTCATACCAGCCACACCAATCACACCATATAACTTGTGATCTAAACCCAGTTAACAGCATGATAACAGAGGAGCCTCTAGAAAAGATGGCTCACTACAGCAATAACCCGATTTTTTTTGGTAACAATAACTATGTACCAGTATTGCAGACAATCCGCACTTGGGATGGGCGCCCAGCATCCACTACGGACTACGAGAAATAGAATTATCGGTAAGTAAATTCTTATTTTCTCTAACGTCCTAAGTGGATGCTGGGGACTCCGTAAGGACCATGGGGATTATACCAAAGCTCCCAAACGGGCGGGAGAGTGCGGATGACTCTGCAGCACCAAATGAGAGAACTCCAGGTCCTCCTCAGCCAAGGTATCAAATTTGCTCCTGACCAAGTAGCTGCTCGGCAAAGTTGTAAAGCCGAGACCCCTCGGGCAGCCGCCCAAGATGAGCCCACCTTCCTTGTGGAATGGGCTTTTACAGATTTTGGCTGTGGCAGGCCTGCCACAGAATGTGCAAGCTGAATTGTACTACAAATCCAACGAGCAATAGTCTGCTTAGAAGCAGGAGCACCCAGCTTGTTGGGTGCATACAGAATAAACAACGAGTCAGATTTTCTGACTCCAGCCGTCCTGGAAACCTATATTTCCAGGGCTCTGACAACGTCTAGCAACTTGGAGTCCTCCAAGTCCCTAGTAGCCGCAGGAACCACAATAGGTTGATTCAGGTGAAACGCTGAAAACCACCTTAGGGAGAAACTGAGGACAAGTCCTCAATTCCGCCCTGTCCGAATGGAAAATCAGATGAGGGCTTTTACAGGATAAAGCCGCCAATTCTGACACGCACCTGGCCCAGGCCAGGGCCAACAGCATGACCACTTTCCATGTGAGATATTTTAACTCCACATATTTAAGTGGTTCAAACCAATGTGACTTTTGGAACCCAAAAACTACATTTTGATCCCAAGGTGCCACTGGAGGCACAAAAGGAGGCTGTATATACAGTACCCTTTTCACAAACGTCTGAACTTCAGGGACTGAAGCTAGTTCTTTTTGGAAGAAAATTGACAGGGCCGAAATTTGAACCTTAATGGACCCCCATTTCAGGCCCATAGACACTCCTGTTTGCAGGAAATGTAGGAATCGACCTAGTTGAAAATTCCTCCGTCGGGGCCTTACTGGCCTCGCACCACGCAACATACTTTCGCCAAATGCGGTGATAATGTTTTGCGGTTATATCTTTCCTGGCTTTGATCAGGATAGGAATGACTTCATCCAGAATGCCTTTCTCCTTCAGGATCCGGCGTTCAACCGCCATGCCGTCAAACGCAGCTGCGGTAAGTCTTGGAACAGACAGGGTCCTTGCTGGAGCAGGTCCCTTCTTAGAGGTAGAGGCCACGGATCCTCCGTGAGCATCTTTTGAAGTTCCGGTTACCAAGTCCTTCTTGGCCAATCCGGAGCCACGAATATAGTGCTTACTCCTCTCCATCTTATAATTCTCAGTACCTTGGGTATGAGAGGCAGAGGAGGGAACACATACACTGACTGGTACACCCACTGTGTTACCAGAGCGTCTACAGCTATTGCCTGAGGGTCCCTTGACCTGGCGCAATACTTGTCGAGTTTTATAAACATGTGGAAGACTTCTGGGTGAAGTCCCCACTCTCCCGGGTGGAGGTCGTGTCTGCTGAGGAAGTCTGCTTCCCAGTTGTCCACTCCCGGAATGAATACTGCTGACAGTGCTATCACATGATTTTCCGCCCAGCAAAGAATCCTTGCAGCTTCTGCCATTGCCATCCTGCTTCTTGTGTCACCCTGTCTGTTTACGTGGGTGACTGCCGTGATGTTGTCCGAATGGATCAACTCCGGGTGACCTTGAAGCAGAGGTCTTGCTGAGCTTAGAGCATTGTAACTGGCCCTTAGCTTCAGGATATTTATGTGAAGTGATGTCTCCAGGCTTGACCATAAGCTCTGGAAATTTCTTCCCTGTGTGACTGCTCCCCAGCCTCGCAGGCTGGCATCCATGGTCACCAGGACCCAGTCCTGAATGTGCGGCCTTCTAGAAGATGAGCACTCTGCAACCACCACAGGAGAGACACCCTTGTGCTTGGTGACAGGGTTATCCGCTGATGCATCTGAAGATGCGACCCGGACCATTTGTCCAGCAGATCCCACTGGAAAGTTCTTGCGTGGAATCTGCCGAATGGGATTGCTTCGTAGGAAGCCACCATTTTTCCCAGAACCATTTCATTGATGTACTGAGACTTGGCTCGGTTATAGGAGGTTCCCGACTAGCTCTGATAACTCCCTGACTTTCTCCTCCGGGAGAAACACCTTTTTCTGGACTGTGTCCAGGATCATCCCTAGGAACAGAAGACGAGTCGTCGGAATCAGCTGCGATTTTGGAATATTGAGAATCCAATCGTGCTGCCGCAACACTACCTGAGATAGTGCTACACCGACCTCCAACTGTTCCCTGGATCTTACCCTTATCAGGGAATCGTCCAAGTAAGGGATAACTAAAATTCCCTTCCTTCGAAGGAGTATCATCATTTCGGCCATTACCTTGGTAAAGACCCAGGGTGCCGTGGACCATCCATACGGCAGCGTCACTATTACAGGCAATCTGCTCCGTCTCCACATCATTTTTCTCCTCATACATGTCGACACAAACGTACCGACACACAGCACACACACAGGGAATGCTCTGATAGAGGACAGGACCCCACTAGCCCTTTGGGGAGACAGAGGGAGAGTTTGCCAGCACACACCAGAGCGCTATATATATACAGGGATAACCTTATATAAGTGTTTTTCCCTTTATAGCTGCTATATTGTTTTATACTGCGCCTAATTAGTGCCCCCCTCTCTTTTTTAACCCTTTCTGTAGTGTAGTGACTGCAGGGGAGAGCCAGGGAGCTTCCCTCCAACGGAGCTGTGAGGGAAAATGGCGCCAGTGTGCTGAGGAGATAGGCTCCGCTCCCTTCTCGGCGGCCTTATCTCCCGTTTTTCTGTGTATTTTGGCAGGGGTTAAATTCATCCATATAGCCCAGGAGCTATATGTGATGCATTTTTTGCCATCCAAGGTGTTTTTATTGCGTCTCAGGGCGCCCCCCCCCAGCGCCCTGCACCCTCTGTGACCGGAGTGTGAAGTGTGCTGAGAGCAATGGCGCACAGCTGCAGTGCTGTGCGCTACCTTGTTGAAGACAGGACGTCTTCTGCCGCCGATTTTCCGGACCTCTTCTGTCTTCTGGCTCTGTAAGGGGGCCGGCGGCGCGGCTCTGGGACCTATCCATGGCTGGGCCTGTGATCGGTCCCTCTGGAGCTAATGTCCAGTAGCCTAAGAAGCCCAATCCACTCTGCACGCAGGTGAGTTCGCTTCTTCTCCCCTTAGTCCCTCGATGCAGTGAGCCTGTTGCCAGCAGGTCTCACTGAACATAAAAAACCTAAAACTAAACTTTTCACTAAGCAGCTCAGGAGAGCCACCTAGTGTGCACCCTTCTCGTTCGGGCACAAAAATCTAACTAACTGAGGCTTGGAGGAGGGTCATAGGGGGAGGAGCCAGTGCACACCAGGTAGTTCTAAAGCTTTACTTTTGTGCCCAGTCTCCTGCGGAGCCGCTATTCCCCATGGTCCTTACGGAGTCCCCAGCATCCACTTAGGACGTTAGAGAAACAAAGGTTTCATTATCTCACTCTCTCTCAAAAAATTCCGTATTTCGGAATATTCCGTATTTCGGAATATTTGGATATGGGATACTCAACCTGTATTTGTTGAGACAGCAGGTGTCTTTGGGTCAGTAACTCCTGAATGGCAAGGGATGCCTGACATTACTAACCTTTACATTTCTAGCAAGCATATTCTGTTGTGCTTTAAAAATGGATTGGAGGAACCTTCACATTAATCTTCTTGGGTGAGGGAGATGTCTTGACATCTCACTGAACTATGTTGTCCCTGTACTTTTACATGAACTTAGTGACTATAAGGAAAAGTTTTTTCTCTAACGTCCTAGTGGATGCTGGGGACTCCGTAAGGACCATGGGGAATAGCGGGCTCCGCAGGTGACTGGGCACTCTAAAGAAAGATTCAGTACTATCTGGTGTGCACTGGCTCCTTCCTCTATGCCCCTCCTCCAGACCTCAGTTAGAATCTGTGCCCGGCCAGAGCTGGGTGCTCCTAGTGGGCTCTCCTGAGCTTGCTAGAAAAGAAAGTATTTTGTCAGGTTTTTTATTTTCAGAGAGCTTCTGCTGGCAACAGACTCTCTGCTACGTGGGACTGAGGGGAGAGAAGCAAACCTACTCACTGCAGCTAAGTTGAGCTTCTTAGGCTACTGGACACCATTAGCTCCAGAGGGATCGAACACAGGTACCTAACCTTGATCGTCCGTTCCCGGAGCCGCGCCGCCGTCCCCCTCGCAGAGCCAGAAGTACAGAAGCAGCAGAAGCAAGAAGACATCGAAATCGGCGGCAGAAGACTCCTATCTTCACTTAAGGTAGCGCACAGCACTGCAGCTGTGCGCCATTGCTCCCGCAGCACACCCACACACTCCGGTCACTGCAGGGCGCAGGGGGGGCGCCCTGGGCAGCAATTAAGATACCTGATGGCAAAGGTATACATATATACAGTCAGGCACTGTATATATGTGCGAGCCCCCGCCATTTTTACACATGAGAAGCGGGACAGAAGCCCGCCGCTGAGGGGGCGGGGCCTTCTTCCTCAGCACACCAGCGCCATTTTCTCTTCACAGCTCCGCTGGAAGGACGCTCCCCAAGCTCTCCCCTGCAGTATACAGGTGCAATAGAGGGTAAAAAAGAGAGGGGGGGCACATAAATTTAGGCGCAGATATATATATATATATATATATATATATATATATATAGACGGAAGGAAGAGCGGCACTCGGTGTCTTGAAATCAAAGACTTGTATTTGAACAACACATAAGAAACCGACGTTTCGGGGCTCACATGCCCCTTTGTCAAGGTGTACAACCTTGACAAAGGGGCATGTGAGCCCCGAAACGTCGATTTCTTATGCGTTGTTCAAATACAAGTCTTTGATTTCAAGACACCGAGTGCCGCTCTTCCTTATGTCTATTTGAAAATTCCTTTTGGGATGGCACCGGTGCGTGTGTAAATTATTTGTGGGAGTGCCTGTTCACCTGCTATATATATATATATATATATATATATATATATATATATATATATATATATATATATAACAGCAGCTACTGGGTAAACACTAAGGTACAGTGTAATCCCTGGGTTATATAGCGCTGGGGTGTGTGCTGGCATACTCTCTCTCTGTCTCCCCAAAAGCCTTTGTGGGGTCCTGTCCTCAGTCAGAGCGTTCCCTGTATGTGTGCGGTGTGTCGGTACGCCTGTGTCGACATGTTTGATGAGGAAGGATACGTGGAGGCAGAACAAGTGCAAATAGATGTGGCGTCGCCCCCGACACCTGATTGGATGGATATGTGGAAGGTGTTAAATGATAATGTAAGCTCCTTACATAACAGATTGGATAAAGCTGTAGCCTTGGGACAGTCGGGGTCGGGGTCTCAACTCATGCCTGTTCCCACAGGGCAGAGGCCGTCAGGGTCTCCAAAGCGCCCAATATCCCAGTTAGTTGACACAGACGTCGACACGGAATCTGATTCCAGTGTCGATGACGATGATGCAAAGTTGCAGCCTAAAATGACTAAAGCCATCCGCTACATGATTGTGGCAATGAAGGATGTGTTACACATTTCAGAGGAAAATCCTGTCCCTGACAAGAGGATTTATATGTATGGGGAGAAAAAGCAAGAAGTGGCTTTTCCCCCGTCACATGAATTGAATGAATTATGTGAAAAAGCGTGGGATTCCCCTGATAGGAAGGTAGTAATTTCCAAGAGATTGCTGATGGCGTATCCTTTCCCGCCAACGGACAGGTTACGCTGGGAATCCTCCCCCAGGGTAGACAAGGCGTTGACACGCTTATCTAAGAAGGTGGCCCTGCCGTCTCAGGATACGGCCGCCCTAAAGGATCCTGCGGATAGAAAGCAGGAAGCTATCCTGAAGTCTGTTTACACACATTCTGGTACGCTGCTGAGGCCAGCAATTGCTTCGGCCTGGATGTGTAGTGCGGTAGCAGCATGGACGGATACTCTGTCTGAGGAGTTAGATACCCTGGACAGGGACTCTGTTCTAATGACCCTGGCACATATCAAGGACGCGGTCCTATATATGCGGGATGCCCAGAGGGACATTTGCCTGCTGGGCTCTAGAGTAAACGCAATGTCCATTTCTGCCAGAAGGGTCTTCTGGACTCAGCAATGGACAGGGGATACCGACTCTAAAAAACACATGGAGGTTTTACCTTATAAGGGTGAGGAATTGTTTGGGGACGCTCTCTCAGACCTAGTTTCCACAGCTACGGCTGGGAAGTCAAATTTCTTGCCTTATGTCCCGCCACAGCCTAAGAAAGCACCGTATTACCAAATGCAGTCCTTTCGTTCGCAAAAGAGCAAGAAAGTCAGAGGTGCATCCTTTCTTGCCAGAGGCAGGGGTATAGGAAAGAGGCTGCACCACGCAGCTAGTTCCCAGGAACAAAAGTCCTCCCCGGCTTCCACTAAATCCACTGCATGACGCTGGGGCTCCACAGGCGGAGCCAGGAGCCGTGGGGGCGCGTCTCCGACATTTCAGCCACCAGTGGGTTTGCTCACGGGTGGATCCTTGGGCTATACAAGTTGTGTCTCAGGGATACAAACTGGAATTCGAGGTGACGCCCCCTCACCGTTACCTAAAATCGGCCTTGCCAGCTTCCCCCATGGAAAGGGAGGTAGTGCTGGCAGCAATCCACAAGTTATACCTCCAGCAGGTGGTTGTAAAGGTTCCTCTCCTTCAACAGGGAAGGGGTTACTATTTCACTATGTTGTAGTACCGAAACTGGACGGTTCGGTCAGACCCATCTTGAATTTAAAATCCCTGAACATTTATCTGAAGAAATTCAAGTTCAAAATGGAATCGCTCAGAGCGGTCATTGCAAGCCTGGAAGAGGGGGATATTATGGTGTCTCTGGACATCAAGGATGCTTACTTGCATGTCCCCATTTATCCACCTCATCAGGAGTACCTCAGATTTGTGGTACAGGACTGTCATTACCAATTCCAGACGTTGCCGTTTGGGCTCTCCACGGCACCGAGAATATTTACCAAGGTAATGGCGGAAATGATGGTGCTCCTGAGAAAGCAAGGAGTTACAATTATCCCATACTTGCACGATCTCCTCATAAAGGCGAGGTCCAGAGAGCAGTTGCTGATCAGCGTAGCACACTCTCAGGAAGTGTTGCAACAGCACGGCTGGATTATGAATATCCCAAAATCGCAGCTGATTCCTACGAAGCGTCTGCCCTTTCTGGGCATGATTCTGGACACAGACCAGAAGAAGGTGTTTCTCCCCGCGGAGAAGGCTCAGGAGCTCGTGACTCTAGTCAGAGACCTCTTAAAACCGAAACCGGTGTCGGTGCATCACTGCACGCGAGTCCTGGGAAAGATGGTGGCATCATACGAAGCCATTCCCTTCGGCAGGTTCCATGCGAGGTTCTTTCAGTGGGATCTGTTGGACAAGTGGTCCGGATCGCATCTTCAGATGCATCGGCTGATCACCCTGTCCCCCAGGCCAGGGTGTCTCTTCTGTGGTGGCTGCAGAGTGCTCACCTTCTCGAGGGCCGCAGGTTCGGCATACAGGACTGGGTCCTGGTGACCACGGATGCGAGCCTCCGAGGATGGGGGCAGTCACTCAGGGAAGAAACTTCCAAGGGTTGTGGTCAAGTCAGGAGGCTTGTCTGCACATAAATATCCTGGAACTAAGGGCAATATACAACGCCCTGAGTCAAGCGGAGCCTCTGCTTCGCAACCAACCGGTGCTGATTCAGTCAGACAACATCACCGCAGTGGCTCATGTAAACCGCCAGGGCGGCACAAGAAGCAGAGTGGCGATGGCGGAAGCCACCAGGATTCTTCGTTGGGCGGAGAATCACGTGCAAGCACTGTCAGCAGTGTTCATTCCGGGAGTGGACAACTGGGAAGCAGACTTCCTCAGCAGGCACGACCTCCACCCGGGAGAGTGGGTACTTCATCAAGAAGTCTTCACGCAGATTGCAAGTCGTGGGAACTGCCACAGGTGGACATGATGGCGTCCCGCCTCAACAAAAAGCTAAAAAGGTATTGCGCCAGGTCAAGGGACCCTCAGGCGATAGCTGTGGACGCACTGGTAACACCGTGGGTGTTCCAGTCGGTCTATGTGTTTCCTCCTCTTCCTCTCATACCCAAGGTACTGAGAATCGTAAGGAAAAGAAGAGTGAAAACAATACTCCTTGTTCCGGACTGGCCAAGAAGGACTTGGTACCCGGAACTGCAAGAAATGCTCACAGAGGAACCATGGCCTCTGCCTCTCAGACAGGACCTGTTGCAACAGGGACCCTGTCTGTTCCAAGACTTACCGCGGCTGCGTTTGACGGCATGGCGGTTGAACGCCGAATCCTAGCAGAAAATAAGAATTTACTTACCGATAATTCTATTTCTCGTAGTCCGTAGTGGATGCTGGGGACTCCGTCAGGACCATGGGGAATAGCGGCTCCGCAGGAGACAGGGCACAAAAGTAAAAGCTTTAGGATCAGGTGGTGTGCACTGGCTCCTCCCCCTATGACCCTCCTCCAAGCCTCAGTTAGGATACTGTGCCCGGACGAGCGTACACAATAAGGAAGGATTTTGAATCCCGGGTAAGACTCATACCAGCCACACCAATCACACTGTACAACCTGTGATCTGAACCCAGTTAACAGCATGATAACAGCGGAGCCTCTGAAAAGATGGCTCACAACAATAATAACCCGATTTTTGTAACAATAACTATGTACAAGTATTGCAGACAATCCGCACTTGGGATGGGCGCCCAGCATCCACTACGGACTACGAGAAATAGAATTATCGGTAAGTAAATTCTTATTTTCTCTGACGTCCTAAGTGGATGCTGGGGACTCCGTCAGGACCATGGGGATTATACCAAAGCTCCCAAACGGGCGGGAGAGTGCGGATGACTCTGCAGCACCGAGTGAGAGAACTCCAGGTCCTCCTCAGCCAGGGTGTGTCCCTGACCAAGTAGCAGCTCGGCAAAGTTGTAAAGCCGAGACCCCTCGGGCAGCCGCCCAAGATGAGCCCACCTTCCTTGTGGAATGGGCATTTACATATTTTGGCTGTGGCAGACCTGCCACAGAATGTGCAAGCTGAATTGTACTACACATCCAACTAGCAATCGTCTGCTTAGAAGCAAGAGCACCCAGTTTGTTGGGTGCATACAGGATAACAGCAAGTCAGTTTTCCTGACTCCAGCCGTCCTGGAAACCTATATTTTCAGGGCCCTGACAACATCTAGCAACTTGGAGTCCTCCAAGTCCCTAGTAGCCACAGGTACCACAATAAGCTGGTTCAGGTGAAACGCTGACACCACCTTAGGGAGAAACTGGGGACGAGTCCGCAGCTCTGCACTGTCCGAATGGACAATCAGATATGGGCTTTTGTGAGACAAAGCCGCCAATTCTGACACTCGCCTGGCCGAGGCCAAGGCCAACATCATGGTCACTTTCCATGTGAGATATTTCAAATCCACAGATTTGAGCGGTTTAAACCAATGTGATTTGAGGAATCCCAGAACTACGTTGAGATCCCACAGTGCCACTGGAGGCACAAAAGGGGGTTGTATATGCAGTACTCCCTTGACAAACTTCTGGACTTCAGGAACTGAAGCCAATTCTTTCTGGAAGAAAATCGACAGGGCCGAAATTTGAACCTTAATGGACCCCAATTTGAGGCCCATAGACACTCCTGTTTGCAGGAAATGCAGGAATCGACCGAGTTGAAATTTCTTCGTGGGGCCTTCCTGGCCTCACACCACGCAACATATTTTCGCCACATGTGGTGATAATGTTGTGCGGTCACCTCCTTCCTGGCTTTGACCAGGGTAGGAATGACCTCTTCCGGAATGCCTTTTTCCCTTAGGATCCGGCGTTCAACCGCCATGCCGTCAAACGCAGCCGCGGTAAGTCTTGGAACAGACATGGTACTTGCTGAAGCAAGTCCCTTCTTAGCGGCAGAGGCCATGAGTCCTCTGTGAGCATCTCTTGAAGTTCCGGGTACCAAGTCCTTCTTGGCCAATCCGGAGCCACGAGTATAGTTCTTACTCCTCTACGTCTTATAATTCTCAGTACCTTAGGTATGAGAAGCAGAGGAGGGAACACATACACCGACTGGTACACCCACGGTGTTACCAGAACGTCCACAGCTATTGCCTGAGGGTCTCTTGACCTGGCGCAATACCTGTCCAGTTTTTTGTTCAGGCGGGACGCCATCATGTCCACCTTTAGTCTTTCCCAACGGTTCACAATCATGTGGAAGACTTCCCGATGAAGTCCCCACTCTCCCGGGTGGAGGTCGTGCTGAGGAAGTCTGCTTCCCAGTTGTCCACTCCCGGAATGAACACTGCTGACAGTGCTATCACATGATTTTCCGCCCAGCGAAGAATCCTTGCAGTTTCTGCCATTGCCCTCCTGCTTCTTGTGCCGCCCTGTCTGTTTACGTGGGCGACTGCCGTGATGTTGTCCCACTGGATCAATACCGGCTGACCTTGAAGCAGAGGTCTTGCTAAGCTTAGAGCATTGTAAATTGTTCTTAGCTCCAGTATATTTATGTGGAGAGAAGTCTCCAGACTTGATCACACTCCCTGGAAATTTTTTCCTTGTGTGACTGCTCCCCAGCCTTTCAGGCTGGCATCCGTGGTCACCAGGACCCAGTCCTGAATGCCGAATCTGTGGCCCTTTAGTAGATGAGCACTCTGCAGCCACCACAGAAGAGACACCCTTGTCCTTGGAGACAGGGTTATCCGCTGATGCATCTGAAGATGCGATCCGGACCATTTTCCCAGCAGATCCCACTGAAAAGTTCTTGCGTGGAATCTGCCGAATGGAATCGCTTCGTAAGAAGCCACCATTTTTCCCAGGACCCTTGTGCATTGATGCACTGACACTTGGCCTGGTTTTAGGAGGTTCCTGACTAGCTCGGATAACTCCCTGGCTTTCTCCTCCGGGAGAAACACCTTTTTCTGGACTGTGTCCAGAATCATCCCTAGGAACAGCAGACGTGTCGTCGGAGACAGCTGCGATTTTGGAATATTTAGAATCCACCCGTGCTGTCGTAGAACTACTTGAGATAGTGCTACTCCGACCTCCAACTGTTCTCTGGACCTTGCCCTTATCAGGAGATCGTCCAAGTAAGGGATAATTAAGACGCCTTTTCTTTGAAGAAGAATCATCATTTCGGCCATTACCTTGGTAAAGACCCGGGGTGCCGTGGACAATCCAAACGGCAGCGTCTGAAACTGATAGTGACAGTTTTGTACCACGAACCTGAGGTACCCTTGGTGAGAAGGGCAAATTGGGACATGGAGGTAAGCATCCTTGATGTCCAGGGACACATATAGTCCCCTTCTTTCTGGTTCGCTATCACTGCTCTGAGTGACTCCATCTTGATTTGAACCTTTGTATGTAAGTGTTCAAATATTTCAGATTTAGAATAGGTCTCACCGAGCCGTCTGGCTTCAGTACCACAATATAGTGTGGAATAATACCCCTTTCCTTGTTGTAGGAGGGGTACTTTGATTATCACCTACTGGGAATACAGCTTGTGAATTGTTTCCAATACTGCCTCCCTGTCGGAGGGAGACGTTGGTAAAGCAAACTTCAGGAACCTGCGAGGGGGAGACGTCTCGAATTTCCAATCTGTACCCCTGGGATACTACTTGTAGGATCCCGGGGTCCACTTGCGAGTAAGCCCACTGCGTGCTGAAACTCTTGAGACGACCCCCCACCGCACCTGTTTGTACGGCCCCAGCGTCATGCTGAGGACTTGGCAGAAGCGGTGGAAGGCTTCTGTTCCTGGGAATGGGCTGCCTGCTGCAGTCTTCTTCCCTTATGGGGACGAAAGGACTGAGGCTGAAAAGACGATGTCTTTTTCTGCTGAGATGTGACTTGGGGTAAAAAGGTGGATTTTCCAGCTGTTGCCGTGGCCACCAGATCCGATGGACCGACCCCAAATAACTCCTCCCCTTTATACGGCAATACTTCCATGTGCCGTTTGGAATCTGCATCACCTGACCACTGTCGTGTCCATAAACATCTTCTGGCAGATATGGACATCGCACTTACTCTTGATGCCAGAGTGCAAATATCCCTCTGTGCATCTCGCATATATAGAAATGCATCCTTTAAATGCTCTATAGTCCATAAAATACTGTCCCTGTCAAGGGTATCAATATTTCCAGTCAGGGAATCCGACCAAGCCACCCCAGCGCTGCCCATCCAGGCTGAGGCGATCGCTGGTCGCAGTATAACACCAGTATGTGTGTATATACTTTTTAGGATATTTTCCAGCCTCCTATCAGTTGGCTCCTTGAGGGCGGCCGTATCTGGAGACGGTAACGCCACTTGTTTTGATAAGCGTGTGAGCGCCTTATCCACCCTAAGGGGTGTTTCCCAACGCGCCATAACTTCTGGCGGGAAAGGGTATACCGCCAATAATTTTCTATCGGGGGAAACCCACGCATCATCACACACTTCATTTAATTTATCTGATTCAGGAAAAACCACATGTAGTTTTTTCACACTCCACATAATACCCTTTTTTGTGGTACTTGTAGTATCAGAAATATGTAACATCTCCTTCATTGCCCTTAACAAGTAACGTGTGGCCCTAAAGGAAAATACGTTTGTTTCTTCACCGTCGACACTGGAGTCAGTGTCCGTGTCTGTGTCTGTGTCGACCGACTGAGGTAAAAGGACGTTTTAACGCCCCTGACGGTGTTTGAGACGCCTGGACAGGTACTAATTGGTTTGCCGGCCGTCTCATGTCGTCAACCGACCTTGCAGCGTGTTGACATTATCACGTAATTCCTTAAATAAGCCATCCATTCCGGTGTCGACTCCCTAGAGAGTGACATCACCATTACAGGCAATTGCTCCGCCTCCTCACCAACATCGTCCTTATACATGTCGACACACACGTACCGACACACAGCACACACACAGGGAATGCTCTGATAGAGGACAGGACCCCACTAGCCCTTTGGGGAGACAGAGGGAGAGTTTGCCAGCACACACCAAAAACGCTATAATTATACAGGGACAACCTTTATATAAGTGTTTTTCCCTTATAGCATTTTATTATATATATACATATCGCCAAATAAGTGCCCCCCCCTCTCTGTTTTAACCCTGTTTCTGTAGTGCAGTGCAGGGGAGAGCCTGGGAGCCTTCCCACCAGCATTTCTGTGAGGGAAAATGGCGCTGTGTGCTGAGGAGAATAGGCCCCGCCCCCTTTTCGGCGGGCTTCTTCTCCCGTTTTTCTGAGACCTGGCAGGGGTTAAATACATCCATATAGCCCCCAGGGGCTATATGTGATGTATTTTTAGCCAGAATAAGGTACTATCATTGCTGCCCAGGGCGCCCCCCCCCAGCGCCCTGCACCCTCAGTGACCGCTGCTATGAAGTGTGCTGACAACAATGGCGCACAGCTGCAGTGCTGTGCGCTACCTTATGAAGACTGAAAAGTCTTCTGCCGCCGGTTTCTGGACCTCTTCACTTTTCGGCATCTGCAAGGGGGTCGGCGGCGCGGCTCCGGGACGAACCCCAGGGTGAGACCTGTGTTCCGACTCCCTCTGGAGCTAATGGTGTCCAGTAGCCTAAGAAGCCAATCCATCCTGCACGCAGGTGAGTTCACTTCTCTCCCCTAAGTCCCTCGATGCAGTGAGCCTGTTGCCAGCAGGACTCACTGAAAATAAAAAAACCTAACAAAACTTTTACTCTAAGCAGCTCTTTAGGAGAGCCACCTAGATTGCACCCTTCTCGGCCGGGCACAAAAATCTAACTGAGGCTTGGAGGAGGGTCATAGGGGGAGGAGCCAGTGCACACCACCTGATCCTAAAGCTTTTACTTTTGTGCCCTGTCTCCTGCGGAGCCGCTATTCCCCATGGTCCTGACGGAGTCCCCAGCATCCACTTAGGACGTCAGAGAAAAGGGCATTCCGGATGAAGTTATTCCTACGCTGATAAAAGCTAGGAAGGACGTGACAGCAAAGCATTATCATCGTATATGGCGAAAATATGTTGCTTGGTGTGAGGCCAGGAAGGCCCCTACAGAGGAATTCCAGCTGGGTCGATTCCTGCACTTCCTACAGTCAGGTGTGACTATGGGCCTAAAATTAGGGTCCATAAAGGTCCAGATTTCGGCCCTATCCATCTTCTTTCAAAAAGAACTGGCTTCACTGCCTGAGGTTCAGACGTTTGTTAAGGGAGTGCTGCATATTCAGCCCCCCTTTTGTGCCACCAGTGGCACCTTGGGATCTTGGTGTTGGATTTCCTGAAATCCCACTGGTTTGAGCCACTTAAGACCGTGGAACTAAAGTATCTCACGTGGAAAGTGGTCATGCTGTTGGCTTTAGCTTCAGCTAGGCGTGTGTCAGAATTGGCGGCTTTGTCATGTAAAAGCCCCTATCTGGTTTTCCATATGGACAGGGCAGAATTGCGGACTCGTCCGCAGTTTCTGCCAAAGGTGGTGTCATCTTTTCATTTGAACCAACCTATTGTGGTGCCTGCGGCTACTCGTGACTTGGAGGACTCCAAGTTGCTGGACGTAGTCCGGGCTTTTAAGATTTATGTAATTGCTCGCTGGATCTGTAACACGATTCAGCAGACTCATTCTGCGGCGGGATTGCCGCAGCCGAAATCAGTGAAAGCCCATTCCACAAGGAAAGTGGGCTCTTCTTGGGCGGCTGCCCGAGGGGTCTCGGCATTACAGCTTTGCCGAGCTACTACTTGGTTGGGTTCAAACACTTTTGCAAAATTCTACAGGTTTGATACCCTGGCTGAGGAGGACCTTGTGTTTGCCCATTCGGTGCTGCAGAGTCATCCGCACTCTCCCGCCCGTTTGGGAGCTTTGGTATAATCCCCATGGTCCTTACGGAGTCCCCAGCATCCACTAGGACGTTAGAGAAAATAAGAATTTACTCACCGGTAATTCTATTTCTCGTAGTCCGTAGTGGATGCTGGGCGCCCGTCCCAAGTGCGGACTTTCTGCAATACGTGTATATAGTTATTGCTTAACAAAAGGTTATGGTTATATAGCATCGGTTGAGTGATGCTCAGTTGTTGTTCATACTGTTAACTGGGTAAGTTTATCACAAGTTGTACAGTGTGATTGGTGTGGCTGGTATGAGTCTTACCCTGGATTCCAAAATCCTTTCCTTGTAATGTCAGCTCTTCCGGGCACAGTTTCCTTAACTGAGGTCTGGAGGAGGGGCATAGAGGGAGGAGCCAGTGCACACCAGTAGTACTAAATCTTTCTTAGAGTGCCCAGTCTCCTGCGGAGCCCGTCTATTCCCCATGGTCCTTACGGAGTCCCCAGCATCCACTACGGACTACGAGAAATAGAATTACCGGTGAGTAAATTCTTATTTTTTTTTTCTTTTAAATGCAGTCTGTCTTTCTTATGTGTTGTCCGTATAAGCTGAGGGAATAAGGATTTTAGGGGTTACACTGGCATGTTATGCAGCTAAATAGTTCCTTGACCATATGAATACAATGTTACATACTGACCATGATTTTGTGGTGTTTCACTGTTTGCCAATATGGAAAGATTTTGGGTTCAGTGCTATCATATATGAATGTTGCAGGAACAGTACTGAAATTCGAAGGGGATAATTCAATTCTTTTCACGGGAAGTTACAAGTGGAGAAGTTGTCCATAATTACTAATTGGCTACTACTTATTTTATATAATGTACTTGATCAATCCTAGCTAGCAACTGCTGAGTTGCTATGGACAACTTCTTCACTCTTATGGTATGATACTCCCCCCCCCCCCCCCCCCCCCCCCCCCCATGTCATTTGTAACATCTATGAAGGATAACCTTTAACTGTGTCTCACAAAATTAAATGTGTAAGGTTCTATCTTACAATTATTGACCAGGAATTTTCTCTAATTATTTGACTTCAATTTGAAACCATAGTTAAAGGATGAAGTTCTAGAGCAGGGGTGGCCAACCAGTCATAGGCAAGGAGCCAGAAAAGATCTGTAGTCAAGGGCAAGAGCCACTATCATGTGCACAAAAATTGGGGCATGGCCCTAGTTGTCACAAAGCCACACCCCATTTTTGTGCGCACACCTTTCGCTATGACATTTGTAGGAGTATGACCTTGTGTCATAACTCCATTTTTAGTCATGTTCTACTGTGCCACATACATATAATGCCCCAGTACAGTGCCACATACATATAAAAATGCCTAAAAATGGGTGCCGCCACAGTGCCAGATGCATTTATGTCCCTGCAGTGCCAGGTACACACAGGCCCCGCAGTGCCAGGTACACATAGGCCCCGCAGTGCCAGGTACACATAGGCCCCGCAGTGCCAGGTACACATAGGTCCCGCAGTGCCAGGTATGCCCCCACAGTGCCAGGTACATGTATGCCCCCACAGTCCCAGATACACGTATGCCCCCACAGTGCCAGATATGCCGCCACTGCCAGATACACGTCCCCACATTGCCCCCTCCACCCCCATCCCCAGATGCTACTCACTGCACCTCTGTTGATTGTCAGGGCAGGGAGGAGAGTGCAGCATGCTCCTCTCCGGCAGCGGTGTTTATCTTCAATTAGGTACCGGTACGTGAGCCAATCAAAGCTCGCGGTCTGGCAGCCAATCAGGAGCCTTAGCTGCCGGTCTGCGAGCTGTGATTGACTGACTGACGGGCCGGCGCCGTTAGAAACAGTGTGCTGGACTGTCGGGCAGCGGGATGTGGGAACCGACTTAGACGCATGTGGAGGATGAAAGTGCCTCGGGTTGGCCACCGCTGTTCTAGAGGAAAGTTGGTATTAGTAACCAGTAAGGTCAGGGGAAAAAAGTGGTTTAGTTGTATAAGCTTTTCCAGTACCTCAGATGACATAATGAGGGAGCTGTTCTCGAAAAAACGGGGTTGTCCTAGTGCTCATGATCTGTGGGTGCAGCAGTGTTCTCCAGGAATTTTTATATTTATGTCCGGTAGCATTATGAGGTAGCTAGTGGGGTATAGCATGCACCCTCCCAACCAGCTTATTTCACTTACTGTTTGGCAGGCTGTGGGTAGGAGAGGGGGAGGCTGTGAAGCTGCAATGCTGGCCTCCAGTGCAGGGTGGAGGTTTTGGTTGAGGTGGAGGGAGTGGCTGACATCCCTTTTCCGTGGACATGGCTCTGAGCAGTGAGCTGCACTGTGGCATGACTTCTCTGGGGTTTTTATATGAAATGTCAGTAGAGCGCGAGCTTCGGTTATGTTACTGTACTGGACTGCAGGGAAATTTTAAGAGAACGGACAGACAAAGAAATATAGCGTGGGGTGAACACAGCACAGAATACCCATACCTATCTTTCTGAAGGGAGTGAGGTGTTCTTGGTAGTGATTAAATCCTTAGGGACAAATGTATAGAGCTTTCCTCAGTGATAACCCATTGTTTAGTATTTGGATTTGAGTCCAGTATAAAATCTTTTTACTAGCCAAGTTAAGTGGTGGAATTGTAAGCCACTTATTTATTTTCATCTCTGTAAAATATTTTGCCAAAATAATTGCCCATCCCTTCGCTTTCAAAATCCCTGACTGGGCAAAGCAAGTCTTTGAAGAGTTTTTTCCTCCCCTAATATGTAAATAGACAGGGTTTGGGCAGATGTACTAAGCTTTGGAAAGAGATAAAGTGGAGAGAGATAAACTACTAACCAATCAGCATCTACAGTAACTGTAATTTTTCAAACACAGCCTGTAAAGTACCAACCAATCAGCTCCACTTTATCTCTCTCCAAAACTTTGTACATTTGCCTCTTTGTGAGAACAACAAAACCTCGGGTAAGGTATTAATTTTAATAATGTTTATGCACAAGACATGTTAACACCTACAAAATTTAAATTCAGAGCAGCGTAAAGTATTTTATATTGAAAAGAGATCTTTACGTATAGTATGGTTATTTTATTTTGGGAAGCACACTTAAATAAAAAAGTATTAAAAAAAATAATAATATATATATATATATATATATATATATATATATATATACACACACACACAGGTTGAGTCTCCCTTATCCAAAATGCTTGGGACCAGAGGTATTTTGGATATGGGATTTTTCCGTATTTTGGAATAATTGCATACCATAATGAGATATCATGGTGATGGGACCTAAATCTAATCACAGAATACATTTATGTTTCATATACACCTTATACACACAGTCTGAAGGTCATTTAATACAATATTTGTAATAACTTTGTGTATAAAACAAAGTTTGTGTACATTGAGCCATCAAAAAACAAAGGTTTCACTATCTCACTCTCACTCAAAAAAGTCCGTATTTCGGAATATTCCGTATTTCGGAATATTTGGATATGGGATACTCAACCTGTGTGTGTGTGTATGTATGTATGTGTGTGTATATATATATATATATATATATATATATATATATATATAAAGAAAATGGAGGGCGCAGGTGTGAGTATAAAAATACAATAACCGATGACCGACCAGAAGACGTCACAGCGTTCCGTTAGCCACCTCCAACGCGTTTCGTCGCGAAACGCGTTGGAGGTGACGAAGTCCATTGACGAAACGCGTTGGACGTGGCTAACGGAACGTTGGACTTTGTGACGTCTTCTGGTCGGTCATCGATTAGCAACGAGCGGGGCTCGCGGCATTGGAGGCTAGCCGCCTGAATTTGTGTGGGAGAGAGCGGCCCGGACGCTCAAACCACTACACTGATCACGGAGCCTGCTACTAGAAACTAAGATGTATGTGAGCATGTATTGTGAATAAATGGAATTGTATTTTTATACTCACACCTGCGCCCTCCATTTTCTTCTTATTTGCATGTATATTTGAACCAGTGGCTCGGGTTCTAACAAGGAGGAAGCTGCAGGATACATCTCCGAGCGGGACATAGACTGTCTATTAACACAACTAATCCAAGAGACTGAGTGAGATCTGAATGCGCGGCTTTCTTAAACCAAATAAATATATATATATATATATAATATATAAGGAAAATGAAGAACAACACTCATATAGGTATTAAGCGTACCAGATGAGGAAATTTTAGCATGCACTTCAAAAACTGTAGTCTTCTGTCTATTGCTCACAGCCTGGGGAGTCGGAAAACTTCCAAGATGACGACACGTCACGGGGAGTCTTTAGTCATCCAAAGCTCAGAGTGTAATAGAGTCAGCTCACAGCACAGGAGTTCTAAACATAAGCAAAAAATGCGCCTCTCATAGTGCAATATTGTTGTTGCAATACCGGACCATAAACCAATTTTATAGGTAATGAGTGTACCAGAAAGTAGAAGTATAACAGCACGTCACAGGTGGTCTTTATCCTCCAAAACTCAATATGCGATTGGATTTTTGCACATGTTGGGCTCCCCTGTTTGAGGGGAGCATTTTTACTGCACCATCAGGCGCTTGCTCTTTATTTTCCTTTTCTAGATTTCTTCTACTATCACCTAGTGGCCTTTCGAAGGACGGAGCTGCCATCCATAGGTTCTCCTGTGGGATTCGGGAGCTATAACAGACAGACTACAGGAAAGACTTATTTAATATTTATTTTGATGGTGGGTAAAGGGGAAGTAGCGCACTGACCATTTTTTGATTCTCAATATATATATATATATATATATATATATATATATATATATTTATTTTTTATTTTATTATTAAATGGTTTATTTATAAGTTTAAGTATAAAAGATTACAAAAACACAAGCATCCAGATGACAGTAGATGCACATTGTGGGAACAAATTTACATTTGGAATATACAGTATTGACAATGTGATAGACTTTATCGCTAGCAACTATAGATATATAGGGTGAGATTCAAATCTCTGCCCCCCCCTCTCTCGTCCCCTATCGCGCCTGCTGGCAGTATTCTAATGTTCCTGTGGACGGGTGCGTCAAGTTCATTTGGGTGCCCAAATGGGGCTTTTCATGCTCGCTCCCATTACTTTAGTCGGGTTTAGATGCTTTTCACGCCTAAACCCAAGTGTAATGTGCGCGATAAGTGGGGGAATTTGAATCTCGCCCCTTGATCTCCCGTCACTTTAGACTGGAGATCGGGGGTGTGATAACATTTGAATCCCCCCCCCCCCCCATATAGTGTGATAACACAGTATGCATAACAAGCTAGAGATAGGTGCTATAAAAAGGTGATGGGGAAAGAGGAAAGTGAAAGAAAGGAAACTGAAAACAGCGTAAGAGAGAGGGTGGAGGTCCTGTTGGTACAGTGCCCTAAAGAGTGTTGGGTGTTATACAGGTTCCCGACGTATAGTGCGTCTCCTACAGCAAAAATAAACATAGTAGGAGGGCTTGTGAGATATATATATATATATATATATATATATATATTCATTCTAGTTTACTGTTATAGTTTAGAGGAGGCACATACAGGCACAAAAAAGAGAAAAACCTTCAGAACAGAAGGGCTGAAAGTCTGCCGGGTACGTGTAAGCTATGCGTGGGGTTTTGACAGTGTCGCAATGGATCCCAAATATCGAAGAATCTGAAGGATCTATTATTAAGATATGCGGTAATCTTTTCCATAGTTGCAAGATACCAGATATTGTTGACCACTAGGTGAAGAGGAGGGCTGTCTCTGAGCGTTTTCATTATATCGCAGCTAGGATCTGGCTGCATTTAGAATTTGGACTTCCAGTTTTCTGGTGGTTGTATATCCAGTGATCTGTAGACCTAAGATAAAAAGACCAGGGATCTTTAGATACAAGGACGCTGATCATTTTGCTAATCAAGTTCACAATTATATCCCAGTATAGGGCTATTTAGGGTCATTTCCACCATATATGGATAAACCCAATTCACCACAACCTCTCCAGCACTGAGTGGAAACAGAAGGATATATTTTGTGTAGTCTGGTAGGGACCAAATACCATCTGTAAAAGATCTTATATGCCTTCTCCTTAACCAAAGTTGAGATAGATTCCTTGGAAATAGACCTATGTATGTCATCCCAGGCCTGTTCATCAGGAGGTGGCCCCAAAGTCCTTTTCCCAGTGAAGTACAAACGATGGAGTAGGAAGACACATATTTGATAGGAGTGAGTAAACGGTAGATATAATGCCCTGAACTAGGGGTTTATGATAACATAGGGAAGTTACATTTTGCTCTAAAGTCAGGTAGTGACATACAGATACTATTATCCAAAATATTTATAACAAAGCGTATTTTCCTCCCTATCCATGGTCAGGAACATAGCAAAGATGGCCTGGAGGGAAGATAGGATTATCCCATAACAGGGTGAGGAGAGAGGGAGATGAGAGGAGTTTGTAATAATAATGAATACAGTAGTCCCAGGTCTTGCATGTGAAATTGAGGACAGGATGGGAGTTAATGTAGGGAGGCCTGAGTTTGGCGAGTAACATGAGCAGAGAGGCTAGTAAGGTGACATGATTAAGATCAGTCTCTAGCCGAAGTCACCTAAAGAGTAGAGGTGGGGCAAAACCAGGCAATAGCTTGGCTTAAATGAAGGGAAGGTAGTACAAGCGAATATCCAGAAAGCCCCTTCCGTCGCATGTTTCCGTAGAATCGAAAATCCTGTTCTAGGTGTTTTGTTCCCCCTCATACAAACCTGAGAAACCAGGAATTATGTTGAGCTAAAATAGAGTTCGGGACTTTTACTGGTAAAGTTTGAAACAGATATAAGAGGCAGGGGAGGATGTTCATTTTTAGGACCACTATGCGACCCAATCATGATATAAGAGATTGCCACCTCTGCCGGTCTGCTTTTATGGACGAGATCAAAGGGAGGAAGTTTTCTTTATAAAGCGCTCTGTAATGGCTAGTCATAGAGATGCCAAAATATCGAATCTTAATCGGTCGCCAGGAAAATTTGTAGTTTGATTGCAGGAGCGACATTCCGTGAGAAGTCGGAACAAGTTTGGTAGAGAGGTGTTGTTAAGGAAAATATCAGGGGTGACAAAGAGGGCACCCCTGTCTTGTGCTGTTTATAATCTTCAACGGGCAGGAGGCTACAACCCTAGCTGATGGGTCCGAGTACAAGGCCCGAATTCCTGTGGGAAAGTCGTAGCTAAACCCAAAGTGTCTGAGAGTTTCAAACGTAAAGGGCCAACTAATCCTATCGAATGCTTTCTCTGTGTTCAGAGAAAGCAAGAGAGCAGGAGTACAGTATATAGCAAATTTATGGAGTGAATAAGACTAAAGATACGCCTAGTATTGTCCCTTGTTTGCCTAATGATAAAAAAACCCCAATTGGTCATTATGTACAAGTTGAGGTAGTACAATGTTTAGACGCAATGCTAGGATTTTAGCATAGATCTTGAAGTTGATAGTAAGTAATGATATAGGTCTGTAATTAGCACAGTTTGTTGTATCGTTTTACCATCTTTTGGTATAACTATAATCCTGGCCTCAAGAGCCGAGCTTGAAAAGGAAGCTCCTTGCAGGATATTGTTAAATAGAGTCGACAAGTGAGATATAAGAGGATGGCGAAAGGTCTTGTAATAACTAGCAGTGAAGCCATCAGGGCCCGGTGCTTTGTTAGTCTTTAGAGTATTAATAGCAGTATCTATCTCCTCATCAGAGATAATAGCATTAAGTGTAGAGGCTGCTTCCGTAGATAAGTGGGGGAGTTGGCATTGTGAAAGAAAATCCTGGATCAGTGCTACAGAGCTAGGGAAGGTCTGAGGGGATCCAAGGTTGTGTACAGTTTGTCATAAAAGTAGAAGGCCTCAGTGATGTGCTTGAGATTACGCGATAGTTGCCCTGAGGAGGATTGGATAGAAAGAACATTGCTTTGTGCCAGCTTAGACCGGAGCCTGGTGGCCGAGAGTCTTTTGGTTTTACCTCCTTTCTCATAAAAACATTGGTTAAGCAATTTTAGACTGTTCTCTGCCTTAGCTGTCAGAAGAAAGTTCAATTCACACTTAGCGGAGGACAGAATAGACAGACCCATGGGTGATCCTGAGAGTCTGTGTTTCATTGAAAGAGACTGTACTTGGTCTGTGAGCTCCCAAATGCGTTTAGCCCTAGATTTGGTAGCATGGGCGTATGCCTTGATTAATTATCCACGGATAACTGCCTTATGGACATCCCATAAAAGCATGGGTGTAATATTCAAATTCATATTAGATTGGAAGTAATATTTCAATTCTTCCACTAAATGGGCTTTAAGCAGGGGATTAAGAAGGATTTTATCATATAAGCCCCTTGGCTTATATGATAAAATCTGAGGGCTTGCAAGCAGAAACTAGGGGACCGGGAACATCTACTGTTGTAGGGGGATACAGGGAGAGGTTTGGATCAGTCCAGATGGCTATCAAGTGTCACATTAAAATCCCCTCCCAAAATTACAATGCTCCGTCTATGAAGAGCCAGTAAACTTTTAAGAGAGTGGAAAAAGTAGCCTGAGCTTAGTTAGGAGCATAAACATTTACAGATGTATAGGGAATCCCATTCAGTGTCCCAATTAAGATCAAATTTCTACCCTCAGAATCTCTATCTCCAAAGGTGTAAATGTAAGGTGACTGGCAAATAGAACAGACGTGCCTTTATTCTTACGGGAGGGGTTGCAGGCGTGATATGTTATTTGGGAACCAGTTAGACTGAAGTTCGGGGTGCTGTGTATCTGCTAAGCGAGTTTCCTATAAGAATACTACAACACCGCTCAGTTGTCAGAGAGTATAGAACAACGTAGATCTCTTATGTGGGCTATTTAGACCCTTCATGTTCAGGGATAAAATCCTAAGTACCATTTTAAATATAAAAAAAAAATTAAGCAAATACCAAAAGGTACCAGCAGAGCCCCCAAAGGAAAATGAAGACTGTACAGGAAGTGGGGAGGAAAACAGAAAAAGCAGGTAAGAGCAAGGAACTGCTCATGAGATCGAACCCAGGTTGAGAATGGCGGCTAATTGATTACTTATTGGCCATAATTATCTAAAACTGTTCTATTCTACCCAACCTCAGTCCCAATCTAGCTATTGCTTCAATGCACAATACAAGAATTAGAGCAGGAAAAGTGCAGTTTTGTACTAGTTTTAACCAGGATGCTTTCAGACAGGATGCCGTTAACTTTAATCTTTCAATTCTTGCACAACAGAAAAATTCTGTGAAAGCGTTTAGGATTAGACTGCCTGTCTACTGTTGAAAACTTTTTTTGCCGTTTGTAAACTTAACCAGAACATTCTGCTAGACTGTGTTACATTGTGAGATATTTTTATGATTTTGGTAGTGTTCTCGTGGGCTTCACGGCTAGGTACGAACCTACATGGATATTATCTATGAATTGGGGCAGTAAGACCTAGAGACAGTTTGCACGTCCGTGTTGTAGCTACAGGTGAAACCCAGAAATGTCCAATCTGTCACAGTGAATTTTAGATTTTGAATGGACTTTTTGTATCATACAATATAATGGCTATTATCATGAAGTACTTTTTAGCAGAATCCCATCCAGTGTGTCTCGATTGTTAGGTACCACTGACTTGTAAATTGTTATATGTTTAAGAAACATTGTAGGAGTGATGTTTTTCCCTTATTCTTCTGTATGTAATTATTATTTTTTTCTTTTAAGAAAGTATTTATTTTCTATATTAGTCCTCCGTATGGTACCTTATGGATCAGAATAGACCATACCAGAATCTTTGTGAAAAGGGATGCCGCATCAGTTTGTAAGGTGATAAAAGGCTTGAAAGTTGGTGGAGAAAAAAAAAAAAAAAAAGGAATATGCCCGCATTTGGTTTTGGCATGGTACCAACTGCGTGGCAGTATTAATGTTATATTGGATTTTGTTCATATTTTGATCTACTATTTAAGCTTGTAGCCCATCATCACGGGATCCTAGTTCTCTGCAAGTCCCTCACTAGCATATATACCCAGAACACCATTATATTGCAGTTAAATGCACTCACCTCTCAGATACAGAGGGGATCATCTATACGGGGCTGGCTTGTGAGCCACATCCAACCAGACCTTTTATAGCTTTGATTAAACGCAGCCATGATGGCACGAAGCAAAATTTTGAACAAAGCAGAAAAGGAATATGCCCGCAATTTTCTTTACCCATATTGTACATTGTACCAGCTGCATGGCAGTATTAGTACTATGTATACAAAACATTGGCACATGCTATTGTTGCTAAATATATAATATTGAAAATCTGTGTGTATCTAGCAAATAAAAGCATGGGGATTTTTTTTATATTTTTATTGAAACATTAAGCTTGCAGCCCGTTGTCAAGGGACACTAATTCTCTGCAGGTCCCCACAATAGCATAGTATTTGCCCAACACACCATTACATTGCAGTCAAATGCACTCATCATCAGGTCCGGAGGGAAACACCCAACTGGGCCTTTATTAGCGCCAATAACAAAAGTCTTTCAGTTTTGGAAGTCTGTGGCACATGGTATTGGACAGAGTGGAGTTAGTCCTGTTAAGGAAGCCGCAGAAGGTGTCACTTATTCATGACAAAGCAAAAGTACTTGCAGTTCTCTTGTTACATTGGTTGGGTTGCCTGTATATATTTAGAAACGTAGACCTTTTATTTGTAGCCATAAGTGTGAGCCCTTATGGCATAGGTTTTCAGACTGTGTGCCGTGGCACCCTGGTGTGCCTTGGGGTACTTGCAGGGGTGCCCTGGGATGGTGGTCCAGGACCAATTCAAATTATTTACGGTCAGTGTAATAGACAAAACCAGTGTGTGTGGCTGCCAGTCAGTCATAAAACATGTTGACAAACAGAAGTGAATCCTGTCCCTCACCACATAACTGACCCCAAGGATGACCTATAAACACAATTTTACTTAATTGAATATTTTTTTCAGATTTTCGAAAGAAACTTTGGCCTAGGGGTGCCGTGAAAACAATTCTAATACTCTCGGGCGCCGTGTCTCAAAGTTTGGGAACCACTGCCTTTTATGGCATACTTGACTACTCTACCGCAAGTGCCAGGGTACTCACATTTTTTTCAGTCAGTACCCCGCACATCCTCTTAGAGTGGCCAGATCACTCTTATCTTTGCCGCTTCTTAGTGAAGGGGGCAAAATGAGGAGATCATGCAGTGAATTGCAGTTCTGTATGGAGGTGGTGGGGTTAAATGAAGCAAATTCACATAATTTAGCCCCGTGCTCTCCCACTGAATTGTGCCATTTTTGGGCGAGGGGTCTGGTGTGTTTAGCAGCGTCTCCTCTCTGGGCTTCTCCCAGAGATAAGATTTTAATTGTAGGCAAGCATGCCTTACGGTTCACACTGTTCCTTTTACAGTTTTAAATAGTCTGGTGTGCCCACATGTGATGACCCCCTTCCCCCCCCCCGAGAGCCCACGTATTCCTCTATAAACTCTAGGGACTTTACAGGTTCATAACACTGGTAACCCCTTGCAGAGAGGCAAGTTTCCCTACTAATTTTATTATGTAATGTACATACATAATAGGAACAGGTCACGCTCACTGAATTCCAACTACCTTGGATATCTGTGTATAGGACTACGCATTTACATGAATATTCTTATACCCCTTTTTCCACTGACATGAAAATCCCGGGTTTTTTTCGCATGAACGTGCACCTACCAGGGATTTTTGTCAGTGAAAACAGCTAAAAGTAAAAAATCCCAGGTAAAGTTCCCTGGTCACAAGCAGGGGTTTTAGTGGGTCTTTCCCATGTGAGCTGCAGTGGAAACAGCTCTTATACCCCTTTCAGACATGCTCCAAATTCCCGGGATTTTGCACCTAAACGCGCATCAACCCGGGATTTTGGTATGTCTGAAAGTTACCGACCCGGTAACGTGATCCGGGTCGCTAGCCCTTCAATTAACCAGGGTTTTTCCCGGGACTCAAGTCCCGGGAAGACAACCCAGCTTAGGTCTGAAAGGTGCGACCCGGGAATTTGCTCCCAGGTCGCACCTGATTGGCAGGGCTGCCTAGAGGAGACCGGAGTGAAGAGGGGGCGTGGACAATGGGTGTAGAGTAGGATCTTGATTCGAGGCACCAACAGGCTCAAAGCTTTGACTGTTCCCAGAATGCACAGCGCCGCCTCCTCTATAACCCCGCCTCCCAGCACAGGAGCTCAGCTTAGTTAACCAGCCCAATGCAGTAGCAGGAAAAGAGACGACAATGGTTAGTCGCCACATACACCACACTCTCACGACAAGAGAAGTGTCAGCGGCTAATTCCATATCAACCCAAAGAAGCTAAGTGCGTCAGGGTGGGCGCCTTGTGGAGCCCAGTGTACCTCGCAGAAAGAGTTTTAACAAGGGTAAGTTCTTACCATAAAACTCGTTTTCTGCTGCGGGGTACACTGGGCTCCACAAGTCTGGACAATGAGGATGTCCTAAAGCAGTTCCTTATGGGAGGGGGGACGCACTGTAGCGGGCACAAGAACCCGGCGTCCAAAGGAAGCATCTGGGAAGCGGCAGTATCAAAAGCATAGAACCTTTATGAACTTGTTCCCGGAAGACCACGTAGCCGCCTTGCACAACTGTTCAAGGGTCGCACCACGGCGGGCCGCCCAAGAAGGTACAACAGACCGAGTATAATGGGCCGTAATGTGAGCAGGAGCTGACAGACCAGCCTTCACATAAGCATGCGCAATCACCATTCTAATCCACCTGGCCAGGGTCTGCTTGTGAGCAGGCCAGCCACGTTTGTGAAATCCAAACAAAACAAAGAGAATCAGACTTTCGAATAGAAGCAGCTCTCTTCACATAGATACGGAGAGCCCGTACCACATCCAAAGATCGCTCTTTGGGAGACAAATCAGGAGAAACAAAAGCTGGAACCACAATCTTCTGATTAAGGTGGAACGAAGAAACCACCTTGGGTAAATATCCGGGACGAGTCCTAAGAACTGCCCGGTCACGGTGAAAAATCAGATATGGGGAACTACAAGACAAGGCACCCAAATCCGACACTCTTCTAGCAAAGGCAATAGCCAGCAAGAACACCACCTTAAGGGAAAGCCACTTAAGGTCAGCTTGAACCAAGAGGTTCAAATGGAGGCTCCTGCAACGCCTCCAAAACCACCGACAAGTCCCAATGAGCCACAGGCGGGACATAGGGAGGTTGGATACGCAACACACCTTGAGTGAAATTATGAACATCAGGTAAAGTCGCAATTTTTCTCTGAAACCACACCGACAAGGCAGAAATATGAACCTTGAGGGAGGCCAGACGCAGGCCTAAATCTAGGCCCTGCTGTAGAAAAGCCAAAAGTTTGGCTGTACTAAACTTGGAAGCGTCATATTGGTTAGATGCGCACCAAACAAAGTAGGAATGCCAGACCCGATGGTAAATCTGAGCAGAGGCCGGTTTCTGGGCCCGCAACATAGTTTTAATGACCTCTTCAGAAAAACCCTTAGTTCTTAAGACGGAACCTTCAAGAGCCACGCCGTCAAAGACAGCCGGGCTAGGTCCTGTTAGACACAGGGGCCCTGAACGAGGAGGTCTAGGCGTTGTGGAAGTAGAAGTGGACGCTCTGACGATAGGCCTTGCAGGTCTGAGAACCAGTGCCGTCTGGGCCACGCCGGAGCTATGAGAAGCTTCCTTTTTCTTGCTTGAACTTCCGAATTACCCTGGGCAGGAGTGACACCGGAGGGAACACGTACGGCAGCCGAAACCTCCACGGCACTGTCAGCGCATCCACGAATGCTGCTTGAGGATCCCTTGTCCATGCTCCAAAGACCGGAACCTTGTGACTGTGTCGAGACGCCATCAGATCCACATCTGGAAGACCCCACCTTTCCACGAGGAGTTGAAACACTTCTGGATGGAGGCCCCACTCGCCGGCATGCACGTCCTGACGACTGAGAAAGTCTGCTTCCCAATTAAGGACTTCCGGAATGAGTATTGCCGATATTGCCGGTAGATGGCATTCTGCCCAACGTAGAATCCGTGAGGCTTCCTTCATTGCCAAACGGCTTTGAGTGCCGCCTTGATGATTTATGTAAGCCACTGTGGTGTGGCGTTGTCCGACTGTACTTGAACAGGACGGTTCTGAATCAAATGCTGGGCTAGGTTCAACGCATTGAAGACCGCCCGCAATTCCAGAATGTTGATCGAGAGGAGAGATTCCTCCTTGGTCCACCGACCCTGCAAGGAGTGCTGCTCCAGCACCGCGCCCCAACCTCTTAGACTGGCATCTGTCGTCAACAGGACCCAGTTGGATATCCAGAAGGGACGGCCTCTGCACAATTGTCGGTCCAGGAACCAGAGCAGTGAGAGACGGACCTCCGGAGTCAAAGAGATCATGTGAGATCTGATCCGGTGAGGCAGGCCGTCCCACTTGGCTAGAATCAGCTTCTGGAGGGGGCGAGCATGGAATTGAGCATACTCCACCATGTCGAATGCTGACACCATGAGGAGCACCTGCATTGCCGAATGTATCGACATTTGCGGACGAGAAAGGAAGCAACGAATCCTGTCCTGAAATTTCAGGACTTTCTCCTGAGACAAGAACAACCTCTGGTTGTGAGTGTCCAACAGCGCTCCCAGATACACCATGCTCTGAGCAGGGACCAGGGAGGATTTCTTCCAGTTGATGAGCCACCCGTGGGCTTGTAGAAACCAGACCGTCATATCCAGATGACGCAGGAGAAGATCTGGGGAATTTGCCAGGATTAACAAGTCGTCCAGATACAGCAGTATCCTGACCCCTTGACGGCGGAGTACCACCGTCCGCACCGCCATAACTTTGGTGAAGACTTGCAGAGCTGTTGTTAAACCAAAAGGTAACGCCCGAAACTGGTAATGGAGGTTGCCAATAGCGAACCTCAGGTATTGTTGATGTGACACTGCTATAAGAATATGCAGGTAAGCATCCTGTATGTCCAGGAAGACCATGTAGTCCCCAGGTTCCAAGGCCAGAAGTATAGAGCAAAGGGTTTCCATACGGAACTTGGAAACCTTCACAGATTTGTTCAGTGCCTTGAGGTTGAGAATGGGCCGGGAGGACCCATTCGGTTTCGGGACTAGAAACAGCGGAGAATAGTACCCCCGGCCTCTCTGAGCAAGAGGCACCTGTACTACGACTCCTGTATCCAGGAGGGTCTGTACCACCGAATGCTGGTCCGACGGGATGTCTGTCTGGCAAAATCGATGAGGGGGTCGGTTTTTGAAGGCTATGGCGTAACCTTGAGTGACGACTTCCCGTACCCAGGCATCTGAAGTGGTCTTCAACCATTCCTGGGTATACCCTAGAAGACGGCCCCCCACCCTGGGATCCCCCAGAGGGAGGCCCGCCCCGTCATGCGGCAGGCTTATCGGTCTTGGCTGCTGGCTGACGGGCAGCCCAGGCTCTTTTGGGCTTTGGCTTACCAGGTTTGGAAGTGCGGGCCTGCTTATGGTACGCCTGACCTTTTGCTTTACCTGAAGGACGAAAGGGGCGAAAGGACGTGCCTTTGGCACAGAAGGAGCTGTATTAGGCAGACAAGCCGTTTTGGCAGTAGCCAAGTCAGCCACTATCTTATTTAAGTCCTCCCCAAACAGAATATCCCCCTTGAAAGGGAGTACCTCCAGGGTTTTTCTAGAGTCCAGATACACAGACCAGGATCTCAGCCACAATATCCTGCGAGCCAAGACTGACGTAGTAGAGGCCTTGGCTGCTAGGATACCGGCATCAGAAGCCGCCTCTTTAATATAGCGAGAAGCTCTGACAATATATGACAAGCATTGTCTAGCATGGTCAGAGGAGATTTCAGCCTGCTCTTCAATAGCCTCTGCCGCCCATGTAGCTGCAATAGTGGGCCTTTGTGCAGCAAAGGCTCTTTTAGAGACGTGACGGTAGTGACAGCTAGAGCTGAGGAAACCACCATCCTAGCCACATGTGAGTCTACTGGAGGAGGCGTTTCCCAATTCTTAGAGAGCTCTGGCGCGAGGGGATAGCGAGCCAGCATCTTCTTTTGAGGCACAAACTTCGTACACTGGCTTTGCCAGGGTTCCTGACGTATATCCACTAGGTGGTCAGAGTGAGGTAAAACTTGTTTAATCACCTTCTGACGCTTCAACCTATCTGGTTTCTTAGGAGGAACGGATGGCTCGGGATCATCCGTAATCTGCAGAATTAACTTAATAGCCTCCAAAAGATCAGGAACATCCACATGTGAACTACCCTCCCCATCAGCTGTATCTGAGTGAGAACCTGTGGGGTCAGTGTATGTGCTGTCTTCATCAGACGAGGTGTCAGTGACAGCAGTGGATTGTGAGGAGACGAGCGCTCACTTAGAGGACCTCTTGGACTTAGGCGAGCGTTGGTCAGACTTTTTAGTAGTTAGGGACTGGTTCAACTTCTTTAATTGAGCAGATAAATCGTCCGCCCACGGCGGGTTAGCTGCAGGGACCACATACGGTTGTACCGGCATTGGAGATCCCATAGGGGGTGTTCATTTATGAACTAGCGTATGCAGAAGCGTGGAAAAAGCGGCCCACGGAGGGTCAGTATGTGCCTCCGTTGCCACAGTCCCACTGGGGGGCAAGGAGCCCCCAGAACCAGAGCCAACAGCTGCTATATTCTCCCCATATGTGCCTGTGGCATCAGCAACACCAGCAGTGTGTTCCGCCCCAGAACCGTTACCCTCAGAAGCAGACATGATATAACTTGCAGTATGAGGTAACACAGTACAATTATTAGCAGCACTATATCCCTAAACCCAAAACCCTGCGCAATGTAGTCAGCACTAGCAGAGATAAAGGCGAGATATGGTGACTAAATCACAGAGAAAAATACGTAATACAGTATATCTTTGTGAAAATCCTATATTAAATAACACCTGACGCACCAAGCCCCCTCAGGTTATAGAATATAGGGATAGCAAGTTGAGTGAAAGACACGAGATGGACACCACTCAGCTATCAATGCACACACAAATAGTCACAGTTTGTACAATGCAGAGGTTATTACAGACAATGGGGTCAATTCAATTCGGCAACTTATGAATAGCGCCGGGAATTAGCTCCCGACGCTATTCAATTCAGCTGCTAGTTACCCGCAATTGTCGGGAATTCTTCTCTCATCCCCGGGGATGAGAGAAGAAACCCGACAAAAGTGCTTCCTCGCGGCCGGCGCAAGGTTGATTCTGTCGGGAATCAGCCTTGCGCCGGGGAGTTAAGTTGGAGAATGCCCGTTCTCCCGACAATTCAACCTGTTTAGTCGGCGAGAACGGGACATCGCCGACTTAACTGGAGCTGAATTGAATAGCGTCGGGAGCTAATTCCCGGCGCTATTCTTAACTTGCTGAATTGAATTGACCCCAATAATACTGCACTGAACTAGTTTACACAGCTATATAGTCAATAGATATAACACTACACCGTAAGATACTGGATGTATATCACAGGTTAATTGTACTATAAACCCCTGACTAAATGCACTTTTTCTTACTAACACTGACTAAAAATAAGAATTTACTTACCGATAATTCTATTTCTCGTAGTCCGTAGTGGATGCTGGGGACTCCGTCAGGACCATGGGGAATAGCGGCTCCGCAGGAGACAGGGCACAAAAGTAAAAGCTTTAGGATCAGGTGGTGTGCACTGGCTCCTCCCCCTATGACCCTCCTCCAAGCCTCAGCTAGGATACTGTGCCCGGACGAGCGTACACAATAAGGAAGGATTTTGAATCCCGGGTAAGACTCATACCAGCCACACCAATCACACTGTACAACCTGTGATCTGAACCCAGGTAACAGCATGATAACAGCGGAGCCTCTGAAAAGATGGCTCACAACAATAATAACCCGATTTTTGTAACAATAACTATGTACAAGTATTGCAGACAATCCGCACTTGGGATGGGCGCCCAGCATCCACTACGGACTACGAGAAATAGAATTATCGGTAAGTAAATTCTTATTTTCTCTGACGTCCTAAGTGGATGCTGGGGACTCCGTCAGGACCATGGGGATTATACCAAAGCTCCCAAACGGGCGGGAGAGTGCGGATGACTCTGCAGCACCGAGTGAGAGAACTCCAGGTCCTCCTCAGCCAGGGTGTGTCCCTGACCAAGTAGCAGCTCGGCAAAGTTGTAAAGCCGAGACCCCTCGGGCAGCCGCCCAAGATGAGCCCACCTTCCTTGTGGAATGGGCATTTACATATTTTGGCTGTGGCAGACCTGCCACAGAATGTGCAAGCTGAATTGTACTACACATCCAACTAGCAATCGTCTGCTTAGAAGCAAGAGCACCCAGTTTGTTGGGTGCATACAGGATAACAGCAAGTCAGTTTTCCTGACTCCAGCCGTCCTGGAACCTATATTTTCAGGGCCCTGAC
Organism: Pseudophryne corroboree; assembly: GCF_028390025.1. Lineage (NCBI taxonomy): Eukaryota > Metazoa > Chordata > Amphibia > Anura > Myobatrachidae > Pseudophryne > Pseudophryne corroboree. The sequence goes on along the minus strand of NC_086446.1, from coordinate 408,914,164 downwards.
AACATCTAGCAACTTGGAGTCCTCCAAGTCCCTAGTAGCCGCAGGTACCACAATAAGCTGGTTCAGGTGAAACGCTGACACCACCTTAGGGAGAAACTGGGGACGAGTCCGCAGCTCTGCACTGTCCGAATGGACAATCAGATATGGGCTTTTGTGAGACAAAGCTGCCAATTCTGACACTCGCCTGGCCGAGGCCAAGGCCAACATCATGGTCACTTTCCATGTGAGATATTTCAAATCCACAGATTTGAGCGGTTTAAACCAATGTGATTTGAGGAATCCCAGAACTACGTTGAGATCCCACAGTGCCACTGGAGGCACAAAAGGGGGTTGTATATGCAGTACTCCCTTGACAAACTTCTGGACTTCAGGAACTGAAGCCAATTCTTTCTGGAAGAAAATCGACAGGGCTGAAATTTGAACCTTAATGGACCCCAATTTGAGGCCCATAGACACTCCTGTTTGCAGGAAATGCAGGAATCGACCGAGTTGAAATTTCTTCGTGGGGCCTTCCTGGCCTCACACCACGCAACATATTTTCGCCACATGTGGTGATAATGTTGTGCGGTCACCTCCTTCCTGGCTTTGACCAGGGTAGGAATGACCTCTTCCGGAATGCCTTTTTCCCTTAGGATCCGGCGTTCAACCGCCATGCCGTCAAACGCAGCCGCGGTAAGTCTTGGAACAGACATGGTACTTGCTGAAGCAAGTCCCTTCTTAGCGGCAGAGGCCATGAGTCCTCTGTGAGCATCTCTTGAAGTTCCGGGTACCAAGTCCTTCTTGGCCAATCCGGAGCCACGAGTATAGTTCTTACTCCTCTACGTCTTATAATTCTCAGTACCTTAGGTATGAGAAGCAGAGGAGGGAACACATACACCGACTGGTACACCCACGGTGTTACCAGAACGTCCACAGCTATTGCCTGAGGGTCTCTTGACCTGGCGCAATACCTGTCCAGATTTTTTGTTCAGGCGGGACGCCATCATGTCCACCTTTGGTCTTTCCCAACGGTTCACAATCATGTGGAAGACTTCCCGATGAAGTCCCCACTCTCCCGGGTGGAGGTCGTGCTGAGGAAGTCTGCTTCCCAGTTGTCCACTCCCGGAATGAACACTGCTGACAGTGCTATCACATGATTTTCCGCCCAGCGAAGAATCCTTGCAGTTTCTGCCATTGCCCTCCTGCTTCTTGTGCTGCCCTGTCTGTTTACGTGGGCGACTGCCGTGATGTTGTTCCACTGGATCAATACCGGCTGACCTTGAAGCAGAGGTCTTGCTAAGCTTAGAGCATTGTAAATTGTTCTTAGCTCCAGTATATTTATGTGGAGAGAAGTCTCCAGACTTGATCACACTCCCTGGAAATTTTTTCCTTGTGTGACTGCTCCCCAGCCTTTCAGGCTGGCATCCGTGGTCACCAGGACCCAGTCCTGAATGCCGAATCTGTGGCCCTTTAGTAGATGAGCACTCTGCAGCCACCACAGAAGAGACACCCTTGTCCTTGGAGACAGGGTTATCCGCTGATGCATCTGAAGATGCGATCCGGACCATTTTCCCAGCAGATCCCACTGAAAAGTTCTTGCGTGGAATCTGCCGAATGGAATCGCTTTGTAAGAAGCCACCATTTTTCCCAGGACCCTTGTGCATTGATGCACTGACACTTGGCCTGGTTTTAGGAGGTTCCTGACTAGCTCGGATAACTCCCTGGCTTTCTCCTCCGGGAGAAACACCTTTTTCTGGACTGTGTCCAGAATCATCCCTAGGAACAGCAGACGTGTCGTCGGAGACAGCTGCGATTTTGGAATATTTAGAATCCACCCGTGCTGTCGTAGAACTACTTGAGATAGTGCTACTCCGACCTCCAACTGTTCTCTGGACCTTGCCCTTATCAGGAGATCGTCCAAGTAAGGGATAATTAAGACGCCTTTTCTTTGAAGAAGAATCATCATTTCGGCCATTACCTTGGTAAAGACCCGGGGTGCCGTGGACAATCCAAACGGCAGCGTCTGAAACTGATAGTGACAGTTTTGTACCACGAACCTGAGGTACCCTTGGTGAGAAGGGCAAATTGGGACATGGAGGTAAGCATCCTTGATGTCCAGGGACACATATAGTCCCCTTCTTTCTGGTTCGCTATCACTGCTCTGAGTGACTCCATCTTGATTTGAACCTTTGTATGTAAGTGTTCAAATATTTCAGATTTAGAATAGGTCTCACCGAGCCGTCTGGCTTCAGTACCACAATATAGTGTGGAATAATACCCCTTTCCTTGTTGTAGGAGGGGTACTTTGATTATCACCTACTGGGAATACAGCTTGTGAATTGTTTCCAATACTGCCTCCCTGTCGGAGGGAGACGTTGGTAAAGCAAACTTCAGGAACCTGCGAGGGGGAGACGTCTCGAATTTCCAATCTGTACCCCTGGGATACTACTTGTAGGATCCAGGGGTCCACTTGCGAGTAAGCCCACTGCGTGCTGAAACTCTTGAGACGACCCCCCACCGCACCTGTTTGTACGGCCCCAGCGTCATGCTGAGGACTTGGCAGAAGCGGTGGAAGGCTTCTGTTCCTGGGAATGGGCTGCCTGCTGCAGTCTTCTTCCCTTATGGGGACGAAAGGACTGAGGCTGAAAAGACGATGTCTTTTTCTGCTGAGATGTGACTTGGGGTAAAAAGGTGGATTTTCCAGCTGTTGCCGTGGCCACCAGATCCGATGGACCGACCCCAAATAACTCCTCCCCTTTATACGGCAATACTTCCATGTGCCGTTTGGAATCTGCATCACCTGACCACTGTCGTGTCCATAAACATCTTCTGGCAGATATGGACATCGCACTTACTCTTGATGCCAGAGTGCAAATATCCCTCTGTGCATCTCGCATATATAGAAATGCATCCTTTAAATGCTCTATAGTCCATAAAATACTGTCCCTGTCAAGGGTATCAATATTTCCAGTCAGGGAATCCGACCAAGCCACCCCAGCGCTGCCCATCCAGGCTGAGGCGATCGCTGGTCGCAGTATAACACCAGTATGTGTGTATATACTTTTTAGGATATTTTCTCTATCGTCCTAGTGGATGCTGGGGTTCCTGAAAGGACCATGGGGAATAGCGGCTCCGCAGGAGACAGGGCACAAAAAGTAAAGCTTTAGGATCAGGTGGTGTGCACTGGCTCCTCCCCCTATGACCCTCCTCCAAGCCAGTTAGATTTTTGTGCCCGGCCGAGAAGGGTGCAATCTAGGTGGCTCTCCTAAAGAGCTGCTTAGAAAAGTTTAGCTTAGGTTTTTTATTTTACAGTGAGTCCTGCTGGCAACAGGATCACTGCAACGAGGGACTTAGGGGAGAAGAAGTGAACTCACCTGCGTGCAGGATGGATTGGCTTCTTGGCTACTGGACATCAGCTCCAGAGGGACGATCACAGGTACAGCCTGGATGGTCACCGGAGCCTTGCCGCCGGCCCCCTTGCAGATGCTGAAGTAAGAAGAGGTCCAGAATCGGCGGCAGAAGACTCCTCAGTCTTCTAAAGGTAGCGCACAGCACTGCAGCTGTGCGCCATTTTCCTCTCAGCACACTTCACACGGCAGTCACTGAGGGTGCAGGGCGCTGGGAGGGGGGCGCCCTGGGAGGCAAATGAATACCTATTTTGGCTAAAAATACCTCACATATAGCCTCCGGAGGCTATATGGAGATATTTAACCCCTGCCAGAATCCGTTAAGAGCGGGAGACGAGGCCGCCGAAAAAGGGGCGGGGCCTATCTCCTCAGCACACAGCGCCATTTTCCCTCACAGAAAGGCTGGAGGGAAGGCTCCCAGGCTCTCCCCTGCACTGCACTACAGAAACAGGGTTAAAACAGAGAGGGGGGGCACTAATTTGGCGATATGCTTATATATATATTAAGATGCTATAAGGGAAAACACTTATATAAGGTTGTCCCTATATAATTATAGCGTTTTTGGTGTGTGCTGGCAAACTCTCCCTCTGTCTCTCCAAAGGGCTAGTGGGTCCTGTCATCTATCAGAGCATTCCCTGTGTGTGTGCTGTGTGTCGGTACGTGTGTGTCGACAGGTAGGAGGACGATGTTGGTGAGGAGGCGGAGCAATTGCCTGTAATGGTGATGTCACTCTCTAGGGAGTCGACACCGGAATGGATGGCTTATTTAGGAAATTACGTGATAATGTCAACACGCTGCAAGGTCGGTTGACGACATGAGACGGCCGACAAACAATTAGTACGGTCCAGACGTCTCAAAAACACCGTCAAGGGTTTTAAAACGCCCGTTTACTTTAGTCGGTCGACACAGACACAGACAGGGACACTGAATCCAGTGTCGACGGTGAATAAACAAACGTATTCCTTATTAGGGCCACACGTTAAAGGCAATGAAGGAGGTGTTACGTATTTCTGATACTACAAGTACCACAAAAGAGGGTATTATGTGGGATGTGAAAAAACTACCATAGTTTTTCCTGAATCAGATAAATTAAATAAAGTGTGTGATGATGCGTGGGTTCCCCCCGATAGAAAATTATGGGCGGTATACCCTTTCCCGCCAGAAGTTAGGGCGCGTTGGGAAACACCCTTTAAGGTGGATAAGGCGCTCACACGCTTATCAAAACAAGTGGCGGTACCGTCTATAGATAGGGCCGTCCTCAAGGACCAGCTGACAAGGCTGGAAAATATAATAAAAAGTATATACACACATACTGGTGTTATACTGCGGCCAGCGATCGCCTCAGCCTGGATGTGCAGAGCTAGGGTGGCTTGGTCGGATTCCCTGACTAAAAATATTGATACCCTTGACAGGGACAGTATTTTATTGACTATAGAGCATTTCTATATATGCGAGATGCACAGAGGGATATTTGCACTCTGGCATCATGAATAAACGCGATGTCCATAACTGCCAGAAGATGTTATGGACACGACAGTGGTCAGGTGATGCAGATTCCAAACGGCACAGTATGGCCGTATACAGGAAGAGGACTTGTTTGGGGTCGGTCCATCGGACCTGGTGGTCACGGCAACTGCTGGAAAATCCACCGTTTTTTACCCTAAGTCACATCTCTGCAGAAAAAGACACCGTCTTTTCAGCCTCAGTCCTCTCGTCCCTATAAGATCATATCTGCCCAGGGATAGAGGAAAGGGAAGAAGACTGCAGCAGGCAGCCCATTCCCAGGAACAGAAGCGTTCCACCGCGTCTGACAAGTTCTCAGCATGGCGCTGAGACCGTACAGGACCCCTGGATCCTACAAGTAGTATCCCGGGGGTACAGATGGGAATGTCGAGACGTTTCCCCTTCGCAGGCTCCTGAAGTCTGCTTTACCAAGTCTCCCTCCGACAAGGAGGTAGTATGGGAAAAAATTCACAAGCTATATTCCCAGCAGGTGATAATTAAATTACCCCTCCTACTACAGAAAAGGGGTATTATTCCACACTATATTGTGGTACTGAAGCCAGAAGGCTAGGTGAGACTTATTCTAAAAATTTGTTTTTGAACACTTACAAAGGTTCAAATTAAGATGAAGTCACTCAGAGCAGTGATAACGAACCAGGAATAAGGGGACTATATAGTGTCCCGGGACATCAGGGATGCTTACCTCTATGTCCCAAATTTGCCCTTCTCACTAAGGGTACCTCAGGTTCGTGGTGCAGAACTGTCACTATCAGTTTCAGACGCTGCCGTTTGGATTGTCCACGGCACCCTGGGGTCTTTACCAAGGTAATGGCCGAATTGATGATTCTTCTTCGAAGAAAAGGCGTCTTAATTATCCCTTACTTGGACGATCTCCTGATAGGGGCATAGTCCAGGGAACAGTTGGAGGTCGGAGTAGCACTATCTCGGATACTGCTACAATCAGCACGGGTGGATTCTAAATATTCCAAAATCGCAGCTGATCCCGACGACACGTCTGCTGTGCCTAGGGATGATTCTGGACACAGTCCAGAAAAAGGTGTTTCTCCCGGAAGAGAAAGCCAGGGAGTTATCCGAGCAAGTCAGGAACCTCCTAAAAACAGTGCATCATTGCACAAGGGTCCTGGTAAAAATGGGGGCTTCCTACGAAGCAATTCCATTCGGCAGATTTCACGTAAGAACTTTTCAGTGGGATCTGCTGGACAAATGGTCCGGATCGCATCTTCAGATGCATCAGCGGATAACCCAATATCCAAGGACAAGGGTGTCTCTCCTGTGGTGGTTATAGAGTGCTCATCTTCTAGAGGGCAGCAGATTCGGCATTCAGGATTGGATGCTGGTAACCACGGAGCCCAGCCTGAGAGGCTGGGGAGCAGTCACACAAGGAAAAAATTTCCAGGGAGTGTGATCAAGTATGGAGACTTTTCTCCACATAAATATACTGGAGCTAAGGGTAAATTTATAATGCTCTAAGCTTAGCAAGACCTCTGCTTCAAGGTCAGCCGGTATTGATCCAGTGGGAAAAACATCACGGCAGTCGCCCACGTAAACAGACAGGACGACACAAGAAGCAGGAGGGCAATGGCAGAAACTGCAAGGACTTTTCGCTGGGCGGAAAATCATGTGATAACACTGTCAGCAGTTTTTCATCCCGGGAATGGAAACTGGGAAGCAGACTTCCTCAGCACGACCTCCACCCGGGAGAGTGGAAACTTCATTGAGAAGTTTTTTCCACATGATTGTAAACCGTTGGGAAATACCAAAGGTGGACATGATGGCGTCCCGTCTGAACAAAAAACGGGACAGGTATTGCGCCAGGTCAAGAGACCCTCAGGCAATAGATGTGGACGTTCTGGTAACACCGTGGGTGTACCAGTCGGTGTATGTGTTCCCTCCTCTGCTTCTCATACCTAAGGTGCTGAGAATTATAAGACGTAGAGGAGTAAGAACTATACTCATGGCTCCGGATTGGCCAAGAAGGACTTGGTACCCGGAACTTCAAGAGATGCTTACAGAGGTCTTATGGCCTCTGCCGCTAAGAAGGGACTTGCTTCAGCAAGTACCATGTCTGTTCCAAGACTTACCGCAGCTGCGTTTGTCGGCATGGCGATGGAAAGCCGGATCCTAAGGAAAAAAAGGCATTCCGGAAGAGGTCATTCCTACCCTGGTCAAAGCCAGAAAGGAGGTGACCGCACAACATTATCACCACGTGTGGCGAAAATATGTTGCGTGGTGTGAGGCCAGGAAGGCCCCACAAAGAAATTTCAACTCGGTCGTTTCCTGCATTTCCTGCAAACAGGAGTGTCTATGGGCCTCAAATTGGGGTCCATTAAGGTTCAAATTCGGCCCTGTAAATTTTCTTCCAGAAAGAATTGGCTTCAGTTCCTGAAGTCCAGAAGTTTGTCAAGGGAGTATTGCATATACAAACCCCTTTTTTGTGCCTCCAGTGGCACTGTGGGATCTCAACGTAGTTCTGGGATTCCTCAAATCACATTGGTTTAAAACCAGTCAAATATGTGGATTTGAAGCATCTCACATAAAAAGTGACCATGCTCTTGGCCCTGGCCTGGACCAGGCGAGTGTCAAATTGGTGGTTTTTTCTCAAAAAAGCCCATATCTGTTTGTCCATTCGGACAGGGCAGAGCTGCGGACTCGTCCCCAGTTCTCTCCCTAAGGTGGTGTCAGTGTTTCACCTGAACCAGCTTATTGTGGTGCCTTGCACCTACTAGGGACTTGGAGGACTCCAAGTTGCTAGGAGTTGTCAGGGCCCTGAAAATATGTTCCAGGACAGCTGGAGTCAGAAAATCTGACTCGCTGTTTATACTGTATGCACCCAACAAGTTGGGTGCGCCTGCTTCTAAGCAGGCGATTGCTCGTTGGATTTGTAACACAATTCAACTTGCACATTCTGAGGCAGGCCTGCCACAGTCTAAATCGGTTAAGGCCCATTCCACAAGGAAGGTGGGCTCATCTTGGGCGGCTGCCCGAGAGGTCTCGGCATTACAACTCTGCCGAGCAGCTACGTGGTCAGGGCAGAACACGTTTGTAAAATTCTACAAATTTGATATCCTGGCAAAAGAGGACCTGGAGTTCTCTCATTCGGTGCTGCAGAGTCATCCGCACTCTCCCGCCCGTTTGGGAGCTTTGTTATAATCCCCATGGTCCTTTCAGGAACCCCAGCATCCACTAGGACGATAGAGAAAATAAGAATTTACTTACCGATAATTCTATTTCTCGGAGTCCGTAGTGGATGCTGGGCGCCCATCCCAAGTGCGGATTATCTGCAATACTTGTACATAGTTACAAAAATCGGGTTATTATTGTTGTGAGCCATCTTTTCAGAGGCTCCGCTGTTATCATACTGTTAACTGGGTTTAGATCACAAGTTGTACGGTGTGATTGGTGTGGCTGGTATGAGTCTTACCCGGGATTCATAATTCCTCCCTTATTGTGTACGCTCGTCCGGGCACAGTACCTAACTGGCTTGGAGGAGGGTCATAGGGGGAGGAGCCAGTGCACACCACCTGATCCTAAAGCTTTACTTTTTGTGCCCTGTCTCCTGCGGAGCCGCTATTCCCCATGGTCCTTTCAGGAACCCCAGCATCCACTACGGACTCCGAGAAATAGAATTATCGGTAAGTAAATTCTTATTTTCCAGCCTCCTATCAGTTGGCTCCTTGAGGGCGGCCGTATCTGGAGACGGTAACGCCACTTGTTTTGATAAGCGTGTGAGCGCCTTATCCACCCTAAGGGGTGTTTCCCAACGCGCCATAACTTCTGGCGGGAAAGGGTAAACCGCCAATAATTTTCTATCGGGGGAAACCCACGCATCATCACACACTTCATTTAATTTTTCTGATTCAGGAAAAACCACATGTAGTTTTTTCACACTCCACATAATACCCTTTTTTGTGGTACTTGTAGTATCAGAAATATGTAACATCTCCTTCATTGCCCTTAACAAGTAACGTGTGGCCCTAAAGGAAAATACGTTTGTTCTTCACCGTCGACACTGGAGTCAGTGTCCGTGTCTGTGTCGACCGACTGAGGTAAAAGGACGTTTTAACGCCCCTGACGGTGTTTGAGACGCCTGGACAGGTACTAATTGGTTTGCCGGCCGTCTCATGTCGTCAACCGACCTTGCAGCGTGTTGACATTATCACGTAATTCCTTAAATAAGCCATCCATTCCGGTGTCGACTCCCTAGAGAGTGACATCACCATTACAGGCAATTGCTCCGCCTCCTCACCAACATCGTCCTCATACATGTCGACACACACGTACCGACACACAGCACACACACAGGGAATGCTCTGATAGAGGACAGGACCCCACTAGCCCTTTGGGGAGACAGAGGGAGAGTTTGCCAGCACACACCAAAAACGCTATTATTATACAGGGACAACCTTTATATAAGTGTTTTTCCCTTATAGCATTTTATTATATATATACATATCGCCAAATAAGTGCCCCCCCTCTCTGTTTTAACCCTGTTTCTGTAGTGCAGTGCAGGGGAGAGCCTGGGAGCCTTCCCACCAGCATTTCTGTGAGGGAAAATGGCGCTGTGTGCTGAGGAGAATAGGCCCCGCCCCCTTTTCGGCGGGCTTCTTCTCCCGTTTTTCTGAGACCTGGCAGGGGTTAAATACATCCATATAGCCCCCAGGGGCTATATGTGATGTATTTTTAGCCAGAATAAGGTACTATCATTGCTGCCCAGGGCGCCCCCCCCAGCGCCCTGCACCCTCAGTGACCGCTGCTATGAAGTGTGCTGACAACAATGGCGCACAGCTGCAGTGCTGTGCGCTACCTTATGAAGACTGAAAAGTCTTCTGCCGCCGGTTTCTGGACCTCTTCACTTTTCGGCATCTGCAAGGGGGTCGGCGGCGCGGCTCCGGGACGAACCCCAGGGTGAGACCTGTGTTCCGACTCCCTCTGGATCTAATGGTGTCCAGTAGCCTAAGAAGCCAATCCATCCTGCACGCAGGTGAGTTCACTTCTCTCCCCTAAGTCCCTCGATGCAGTGAGCCTGTTGCCAGCAGGACTCACTGAAAATAAAAAAACCTAACAAAACTTTTACTCTAAGCAGCTCTTTTGGAGAGCCACCTAGATTGCACCCTTCTCGGCCGGGCACAAAAATCTAACTGAGGCTTGGAGGAGGGTCATAGGGGGAGGAGCCAGTGCACACCACCTGATCCTAAAGCTTTTACTTTTGTGCCCTGTCTCCTGCGGAGCCGCTATTCCCCATGGTCCTGACGGAGTCACCAGCATCCACTTAGGACGTCAGAGAAAAGGCAGGTAGAATACTTAAGTGTCATGTAAAGTCACAGCACTGACAACCAGGCGGCTTTACATAGGAGGATTTGCCCAAGCAGTCCCAGGAACAGTGAGCTGAGGAGTAATGGCGCCGCAGACACTGACAGGGAGTGAGGAAAAGACAGAGATGCAGCTCCGGGGCGTGAACACTTGCTGGAAATGGCGCCCTGGGGCTGGGGGAGGGGCTTCAGGTCTAAGCCTTATCCCCCTTGCTGGCAAAACCACAGGGTACTGTGGGCGATATTAAAATCGGTTTTAAGAGAAAACCTGACCTGCGCCCATGCCCTGGTGATCTAGTGGGATCGCCTGTATCCACAGTGTCCACCGCCAGCGCGCGCGGCCCGCCTCCCACTGACCGCGTCGGATCGCGATAAAGACCGGGTCCCACTTACCACCTCCCGAAGCGCGGCCACGCGATCCTAGAGAGCCCCAGCCGTGTGTGCCTAACGTGAAGTAAACCGGAGCCTCCGCTTTAGGTACCCGGCAACTAGGGCTCGGGAGTGTACAGCGTCGCTGGGGAGAGCTGGAGCTGCAGCAGTGAATGCCACAAGACATTTACCACCGCCTCTGCCCTTGAAGTCTTCACTTTTTACCTCATAAAAAGCCTTTCTCAGGGCTGCTTGGAGCAGCCCCTCTGTTAAGTGCCTGCTTACTGCAGCACCAACTGACAAACTGAGCTCCTGTGCTGGGAGGCGGGGTTATAGAGGAGGCGGCGCTGTGCATTCTGGGAACAGTCAAAGCTTTGAGCCTGTTGGTGCCTCTGATCAAGATACTACTCTATACCCATTGTCCAGACTTGTGGAGCCCAGTGTACCCCTCAGCAGAATTTTTTTTTGGCATGAGTGTGTATATTACATGTATGTGTGTGTATGTGTAAGACGTGTGTGTAAATGTACAAGTGTGACGTCTGTGTGTGTGTGTGTGTGTATATAAGACGTGACATTAGAGTAGCCTGGTCTGACCTGGCTGTCAGGGCAGACCAGTCTTATGTCTGAAAGGGGTTTACCTGGGAATTTCCCAGGTCTCAGGTTTAGTGTGAAAGGGTGTCCCAGCAAAAACCCGGGATTTTTCATAATTTCCAAAAAGCTGCTGATTGGTCCCACCTGGGCGCTGGCAGCTGATGTCATCGCCCAGGGACCAGAGGAGAAGCTGGGAGAGGCTATTTTTATGCTGGTTGCTGTTGGGATAGCTAGGCACACACATGCTACGGATTGGGTGCTGGGCACAAGTGACCGAGCACAGAGAGGGCCACAAAAACCATTTTTTATGACAACACGGTTTTATTGTGCTTCCCTGAGTTTTCCCTTATTCAGTGGAAATTGTGTCAACCCGGGAAAAACCCAGGAATACAGTGCAGTGGAAACGGGGGCATTGGAGAGTGAGACCTGGCAAAATGGCGGGTAAAAAATCGGGGTCAGACCCGGGATTTTGGTGGAAAAGCAGTATTAGATTTAATATACTTCCAGTATATTTCAATCACAGATAATAGTTTAGCAAAAAAATTACAACTTTATTTTGCGGGTATGTAGCAGCAGGCATCTCTGTCAGGCTATACTTTCCGCAAAGGAAAAAAGAGGTAAATTGATACAATACATAGACGACTACAATTTTGAATTCACCATAAACAGATCATGGTAATGGTTTCATTGGATTAAACACTCACAAATACCCCTTTTACACCACCTTGAGCGCGCAAAGTCTGGGGATTACAGTTGGTGTAAAAGGGTCCTTCTCCAAAACCCCGGGTCCATTTTCCCGGGAATCCAACCCGCCTTGCGTGCAGGGTTGGACACGGGTAAGACCGGGAGTAGGAGGTGGTGTAAATGGGTACACCGGGTCATCCGACCTGGTACCCATTTACAGCATGGCAGACCTCCTGAACTGCAGTGTCCAGTGGGTGGTCGGGAGGCTGGAGGTCAGGGTGCATGGTGTCTATGCAGACAGCAGCGCCGTGCTGGTTGCCATGCAGCGGCTGAGGCTGGGGACACGGCACATACTGTCTTTGCAGACCGCAGCGCCGTGTCGGGTGCCTGGAAGCGCCGAATACTGGGGACAGCACAGCAGCTTCCAGATTGCTGGGCTTGCCCCCAGCGTGACGCTTCAGGTTTCCCGGCACTTGGAGATGATGTCATCTCTAAGCGCTGGCCCAAAAAACACTGCACCCGGAAATTTCCCGGATCGGAACTGCGATGTAAAAGGGGGGAGTCCAGGGTCTGACCCGGCTTGGACAGCCGCACTGTGTGAACACATACATTCAAATGTACGTCTATACAATGTCTATACATTCAAATTTATGTGTTCAACTTGAAATCCTGTTGTCCTGTCATCCGGCTTAGCCGCATCATGCTGCGGTTGGATCCGGCGGATGCGGCACCACCGCATATGTGTAGACGGCCGCATATGAGTCCTTGAGCAGACTCCTTGCGGGTCCCGCTGGACAACTATGTGCGGCCCCAACCTAAGGGACACTCAGCCTGTCCTTGAGCAATGAGTCCAGTAAGGTAACATATGGCAAACTGCGTTTCTTTCTTACATTGCAATAGTCCGTGTGTAGTGACAGGTGATAGCAAATATCCTCTACATGCAGGAGATACTTAGCTCACCGCTCCTGAGGATTACTTATACCCCTTTCACACTGTCAAAAATGACCTGGGTTATTGTGCGTAAACGCCTCAACTTGGGTTTCCGTCAAGTGTGCAAGGGGCCAGGGGAAATAACCCAGGTCGAGCAACTCTGTATTTCACCCCACTATTAAAGCAGGGTTTTACACGGGTACGACTGGGGTTAAAGTGCAGTGTGAACGGGTTACCTGTTCGATGCTACTCGTTCACTGTATTGGAACAGGCGGCGCTTAGAGATCATATGATTGGATCGCCATCTCGCTGGGATGTGGCTCCACACAGCCTCCATCGGCAGTAACACAGCAGCGCTGGTTCCCACCTCTCTGGCCTTTACCTCAGACTGCGCTGCCCATCTGCTGCTCACTGTTACCTGTCACTTGCCTGATCCTGGTCATGTGACCTGCTCTTGGCCTCTGAGCAGCTGCAGAGCCTGTAATAACAGACATATAATTTGCATGGCGGGGTATTAAACACATACACAGGGGGAAATCATATCAATATGAAATAATCCATACAAATGTTTTGCATGTGTTTATATTTAGCTTAACATTGTTACGATTCTTTGTATTTCTAAATGGTGCACATATTTTGATCAGCTCGGCATGGCTTAATTACATGAAAATCTGTTGGTATGTAAATAAATAGTTTATATTTTTGGTTGCCAAGTTTAGCTTGAAGTTATAAAGCAGGTGAAATATGCTTACATGCTGATGCAGTGCAACGAAGCTCACTGGTGCAGAGGTGCTGGTCTACTGCTGCTGTGCACCTGTCTCAGTAGGTAGCTTCCTTCATAATATCTGCATTTTCTCAAGGGCCCAAATCTATCAAGCCTTGGAGAGTGATAAATTGCACGGTGGTAAAGTACCATCCAATCTGCTGCTAACTGCCATGTTACAGGCTGTGTTTGAAAAAAATGAGTTAGGAGCTGGTTGGTTGCTACTTTATCACTGTGCAATTTATTACTCTCAAGGTGGGTACACACTAATAGATATATCTGCAGATCAATTGATCTGCAGACATATCTATGGACGGATCGGGGACTGACGTCATGAACTGGGCGGGCGTGTACACACGCCCGCCCAGTTCAGCTGTCAATCACCGCCGGCCGCCGCAGCATGTATACGGGCGGTCAGCCGACCGCCCCGTACACACAGCGACGCGCCAATATATCGGTAGATATATTGGCCGTCGGCTGTGCTGCGCGGCCGACGCGATACGTCTGTGAACGACGGAGTTCACAGACGTATCGGCCGTACACACTGGCCGACGGACCCGCAATATATTGGCCGTTCAAGAGAACAGCCGATATATCGACCAGTGTGTACGGGCCTTCAGAGGCTTGATAAATCTGGGCCCTTCTCCTCAGCTGCTACAGGTGGCTCTGTTACAGGCAGCATTGTCTCCACAAGGGATGCTCGTGCCTCTCTATTTAAAATTGATAGAGACAGGTGCCCAAAACGTGCCGTCGAATCCAATTTTGAATCCCTCCCTATATGAGGAAGCATCTGGGCACTATTTAGTGCCAGAGTATTAGGCTCACTACCTGATCTCCAGCTTCTGTTCTGTTAGAACTCCATTGGTGCTGATCCTAGTGACTTCCTAGTTCCAGTTTTGGGCTTTCTTGTGAACTTGATTCTGCTCTTTCCCTGGTACCTCATTATGCGCCTGATTTTGATCATTTTCTCACGACTGCCTTCGGTTCTTTTGTCGTCCACTAGGTCCGTACAGAGGGCTGCAATCTGTGTATTAGAACCAAAGCCACCTTGCAGGGGTCTCTGGTAAATACCACCGATACATTAGACCAGTGATGGCTAACCTTGACACTCCAGCTGTTGTTGAACTACACATCCCAGCATGCCCTGCATCAGTTTTAGCATGGCCAAATAGCAAAACTGATGCAGGGCATGCTGGCATGTGTAGTTCAACAACAGCTGGAGTATCAAGGTTAGCCATCACTGCATTAGACACTGCACCTCTGCTGTGGGTTTTCGCAAATCCAACAAGTATGGCCAACATCCATATTATCCCAGCGAGTTTGTTACACATACTAATTTCAGTTATGTGTATATGCATTCAAGTTGGAGGTAATGAGGAGAATTTAATTCTCTTTGCGCTCTCGGGATAAGTGCCCAGATTCAGTTGACTGCATTGCGCCCGAGACAACCCGAGAGATGCACCTTACTGCAAATAATGCCTTTGGTGTTAGTTGTAAACTTCACCGCCTGGGTTATGTAACACTGCGGCTAGCCACCAGGCACTAATTATTGTGGCTTTTTCTTGAGGGTGTGAGCAGAAATACGCTAGTCCCAGGTTTACAGTGCGAGCATGAGGGCAATATTCAAATGATACTTCACGCCCACTCTCCTTTCTAAAGTGATCCCCGTTATTGCGCATATCATGCCCGTAGTAATCAGGTTTAGCAGCATAAAGGGTTGGGCGCCTCTCTTCCCCCCCCCCAGACAGGTGTGGAAGGGGGCGGAGAGAATTGAATACCACCCTTTGAATAACTCTGTGCGAAGAGAATTGAATTCCCACCAATGTGTTGAAAAGCACTTGTCCAATGTAACATATTTTTTAAATGCATGTGTAAATCTGTAATGCTTTTTAATTGTTGCTGTTACAGTATCTGGGATATACAGTATTAAAAAAGTTTTTTTTTTTTTTAAGTAGACAGCTTGATCATAATCTCTTAATTAGCGCATGCACACAGCATATCTGTCTTTAATGCAGCCCATATAATGGCCTGATTTTAAGTTTTTATTACAGCAGACTAGGTTTCTGCACTAAGATTATAATGTAAGAAATGAAAGTGCTTTTAAAGACATATGATTTGTAGATTTCTCAGTAAAATGCAGATCCTATTTTCATTCAATTATTTCTCATTCAAAGTGGCAGATTCAGTTGTCACTCGTGCCCATTTTTTGGGCTTCTATAGGAATGGGTGTCTATTGGAGCTGTTCAGACACCCATTAGCCACGGCAGTCACATTTTTTCCTCGCAGCCTCCGGATGTACGAGAAAAATATTGTGTTAAAGTCCATTGTTTTGAGTGACCAAATCGGCCAAACTTTGGATGCCCAATCAAGCTCTTTAGACGGGTTTATCCACTTTGTGCAGCTAAACCTGGAGCTGTCAGGCACGTTAATGACTAATGAGTGTCTGATCGGAGCCACAACTGAAAGGTCCGATAGATGCCTATTAGTATAGAAACACAAAAGGGGCTCGCGCAACAGTTGAGTCAGTGCCATCTGCTGGTTGAATAATTGCCGTTATTCAACATTTGAAAAATAATAATTTGGGGCCGATTCAAATGTTAAGTAAGTTGAATCGACCCCAAATTGTTATTTTTCAAATGTTGAGTAATGGCAGTCATTCAGCCAGCAGGTGGCACATGATTGTTTGTTGGCCTTGAATAAAAGTGCTCATTATTAAAGAGAATGGGGGTAATTAGCTTATTGGAGTACACAAACATGTCTAGTGGCAGTCTTTTAAGCTAGTGGACAACCTGCCTCCTTGAAGATGTGCTTGCACTTCTATATATTACACATAAACCTATCCTCAAATCATGGCAAGTAGCCACCTCTACACATACCTTTTCAGAAAACAGGCAATTTCTCCACTGGCTCACTTCTCCACTCTTTTCACTGCTTAGTACATCTCCCCCTAAATTCACGAAAAAATATATGAAAGTCGGGTAATGTCTACCAATGGCAGTGTGTTTGAAACGCGTCACATGTGTTTCTCCATATGGCGCAAAAAGGATAGGTGTATGAGGACACAACTGGACTGTAAATGGTCCTTTCATGTCCCCTAAGTTTTATAATTTTTTTAATGTGACCACCGGAAGCTGAATATATTTATATATTGAACATTAAGAGTTAAACTCATTGGGGGAGATTCAATTGTCTGAAAAGTCAGTTGGGAGTCTGTTTTTCTCTAACGTCCTAGTGGATGCTGGGGACTCTGTAAGGACCATGGGGAATAGACGGGCTCCGCAGGAGACTGGGCACTCTAAAGAAAGATTCAGTACTATCTGGTGTGCACTGGCTCCTCCCTCTATGCCCCTCCTCCAGACCTCAGTTAGAATCTGTGCCCGGCCAGAGCTGGGTGCTCCTAGTGGGCTCTCCTGAGCTTGCTAGAAAAGAAAGTATTTTGTCAGGTTTTTTATTTTCAGAGAGCTTCTGCTGGCAACAGACTCTCTGCTATGTGGGACTGAGGGGAGAGAAGCAAACCTACTCACTGCAGCTAGGTTGCGCTTCTTAGGCTACTGGACACCATTAGCTCCAGAGGGATCGAACACAGGTACCTAACCTTGATCGTCCGTTCCCGGAGCCGCGCCGCCGTCCCCCTCGCAGGGCCAGAAGAACTGAAGCAGCAGAAGCAAGAAGACATCGAAAGCGGCGGCAGAAGACTCCTGTCTTCACTTAAGGTAGCGCACAGCACTGCAGCTGTGCGCCATTGCTCCCACAGCACACCGCACACTCCGGTCACTGTAGGGTGCAGGGCGCAGGGGGGGGGGGGGGGGTGCCCTGGGCAGCAATTAAGTACCTTTTGGCAAAATAGACATATATACAGTCTGGGACTGTATATATGCCCGAGCCCCCGCCATTTTGTACACATGAAAGCGGGACAGAAGCCCGCCGTTGAGGGGGCGGGGCCTTCTTCCTCAGCACTAACCAGCGCAATTTCTCTTCACAGCTCCGCTGGAAGCAGCTCCCCAGGCTCTCCCCTGCAGTATCCAGGTACAAGAAGGGAAAAAAGAGAGGGGGGGCACATAAATTTAGGCGCAAAAACGTTATAATCAGCAGCTACTGGGTGGACCCTAATTACAGTGTAAATCCCTGAGTTACATAGCGCTGTGGTGTGTGCTGGCATACTCTCTCTCTGTCTCCCCAAAAGCCTTTGTGGGGCCCTGTCCTCAGTCAGAGCATTCCCTGTGTGTGTGCAGTGTGTCGGTACGTCAGTGTCGACATGTTTGATGAGGAGGGTTACGTGGAGGCGGAACAAGTGCAGATGAATGTGGTGTCGGGGCCGACACCGGATTGGATGGATATGTGGAAGGTCTTAAATGATAATGTAAGCTCCTTACATAGAAGTTTGGATAAGGCTGGAGCCTTGGGACAGTCAGGGTCTCAACCCATGTCTGATCCTGCAGCTCAGAGGCCGTCAGGGTCTCATAAGCGCCCATTATCTCAGCTGGTTGACACAGATGTCGACACGGAGTCTGACTCCAGTGTCGATGATAAGGCAAAATTACAGCCTAAAATGACCAAGGCCATCCGCTACATGATTATTGCAATGAAGGAGGTATTGCATATTGCAGAGGAAAACCCTGTCCCTGACAAGAGGGTTTATATGTTTGGGGAGAAAAGACAAGAAGTGACTTTTCCCCCTTCACATGAGTTAAATGAATTATGTGAAGAAGCGTGGGGTTCCCCTGATAAGAGAGTGGTGATTTCCAAAAAGCTACTGATGGCGTATCCTTTCCCGCCAACGGACAGGTTACGCTGGGAATCCTCCCCTAGGGTAGACAAAGCGCTGACGCGCTTATTTAAGAAGGTGGCCCTGCCGTCACAGGATACGGCCGCCCTAAAGGATCCTGCGGATAGGAAGCAGGAAGCTATCCTGAAGTCTGTTTATACACATTCTGGTACTCTACTGAGGTCAGCCATTGCTTCGGCCTGGATGTGTAGTGCTGTAGCAGCATGGACAGATACTCTGTTGGAGGACATGGATACCCTGGACAGGGACGCTGTTTTACTAACCCTGGGGCATATCAAAGACGCCGTCCTATATATGCGGGATGCCCAGAGGGACATTTGCCTGCTGGGCTGTAGAATAAATGCAATGTCCATTTCTGCCAGAAGGGTCTTATGGACTCTGCAATGGACAGGGGATGCCGACTCTAAAAAACACATGGAGGTTTTGCCTTACAAGGGTGAGGAATTATTTGGGGACGGTCTTTTGGACCTTGTGTCCACAGCCACAGCTGGGAAGTCAAATTTCTTGCCTTACGTTCCCTCACAGCCAAAGAAAGCACCGTATTACCAAATGCAGTCCTTTCGTTCTCAAAAAAGCAAGAAAGTCAGAGGTGCATCCTTTCTTGCCAGGGGCAGTGGTAGAGGAAAGAAGCTGCACGAGGCAGCTAGTTCCCAGGAACAAAAGTCCTCCCCGGCTTCCACTAAATCCACCGCATGACGCTGGGGCTCCACGACTGGAGACAGGAGCGGTGGGGGCGCGTCTCCGAAATTTCAGCCACCAGTGGGTTCGCTCACGGGTGGATCCTTGGGCTATACAAGTTGTGTCTCAAGGATACAAGTTGGAATTCGAAGTGACGCCCCCTCACCGTTTCCTAAAGTCGGCCTTGCCAGCTTCCCCCACGGAAAGGGAGGTAGTGCTGGCGGCAATTCACAAGCTGTACATCCAGAAGGTGATAATACAGGTTCCCCTCCTTCAACAAGGAAGGGGTTACTATTCCACAATGTTTGTGGTACCGAAACCGGACGGTTCGGTAAGGCCCATCTTGAATTTAAAATCCCTGAACATTTATCTGAGGAAATTCAAGTTCAAAATGGAATCGCTCAGAGCGATCATTGCAAGCCTGGAGGAGGGGGATTTTATGGTATCTCTGGACATCAAGGATGCTTACTTGCATGTCCCCATTTTTCCACCTCATCAGGAGTACCTCAGGTTTGTGGTACAGGACTGTCATTACCAATTCCAGACGCTGCCGTTTGTCCTGTCCACGGCACCGAGAATATTTACCAAGGTGATGGCGGAAATGATGGTGCTCCTTCGGAAGCAAGGAGTTACAATTATTCCATACTTGGACGATCTCCTCATAAAGGCGAGGTCCAGGGAGCAGTTGCTGATCAACGTAGCACACTCTCAGGAAGTGTTGCGTCTGCACGGCTGGATTCTGAATATTCCAAAGTCGCAGCTGATTCCTACGACGCGTCTGCCCTTCTTGGGCATGATTCTGGACACAGACCAGAAGAAGGTGTTTCTCCCTGAGGAAAAGGCTCAGGAGCTCCTGACTCTGGTCAGAGACCTACTAAAACCAAAACGGGTATCGGTGCATCACTGCACGCTAGTCCTGGGAAACATGGTGGCGTTATACGAAGCCATTCCCTTCGGCAGGTTCCATGCGAGGATCTTTCACTGGGATCTGCTGGACAAGTAGTCCGGATCGCATCTTCAGATGCATCGGCTGATCACCCTGTCTCCCAGGGCCAGGGTGTCTCTTCTGTGGTGGCTGCAGAGTGATCACCTCCTCGAGGGCCGCAGGTTCGGCATACAGGACTGGGTCCTGGTGACCACGGATGCAAGCCTCCGAGGATGGGGGGCAGTCACTCGGGGAAGAAACTTCCAAGGGCTGTGGTCAAGTCAAGAGACTTGTCTGCACATCAATATCCTGGAACTAAGGGCCATATACAACGCCCTGAGTCAAGCGGAGCCTCTGCTTCGAGACCAACCAGTGCTGGTTCAGTCAGACAACATCACGGCAGTCGCCCATGTAAACCGAGCTAAAAAGGTATTGCGCCAGGTCAAGGGACCCTCAGGCGATAGCTGTGGACGCCCTGGTAACACCGTGGGTGTTCCATTCGGTCTGTGTTTCCTCCTCTTCCTCTCATACCCAAGGTACTGAGAATCGTAAGAAAAAGAAGAGTGAAAACAATACTCATTGTTCCGGACTGGCCAAGACGGACTTGGTACCCGGAACTGCAAGAAATGCTCACAGAGGAACCATGGCCTCTGCCTCTCAGACAGGACCTGTTGCAACAGGGGCCCTGTCTGTTCCAAGACTTACCGCGGCTGCGTTTGACGGCATGGCGGTTGAACGCCGGATCCTAGCAGAAAAGGGCATTCCGGATGAAGTTATTCCTTCGCTGATCAAGGCTAGGAAGGACGTGACAGCAAAGCATTATCACCGTATATGGCGAAAATATGTTGCTTGGTGTGAGGCCAGGAAGGCCCCTACAGAGGAATTCCAGCTGGGTCGATTCCTGCACTTCCTACAGTCAGGTGTGTCTATGGGCCTAAAATTAGGGTCCATAAAGGTCCAGATTTCGGCCCTATCCATTTTCTTTCAAAAAGAACTCGCTTCATTGCCTGAGGTTCAGACGTTTGTTAAGGGAGTGCTGCATATTCAGCCCCCCTTTTGTGCCACCAGTGGCACCTTGGGATCTTAACGTGGTGTTGGATTTCCTGAAATCCCACTGGTTTGAGCCACTTAAGACCGTGGAACTAAAGTATCTCACGTGGAAAGTGGTCATGCTGTTGGCTTTAGCTTCAGCTAGGCGTGTGTCAGAATTGGCGGCTTTGTCATGTAAAAGCCCCTATCTGGTTTTCCATATGGACAGGGCAGAATTGCGGACTCGTCCGCAGTTTCTGCCAAAGGTGGTGTCATCTTTTCATTTGAACCAACCTATTGTGGTGCCTGCGGCTACTCGTGACTTGGAGGACTCCAAGTTGCTGGACGTAGTCCGGGCTTTGAAGATTTATGTTACCAGAACGGCTGGAGTCAGGAAGACTGACTCGCTGTATATCCTGTATGCATCCAACCAGCTGGGTGCTCCTGCTTCAAAGCAAACTATTGCTCGCTGGATCTGTAACACGATTCAGCAGGCTCATTCTGCGGCGGGATTGCCGCAGCCGAAATCGGTAAAAGCCCATTCCACAAGGAAAGTGGGCTCTTCTTGGGCGGCTGCGAGCTTTGCCGAGCTGCTACTTGGTCGGGTTCAAACACTTTTTTGCAAAATTCTACAGGTTTGATACCCTGGCTGAGGAGGACCTTGTGTTTGCCCATTCGGTGCTGCAGAGTCATCCGTACTCTCCCGCCCGTTTGGGAGCTTTGGTATAATCCCCATGGTCCTTACGGAGTCCCCAACATCCACTAGGACGTTAGAAGAAATAAGAATTTACTCACCGGTAATTCTATTTCTCGTAGTCCGTAGTGGATGCTGGGCGCCCGTCCCAAGTGCGGACTTTCTGCAATACGTGTGTATAGTTATTGCTTAACAAACGGTTATTGTTATGTGGCATCGGTTGAGGGATGCTCAGTTGTTGTTCATACTGTTAACTGGGTAAGTTTATCACAAGTTGTACAGTGTGATTAGTGTGGCTGGTATGAGTCTTACCCTGGATTCCAAAATCCTTTCCTTGTAATGTCAGCTCTTCCGGGCACAGTTTCCTTAACTGAGGTCTGGAGGAGGGGCATAGAGGGAGGAGCCAGTGCACACCAGATAGTACTGAATCTTTCTTTAGAGTGCCCAGTCTCCTGCGGAGCCCGTCTATTCCCCATGGTCCTTACGGAGTCCCCAGCATCCACTACGGACTACGAGAAATAGAATTACCGGTGAGTAAATTCTTATTTTTTCCTATCTAATATACAGCAAAATACAGACACCCAACCGACTTTTCAGACATTTGAATTCCACCCATTATGTTCACTGGATGTGTTTATTTGTGTATACAGTAAATACTCCAGGCGGGATCCGGTCTCTAGGTCGACAAGACTTAGGTCGACAGTGTGTAAGTCGACCACTATTGGTTAACAGTGAGTAGGTCAACAGGGACTCTAGATCGACATGAGTTTTTCACATGTATTTTTAATTTTTATTTTTTTTAATCTTTTTCATACTTTACGATCCACGTGGACTACAGTTGGGAATGGTAACCTTGCCTGAAGCATGCCGAGCGAAGCGAGCTATGCAAGAGGACACAGTGCACTAATTAGGGTTCCCCATCACTCTACGAAGAAAACGACACCCAAAAAAATGTAAAAAAACTCATGTCAACCTTTTTTCATGGCGACCAGTAGTGGTCGACCTAGACGCTGTCGACCTAAGTGTATTCTATCGAACATACAACACCTACTCCAGGCATAGCCTATATACAATACTGTGCAAAAGTTTTAGGCAGATGTGGAAAAATGCTGCAAAGTAAGAATGGTTTCCAAAATATAAATATTAATAGCTTATTTTTATCAAGTAACAAAATGCAAAGTGAATGAACAGAAGAGAAACCTAAATCAAATCAATATTTGTTGTTACCAGCCTTTACCTTCAAAACAGCATCCGTTCTTCTAGGTATACCTCTATTTTTGAAAGCATTCTTAAGGTGCCCATACACTAGGACGATATCTTGCCTTTTGTCACGGTATCGACGCATCGGGCCGCCGTACCGTAAGTGGATCACATTGTGTGTGGTCCACTTACGATTCCAATCTCAGGCGCGCTCCCGGGGGTCGTAAGTAGAGTTTTCAGATCTTTTCTGTAGTAGGTAAGATCTGGCCATGTCGCTTGCGATGAGGTGCTGTAACGCTAGATCTTGTGCGATCTATCGTTAGCACATTGTGAGTAGAAGCACCTGGACTCACGATAGTGTGAGTCCAGGAGCTGGTGCGGAGTTGAAGGGGTATCGCATGCAACTAGTGTATAGGCACCTTTACTTTGCAGAATTTTTTCCACACCTGCCCAAAACTTTTGCACAGTACAGTATATTTGTAAGTAACTAAATGTTGCGGTTCCCATGCCTGAGAATCTCATTACTACAGAGGTTTCCTCATACATTTTGCCTCAAAATGGTACGTTACAGTATTTTCTAGGAAAACACTTTAACGTACCATTTTGTATGCACTTACAGCCACGATCGCACACCGCAAATAGGCACGCCACCTATCATTTTAATCAGCATAAGCTGCTCGTACATCTTATTTGCATCATTTTGCGAATAAGACTAGTTTCAATGGAAAAAGTTACACGTAAAATCGCTCTGTGCTACCAAGTCACGCCATGGCATGGTGGGACTAGAAGTCTATGTTTAACGTGCAGGGAGGCTAGATGTAAGTGGACACATCTGTATCTGAAGATTACCTGGAGAATTTTATGTAGACCATAATTTTCTAAACACAGGGATAGACATTTGGAAAATGTTAGATTATGGAGTATATTGCAGCATAACCCGTGTTGGTTAATCCTTTTGCTATATTAGCATGCAGTTTTTGTCAGCTGATGATCGCAGTTCCAGCAATATTTATAGTGCTATAATTTGACGCTGACACTTTGGAAGTTGGCTGAATGATGAATTGGTTAAATATTGGGTTGACAGCTGCTCTGCTACATACTATTCGGTATGGATTAAAATATGTTGTCTATGGCTATATTGTAAAAGAGAAACCTCTGTAAATTATGTTAAATCCAAGGTGCGTGTATTACTGAAATACTGTTGTTTTCTCCCCTTATCCATTGAGGACACAGGCTTATACACTGGTATATGTAGACTTACCTATCCTTTACACCGGGACACTCATGAATTACAGAGGTTCTGTGGCTGGCTGACTTCAAGCCTGCATTTTGCCTTTTTTTCAATCAGCAACAGAACCTGTATGATTAATGAGTGTCCCCGTTTAATGGATAGTATGGTAAGCCTAGATATAGGAGGTGAACTGAGCCGGGCACCAAACAGTTAATGATTTCTTCCCTGCAACTCAGACTCCCTCTCCCCCTTTACACCACCCTGCCTCAGACTGCCAGTTTCCTATGTGGGTCCCAGAGGGGCCACATGTTTTAGTGGGGCTCCTGACCCTTTTTCTTACTTTTATGTGTTTTATATTTTCTTTTATTGAGTGAGTGGAAAATCAGCATCTGGAGGCCCCCAGCAGCACTGACACTGGGGTTCAGGTCATCTCTGCACCCTCCACTAAACCACCAGGTTACCACTATTGGTAACGTGGCACTATATACATATTGCTGCCATTACCCTGGGATTGACTTAAGATGGGGGAGTTAGGCTGTCCCTGTGAGCCCCTCCCCCACTCCTTGGCACGTCCCCTACTACAAGCTACCTTTCCATTGGTGCTTAATCCTTCTATCTCTCCTCCCTCTCTAGGATGCTTGGCAGTAATTTTAGCACATTTCTTGCCTTAACGCTTGGAAGTAGAGTAGCACTGGCTCCTGCCTCCTTGTATACCTCATTGCTGTAGTCAGGTTATACTGTTAGCTCCTTCCTACCCTGTTGAGGTTTGTTTGTTGAGCATTTGATAGCCTGTATTTCATGCATTGAATGTCTTCTGTGTGCTTGTTTCATTGATTTGTGTAAGTGTATATGAGTCTCTACCTCTGTGTTCTATCTACATTGCTTATATATTTCAACTGTTGTTGTTTCACACTACCTGCTTTGTGCAAAAGTGTATACCTCTTTATATGCATGTAGGAGTAGTGTCTATACATGTCCCTCTTTCTTTAGGTTGAGTGTACAGCTATTCATTTATTTGTATTCATACTATTATACAAGAGTCTGTATAGCCCCACTTATTACTTTATTTGTGGCGCTCCAGCATTCAATACCTTACCCCTAAATAAAACACCTCTGTTTGGTGTGGGGACAGCCTTGGATCACATTAATCTGTCTTCCAAGGGCAAGACACCCAGGGAGGGGGAGGGTTTCTGCCCTCGCAAATGTAGGGTTTGTACCGACAAAGCTGCTGGGCAGATATTTTGGTGCAGGGACTCCATTCGGTACTCCTATGGTGGCATCTTTTGTCTCAACTGGACCTCATTAGGGCGGCAAGCTCTTATTTAGGAGAGGCAGCCATTGATACTGTTGTACTAACCTTCAAAGTGTCAGCCTCTGCAGTAGTGGCCTGAAGATCCCTATGGCTTTGTATCTGGTGTGTAGATGTTGACTCCAAGAAGGCTCTCCCCTTTTCAGGAGATGTGGTATTTGTCCAAGAACTGGACAAAATTGTGGCTACTGTGGCAGCTTCTAAGACTGCCATTCTGCCTTCTGCGGGGACGCCAAGGTCATGAATGTTGTCTTTTCGTTCCTTTTATCTGCCGGGCAAGCACAGAGGTCAGCCTTTTTCTAGGTTCCAGTGTTTTTCTTCCAAAGGCTCCAAGTCCAGGGGTAAAAAACCTGGTGTACCAGAAGTCCTTCTGCATGCCGGGGAGGGCCTCCACCTGGGAAACCCCAGTGTGGGATGCCAGTTTTTGTTTTCTGAAACAAGTATGGTGACCACGGTGGATGCCTGGGTCCGGGGTGTAATTTACCAGGGCTATGCCCCAATCTTTCAGTAGCATCCTCCGCCCACAGATTTTCCTTTAGATCTAGGAAAAGCAGAAGCTCTGCAGGAGTCCATCTGATACCTTCTGGCCTCCAGAACCATCATCCCAGTCCCTCTGTCACCGAGAGGCACGAGATTCTAAACCAACCTTTTCCTAGTTAACAAACTGGATGGCTCATTTCGACCCATCCGCAAACTGATGTCGCTTAACAGGAACAGGTACTTGCGGGTCCCCATCTTCCGCATGGAGTGTCTGCGCTCCATCATTCTGACTCTGGAACCGTAAGACTTCATGGGCTCCCTGGATATCCAAGATGCCTATTTACATATTACCATCCAGGACAGTCATCAGCACTATTTGAGATCTTGTGTGTGGAAGGATCATTTCCAGTTTCGAGCATTGCCATGGGGAGTTTCCACTGCACTTTGTGTCTTCACAAAGGTCATGGCAGCGCATCTCAGGTGCAAGGGGATACGAATTCTGTCTTATTTTGATCTTTTGATCCTGGCCCAGTCTACAGAAATTCTGTGAGATCGTATCAGTCTCACGGTGAACCTTCTCCAGTCTCATGGGTGGGTCACCATGTGGCAGAAATCTTCCTTGACTCCATTTCAGGAATTGTTTTACCTGGGAGTCTTGTTGGACTCAAGAGCCCAATGGTGTTTCTTCCCAGGGACAAACTGCAGTGCCTTCTTCTTAGGCCGACAATGTCTGTCCATCTGCTCTTGTATGCAAATCCTGTGCTCTCTATTCTCCACCTTCAACATGGTGGAGTTTGCCTAGTTTTACACTTCACCCTTGCAAATGATTATCCTTGCCCAGTGGAACCAGTACCCTGTACATCTGAAGTCACAGATGATTACTCTTCCTTGGGGCGGTCCATGTCTCCCTCCTATGGTGACTCCACCAGTCTCACCTGGACAAGGGCTGCCCCTTTTGGATACAGAACTGGTTACTTGGGTTCTGCTCACCACTGACACTTGTCTTGGAGGGGTAGGGGGTGGTCACATGTCATCAGAAGTACCAAGGTCAGTAGTTGGCTCAGAAGAGCCAGCTACCCATCAGTATTTTGCAACTCAGAGCGCTTTATGCTTGGCGTCTGCCATTCTCCAGCACAAGACGGCCAAGATTCTGCCTGACAACACGACGGCTGTAGCCTACATAAACAATTAGGGCAGCACGCTTAGTTGCTGCCGTGAAGGAGGTAAGTCATCTTCTGGCTCTAGCAACAGAGTACATCACTGGGACTTTCTAAGCTGCCAGGACATTTATTTAGGGCCACGCACCAGCCATCTTTCAACTCCTGGTTTGCTGCTAGGGATTGCCTATCGTTAGTGTATACACACTGAACGACATAGCTATCTCATTTGCCTGGGAGTTCAAGGGCAAATGCTGACTATATCTCTCTTGGATCATATCCTGTATTGTGTACCCAGCTTAACCAAGTAGCAGATTTATGCAAAGGTTTCCAACTTGCTGTTAACCATTACACGTGAAACAGGTGGGTTTCTCAGAAAACTCTCCTTCATGTGAATGATATCTTATAAAAAAAAAAAATAATGAAAAAAATAAATATATCTATATATATATATCTATATATATATATCTATATATATATATCTATATATATATATATATATATATATATATATATATATATATATATATATATATATATATATATATATATATATATATATATATATATATCTATACACTCCTTTTTGGTCGGCACTACCAGTCAAAGAAATATATATTTCTCTAACGTCCTAGAGGATGCTGGGGACTCCGTAAGAACCATGGGGAATAGACTGGCTCCGCAGGAGATAGAGCACTTTAAGAAAGACTTTAGGATTCTGGGTGTGCACTGGCTCCTCCCTCTATGCCCCTCCTCCAGACCTCCGTTTTAGACTGTGCCCAGAGGAGAATGGGTGCACTGCAGGGAGCTCTCCTGAGTTTCCTGCTTAGAAAGCATTTTTGTTAGGATTTTTTTTTCTCTTTTTCAGGGAGCACTGCTGGCAACAGGCTCCCTGCATCGAGGGACTGATGAGAGAGGAGCAGACCTACTTAAATGTTAGGCTCTGCTTCCTCGGCTACTGGACACCATTAGCTCCAGAGGGAATGAACACAGGTTCGTCCTGGGCGTTCACCCCAGAGCCGCGCCGCCGTTCTCCTCACAGAGCCAGAAGAAATGAAGACAGAAAACGTGTCAGGCGGCAGAAGCCTTCGGTGCTTCACAGAGGTAACGCACAGCACTGCAGCTGTGCGTCATTGCTCCGCTACACCTTACACACTCCGGTCACTGTAAGGGTGCAGGGCGCAGGGGGGGCGCCCTGGGCAGCAATAAAACACCTCTCCTATGGCAAAAGTGTATATACATGTAGAGGTGGGCACTGTACATGTATATAAAAGAGCCCCCGCCATTTTTTAATAAGTTTGAGTGGGATAGAAGCCCGTCGCCGAGGGGGCGGGGCTTCACCCTCAGCACTCACCAGCACCATTTTCTCTACACAGCACCGCTGAGAGGAAGCTCCCCGGACTCTCCCCTGCTTGACACACGGTGAAAGGGGGTTTTAAAGTAGAGGGGGGGCACATTATTGGCGTTTAGACACTACAGCAGCGCTACTGGGTAAACATTCTGTGTTTTTCTCCAGGGACATATAGCGCTGGGGTGTGTGCTGGCATACTCTCTCTCTGTCTCTCCAAAGGGCCTCAGGGGGAACCTGTCTTCAGAAAAGAGATTCCCTGTGTGTGTGAAGTGTGTCGGTATGTGTGTGTCGACATGTTTGACAAGGAAGGCTCACCTAAGGAGGGGGGGGGGGTGCATGATGGCCAGGTCGCCGTCTGCAACGCCGACACCGGACTGGGTGGATATGTGGAGTGTCTTGAATGCAAATGTAAATTTAATGCATAAACGATTAGACAAGGCTGAAGCTAGGGATCAGTCAGGTGGACCATGCCTGTCCCTGTGGCACCAGGACCTTCGGGGTCTCAAAAACGCACTATATCCCAGATCACTGACACAGATACCGACACAGAGACTGACTTTAGTGTCGACTATGAGGATGCAAAATTACAGCCAAAGGTGGCGAAAGGTATTCGTTACATGATTATGGCCATTAAAGAGGTTTTGCATATCACTGAGGAACCCCCTGTCCCTGACACGAGGGTACACCTGTATAAAGGGAAAAAGCCTGAGGTCACTTTTCCGTCCTCATTTGAACTAAGCGACTTGTGCGAAAAGGCTTTGGAATCTCCAGATAGGAGACTACAAGTTCCCAAAAGGATTCTTATGGCGTATCCCTTTCCACAAAAGGACAGGATACGATGGGAATCTTCGCCGAAGGTAGAGAAGGCGCTGACACGCTTATCCAAGAAGGTGGCACTGCCTTCTCAGGATACAGTTTCCCTCAAGGATCCTGCTGATCGTAAGCAGGAGGTTACCATGAAACACATTTACACACATTCCGGTACTATCATTAGACCGGCTATGGCATCGGCCTGGGTGTGTAGTGCTATCGCAGCATGGACAGATTCCTTATCTACGGAACTTGAAACCCTAGATAAGGATTCCATTCTAATGACCCTAGAGCATATCAAAGATGCTGCTTTGTATATGACGGATGCTCAAAGAGACATTTGTTTACTAAGCTCCAGAATAAATGCTATGTCTATTTCTGCTAGGCGACTCCTGTGGACCCGACAGTGGACGGGGGATGCCGACTCAAAGCGGCATATGGAGTCGTTGCCTTACAAGGGGGAGGAGTTGTTTGGAGAAGGCCTCTCGGACCTTGTCTCTACTGCTACGGCCGGTAAATCGAATTTCTTACCTTATGTTCCCCCGCAGCATACTAAAAAGGCACCTCATTATCAAATGCAGTCCTTTCGTTCCAATAGAAGCAAGAAGGTACAGGGATCGTCCTTCCTTGTCAGAGGAAAAGGCAAGGGAAAAAAGCTGCATGCAGCTAGTTCCCAGGAGCAGAAGTCCTCCCCTACATCTGCGAAGTCCACCGCATGACGCTGGGGCTTCCCGGGGGGAGTCAGCTCAAGTGGGGGCGCGTCTTCGATTTTTCAGCCAGGTCTGGGTTCACTCACAGGTGGATCCCTGGGCTATAGAAATTGTTTCTCAGGGATACAGGCTGGAATTCGAAGACGTGCCTCCTCGCCGGTTTTTCAAATCGGCTCTGCCAGCTTCCCCGTCAGAGAGGGAGTTAGTGTTGACTGCGATTCAAAAATTGTATCTTCAACAGGTGATAGTCAAAGTTCCTCTTCTCCAGCAAGGAAAGGGGTATTACTCAACCCTGTTTGTGGTCCCGAAACCAGACGGTTCGGTCAGGCCCATTTTGAATCTAAAATCCCTGAACTTGTACTTGAAAAAGTTCAAGTTCAAGATGGAATCGCTCAGAGCGGTCATCGCCAGCCTGGAGGGGGGAGATTGGATGGTGTCCCTGGACATAAAGGATGCATACCTTCATGTTCCGATTTTCCCTCCTCATCAGGCGTTCCTGAGATTTGCAGTACAGGACTGTCATTACCAATTTCAGACGTTGCCGTTTGGGCTTTCCACTGCCCCGAGAATTTTCACCAAGGTAATGGCGGAAATGATGGTGCTCCTGCGCAAGCAGGGGGTCACAATTATCCCATACTTGGACGATCTCCTCATAAAAGCGAGATCTTGGGAGAAGTTGCTGGACAGCGTGTCGCTGTCGGTGAGGATGTTGCAGGGGCACGGCTGGATTCTCAATTTACCGAAGTACCAGCTAGTCCCTACAACGCGCCTGACCTTTCTGGGTCTGATTCTAGACACAGACCAGAAAAAGATTTTTCTTTCGATGGAAAAGTCTCAGGAGCTCATGGCCCTGGTCAGGAACCTATTAAAGCTTAAAACGGTTTCAGTGCATCATTGCACACGTGTCCTGGGGAAGATGATGGCATCGTACGAGGCCATCCCCTTCGGCAGGTTCCATGCGAGGACCTTTCAATGGGATCTACTGGACAAATGGTCCGGGTCCCATTTACAAATGCATCAAAGGATCACCCTGTCTACCAGAGCCAGGGTATCTCTCCTGTGGTGGCTGCACAGTGCTCACCTCCTAGAAGTCCGCAGGTTCGGAATTCAGGACTGGATCCTGGTGACCACGGACGCAAGCCTCTGAGGTTGGGGAGCGGTCACACTGGGAAGAAATTTCCAAGGTCTCTGGTCAAATCTGGAGACTGGTCTCCACATCAACGTCCTGGAGTTGAGGGCCATATACAACGCCCTACGCCAAGCTGAGGCATTGCTTCGGGACAAACCTGTTCTGATTCAGTCAGACAATGTCACGGCAGTGGCTCATGTAAACCGCAAAGGCGGCACAAGGAGCAGAGTGGCCATGGCAGAAGCGACCAGAATTCTTTGTTGGGCAGAAGGCCATGTAAGCGCCCTATCAGCAGTGTTCATCCCGGGGGTGGATAACTGGGAAGCGGACATCCTCAGCAGACACGACCTGCATCCGGGAGAGTGGGGACTTCATCCAGAAGTCTTCGCACAGATCGTGAGTCGGTGGGGACTGCCTCAGATAGACATGATGACGTCCCGTCTCAACAAAAAGCTAAAGCGGTATTGCGCCAGGTCAAGGGACCCTCAAGCGGTAGACGCTCTAGTGACACCTTGGGTGTTCAGATCAGTCTGTGTTCCCTCCTCTACCTCTCATACCCAAGGTGTTGAGAATAATAAGGCTAAGAGGAGTCAGAACGATCCTCATTGTTCCGGATTGGCCACGAAGGACTTGGTATCCGGATCTGCAAGAAATGCTCACAGAAGATCCGTGGCCTCTTCCCCTAAGGCAGGATCTGCTGCAGCAGGGGCCCTGTCTGTTCCAAGACTTACCGCGGCTGCGTTTGACGGCATGGCAGTTGAACGCCGGATCCTAGCGGAAAAAGGTATTCCGAAGGAGGTCATTCCTACCCTGATCAAGGCTAGGAAGGACGTGACATTGAAACATTATCACCCTATATGGCGAAAATATGTGTCTTGGTGTGAGGCCAGAACTGCTCCTACGGAGGAGTTCCATTTGGGCCGTCTGCTTCACTTCCTGCAAACGGGAGTGAATTTGGGCCTAAAATTAGGGTCCATAAAGGTCCAAATTTCGGCCTTATCCATTTTCTTCCAAAAATAATTGTCTTCTCTTCCTGAAGTACAGAAATTTGTGAAGGGGGTACTGCATATTCAGCCTCCCTTTGTACCTCCGGTGGCACCTTGGGATCTTAACGTGGTATTAAGTTTCCTCAAGTCACCTTGGTTTGAACCACTCAAGACGGTGGAATTGAAATATCTCACTTGGAAAGTGATTATGTTATTGGCCTTGGCTTCTGCAAGGCGTGTTTCGGAATTGGCGGCTTTGTCGTATAAAAGCCCCTACCTGGTTTTTCATGTGGATAGGGCAGAGTTGAGGACTCGTCCTCAATTTCTGCCAAAGGTGGTCTCATCTTTTCATATGAACCAACCTATTGTCGTGCCTGTTGCAACACGGGACTTGGGGGATTCCGAGTCCCTGGATGTGGTCAGGGCTTTGAAGATTTATGTGTCCAGAACAGCTAGGATCAGGAAGACTGAAGGCTCTGTTTGTTTTGTATGCGGCCAACAAGGTTGGCGCTCCTGCTTCAAAGCAGACTTTTGCTTGCTGGATCTGTAACACGATTCAGCAGGCGCATTCAACGGCAGGATTACCATTGCCTTAATCGGTTAAGGCCCATTCCACTAGGAAGGTGGGCTCTTCTTGGGCGGTTGCCCGAGGGGTCTCGGCATTACAGTTGTGCCGAGCAGCTACTTGGTCGGGGTCAAACACCTTTGCAAAGTTCTATAAGTTTGATACCCTGGCTGAGGAGGACCTCCTGTTTGCTCAATCGGTGCTGCAGAGTCATCCGCACTCTCCCGCCCATTTGGGAGCTTTGGTATAATCCCCATGGTCCTTACGGAGTCCCCAGCATCCACTAGGACGTTAGAGAAAATAAGATTTTACTTACCGGTAAATCTATTTCTCTGACGTCCTAGTGGATGCTGGGAACTCCGTAAGGACCATGGGGAATAGACGGGCTCCGCAGGAGACTGGGCACTCTATAAGAAAGATTTGGTACTACCTGGTGTGCACTGGCTCCTCCCTCTATGCCCCTCCTCCAGACCTCAGTTAGATTTCTGTGCCCGGCCCGAGCTGGTTGCACACTAGGAGCTCTCCTGAGCTTCTAGAAAGAAAGTTTAAATTAGGTTTTTTATTTTACAGTGAGACCTGCTGGCAACAGGCTCACTGCATCGAGGGACTAAGGGGAGAAGAAGCGAACCTGCCTGCTTGCAGCTAGCTTGGGCTTCTTAGGCTACTGGACACCATTAGCTCCAGAGGGATCGACCGCAGGACCCGTCCTTGGTGTTCGTTCCCGGAGCCGCGCCGCCGTCCCCCTTACAGAGCCAGAAGCATGAAGATGGTCCGGAAAATCGGCGGCAGAAGACTTCAGTCTTCACCAAGGTAGCGCACAGCACTGCAGCTGTGCGCCATTGCTCCTCATACACACTTCACACTCCGGTCACTGAGGGTGCAGGGCGCTGGGGGGGGGCGCCCTGAGCAGCAATAAAAACACCTTGGCTGGCAAAATAGCCACAATATATAGCCCCAGAGGCTATATATGTGGTAATTACCCCTGCCTGAATACAGAAAAAAGCGGGAGAAAAGTCAGCCGAAAAAGGGGCGGAGCCATCTCCCTCAGCACACCGGCGCCATTTTCTCTTCACAGTGTAGCTGGAAGACAGCTCCCCAGGCTCTCCCCTGTAGTTTTCAGGCTCAAAGGGTTAAAAAGAGAGGGGGGGGCACTAAATTTAGGCGCAATATTGTTTATACAAGCAGCTATTGGGAAAAATTCACTCAGTGATAGTGTTTATCCATTCAGTATATAGCGCTCTGGTGTGTGCTGGCATACTCTCTCTCTGTCTCCCCAAAGGGCTGTGTGGGGTCCTGTCCTCAGTCAGAGCATTCCCTGTGTGTGTGCGGTGTGTCGGTACGGCTGTGTCGACATGTTTGATGAGGAGGCTTATGTGGAGGCGGAGCAGATGCCGATAAATGAGATGTCGCCCCCTGTGGGCCGACACCAGAGTGGATGGATAGGTGGAAGGTATTAACCGACAGTGTCAACTCCTTACATAAAAGGCTGGATGACGTAACAGCTATGGGACAGCCGGCTTCTCAGCCCGCGCCTGCCCAGGCGTCTCAAAGGCCATCAGGGGCTTAAAAACGCCCGCTCCCTCAGATGGCAGACACAGATGTCGACACGGAGTCTGACTCCAGTGTCGACGAGGTTGAGACATATACACAATCCACTAGGAACATCCGTTACATGATCCCGGCAATAAAAAATGTGTTACACATTTCTTACATTAACCCAAGTACCACTAAAAACAAAAAAGGGTTTTATGTGTGGGGAGAAAAAACAGGCAGTGTTTTGTTCCCCCATCAAATGAGTGAATGAAGTGTGAAAAAGCGTGGGTTCCCCCGATAAGAAACTGGTAATTTCTAAAAAGTTACTGATGGCGTACCCTTTCCCGCCAGAGGATAAGTTACGCTGGGAGATATCCCCTAGGGTGGATAAGGCGCTCACACGTTTGTCAAAAAAGGTGGCACTGCCGTCTTAGGATACGGCCACTTTGAAGGTACCTGCTGATAAATAGCAGGAGGCTATCCTGAAGTCTGTATTTACACACTCAGGTACTAGACTGAGACCTGCAGATAGTGCTGCTGCAGCGTGGTCTGTAACCCATTCAAACAGGGATACTATTTTGCGAACATAAGACGTCGTCTTATATATGAGGGATGCACAGAGGGATATTTTGCCGGCTGGCATCCAGTATTATTGCAATGTCCATTCTGTCAGGAGGGTATTAGAGACCCGACACTGGACAGGTGATGCTGACTTTAAAAGGCACATAGAGCCTTATAAGCGTGAGGAATTGTTTGGGGATGGTCTCTGGGACCTCGTATCCACAGCAACAGCTGGGATGAAAATTTTTTACCTCAGGTTTCCTCACAGCCTAAGAAAAGCACTGTATTATCAGGTACAGTCCTTTCGGCTTCAGAAAAGCAAGCGGGTCAAAGGCGCTTCCTTTCTGCACAGAGACGAGGGAAGAGGGAAAAAGCTGCACGAGTCAGCCAGTTCCCAGAATCAAAATTCTTCCCCCGCTTCCTCTGAGTCCACCGCATGACGCGGGGGCTCCACAGGCGTAGCCAGGTACGGTGGGGGGCCGCCTCAAAAATTTCAGCGATCAGTGGGCTCGCTCACAGGTGGATCCCTGGTTCCTTCAAGTAGTATCTCAGGGGTATAAGCTGGAATTCGAGGCGTCTCACCCCCGCCGTTTCCTCAAATCTGCCTTGCTGACAACTCCCTCAGGCAGGGAGGCTGTGCTAGAGGCAATTCACAAGCTGTATTCCCAGCAGGTGATAGTCAAGGTGCCCCTACTTCAACAAGGACGGGGTTACTATTCCACACTGGTTGTGGTACCGAAACCGGACGGTTCGGTGAGACCCATTTTAAATTTGAAATCCTTGAACACATACATTAAAAAATTCAAGTTCAAGATGGAATCGCTCAGGGCGGTTATTGCAAGCCTGGAGGAGGGGGATTACATGGTATCCCTGGACATCAAGTATGCTTACCTACATGTCCCCATTTACCATCCTCATCAGGAGTACCTCAGATTTGTGGTACAGGATTGCCATTACCAATTCCAAACACTGCCGTTTGGACTGTCCACGGCACCGAGGGTCTTTACCAAGGTAATGGCAGAAATGATGATACTCCTTCGAAAAAAGGGAGTTTTTAATTATCCCGTACTTGGACGATCTCCTTATAAAGGCGAGGTCCAAGGAGCAGTTGTTGGTCGGAGTAGCACTATCTCGGGAAGTGCTACAACAGCACGGATGGATTCTATACATTCCAAAGTCACAGCTGGTTCCTACCACACGCCTACTGTTCCTGGGGATGGTTCTGGACACAGAACAGAAAAAAGTGTTTCTCCTGCAGGAGAAAGCCAAGGAGCTGTCATCTCTAGTCAGAGACCTCCTGAAACCAAAACAGGTATCGGTGCATCACTGCACACGAGTCCTGGGAAAAATGGTAGCTTCTTACGAAGAAAAATTCCATTCGGCAGGTTCCATACAAGAACCTTTTACTGGGACCTCTTGAACAAGTGGTCGGGATCGCATCTTCAGATGCATCGGCTGATAACCCTGTGTCCAAGGACCAGGGTATCTCTACTGTGGTGGCTGCAGAGTGCTCATCTTCAAGAGGGCCGCAGATTCGGCATACAGGACTGGGTCCTGGTAACCACGGATGCCAGCCTTCGAGGCTGGGGGGCAGTCACACAGGGAAGAAACTTCCAAGGACTTTGGTCAAGTCAGGAGTCGTCCCTACACATAAATATTCTGGAACTGAGGGCCATTTACAATGCCCTAAGTCTGGCAAGGCCTCTGCTTCAAAACCAGCTGGTACTGATCCAATCAGACAACATCACGGCAGTCGCCCATGTAAACAGACAGGGCGGCACAAGAAGCAGGATGGCAATGGCAGAAGCCACAAGAATTCTCCGATGGGCGGAGAATCATGTACTAGCACTGTCAGCAGTGTTCATTCCGGGAGTGGACAACTGGGAAGCAGACTTCCTCAGCAGACACGACCGACACCCGGGAGAGTGGAGACTTCATCCAGAAGTCTTCCAACTGTTGGTAAACCGTTGGGAAAGGCCACAGGTGGACATGATGGCGTCCCGCCTAAACAAAAAACTAGATATTGCGCCAGGTCAAGGGACCCTCAGGCAATAGCTGTGGACGCTCTAGTGACACCGTGGGTGTACCAGTCGGTTTATGTATTCCCTCCTCTGCCTCTCATACCAAGGGTACTGAGAATTTTAAGAAAACGAGGAGGAAGAACGATACTCGTGGTTCCGGATGGGCCAAGAAGAGCTTGGTACCCAGAACTTACAGAAATAATGTCAGAGGACCCATGGCCTCTACCGCTCAGACAGGATCTGCTACAGCAGGGGCCCTGTCTGTTCCAAGACTTACCGCGGCTGCGTTGGACGGCATGGCGGTTGAATTCCGGATCCTAAAGCAAAAGGGCATTCCGGAGGAAGTCATTCCTACGCTGATAAAAGCCAGGAAAGAAGTAACCGCAAACCATTATCACCGTATTTGGCGAAAATATGTTGCGTGGTGTGAGGCCAGGAAGGCCCCAACAGAGGAATTTCAGCTGGGTCGTTTTCTGCACTTCCTACAGTCGGGAGTGACTATGGGCCTAAAATTGGGTTCCGTTAAGGTCCAGATTTCGGCTCTGTCGATTTTCTTCCAGAAAGAACTGGCTTCACTGCCTGAAGTTCAGACTTTTGTAAAGGGAGTGCTACATATTCAGCCCCCTTTTGTGCCTCCTGTGGCACCGTGGGATCTCAACGTGGTGTTGAGTTTCCTGAAATCACATTGGTTTGAGCCACTTAAAACTGTTGATCTGAAATATCTAACGTGGAAAGTGGTCATGTTATTGGCCTTGGCTTCGGCCAGGTGTGTGTCAGAATTGGCGGCTTTGTCATGTAAAAGCCCTTATCTGATTTTCCATATGGAT
This sequence comes from Pseudophryne corroboree, assembly GCF_028390025.1. Lineage (NCBI taxonomy): Eukaryota > Metazoa > Chordata > Amphibia > Anura > Myobatrachidae > Pseudophryne > Pseudophryne corroboree. Next base: position 408,876,626 of record NC_086446.1, on the reverse strand, counting down.
AGGGCAGAATTGAGGACTCGTCCCCAGTTTCTCCCTAAGGTGGTATCAGCTTTTCACTTGAACCAACCTATTGTAGTGCCTGCGGCTACTAGGGACTTGGAAGATTCCAAGTTACTGGACGTAGTCAGGGCCTTAAAAAACTATATTTCCAGGACGGCTGGAGTCAGGAAAACTGACTCGCTTCTTATCCTGCAGGCACCCAACAAAATAGGTGCTCCTGCTTCTAAGCAGACTATTGCTCGCTGAATTTGTAGCACAATTCAGCTGGAGCATTCTGCGGCTGGATTGCCGCATCCTAAATCAGTGAAAGCCCATTCCACGAGGAAGGTGGGCTCATCTTGGGCAGCTGCCCGAGGGGTCTCGGCTTTACAACTTTGCCGAGCTGCAACTTGGTCAGGGGCAAACACGTTTGCTAAATTCTACAAATTTGATACCCTGGCTGAGGAGGACCTTGAGTTCTCTCATTCGGTGCTGCAGAGTCATCCGCACTCTCCCGCCCGTTTGGGAGCTTTGGTATAATCCCCATGGTCCTTACGGAGTTCCCAGCATCCACTAGGACGTCAGAGAAAATAAGATTTTACTCACCGGTAAATCTATTTCTCGTAGTGGATGCTGGGCGCCCATCCCAAGTGCGGATTGTCTGCAATACTTGTATATAGTTATTGCCTAACTAAAGGGTTATTGTTGAGCCATCTGTTGAGAGGCTCTGTTATATTTCATACTGTTAACTGGGTATAGTATCACGAGTTATACGGTGTGATTGGTGTGGCTGGTATGAGTCTTACCCGGGATTCAAAATCCTTCCTTATTATGTCAGCTCTTCCGGGCACAGTATCCTAACTGAGGTCTGGAGGAGGGGCATAGAGGGAGGAGCCAGTGCACACCAGATAGTACCAAATCTTTCTTATAGAGTGCCCAGTCTCCTGCGGAGCCCGTCTATTCACCATGGTCCTTACGGAGTTCCCAGCATCCACTACGGACTACGAGAAATAGATTTACCGGTGAGTAAAATCTTATTTTCTCGTAGTCCGTAGAGGATGCTGGGCGCCCGTCCCAAGTGCGGACTACTTCTGCAATACTTGTATATAGTTATTGCTTCAATAAGGGTTATGTTATGGTTGCATCGGTCATGTACTGATGCTATGTTGTTTTTTCATACTGTCAACAGGGTAGTTTATCACAAGTTATACGGTGTGATTGGTGTGGCTGGTATGAATCTTGCCCTTGGATTAACAAAAATCCTTTCCTCGTACTGTCCGTCTCCTCTGGGTACTGTTTCCCTAACTGAGGTCTGGAGGAGGGGCATAGAGGGAGGAGCCAGTGCACACCCACAATCCTAAAGTCTTTCTTAAAGTGCCCTATTTCCTGCGGAGCCCGTCTATTCCCCATGGTCCTTACGGGAGTCCCCAGCATCCTCTACGGACTACAAGACATAGATTTACCGGTAAGTTATATATATATATATATATATATATATATATATATATATATATATATATAAAGCAAACCAGGGTTGTCTGCACTCACAGTGAAATAAAATTTGCTGGGGTGTCACTCAAAGTTCCATTAGAGCCAGGCATTTACCTTTATCCATGAACATATATATCTTTGTATAGAGTGCACTCACCAGACTGTTATTAGAGCCAGCAGGATTTTTATTCAGATATCAGGTACAACATCACACACCTGGTGTGTGATGTTGTACCTGATATCTGAATAAAAATATGAATCCAATAAACACGGCACTCAGAGATAATGTGATGAAAAATAGGTATATTCATTAACGTTTCGGGGCAGCAAGCCCCGTCCTCAGAATGAACACAAAAGCATATGAGTGCCGGCTGACTTTGGAAATATATATATATATATATATATGTATAATATTTAGGACATGCAAAAGTACAATACTGTATTGTATTCTCTATATTTCTCTTACGTCTTAGAGGATGCTGGGACTCCGTAATGACCATGGGGTATAGACGGGCTCCACAGGAGACATGGGCACTTTAAGAAATACTTTTGGGGTATATTTACTAAGGTCCCGATTTTGACCGAGATGGTGTTTTTTCTTCAAAGTGTCATCTCGGGAATTTACTAAACTCAAATCACGGCAGTGATGAGGGCATTCGTATTTTTTTGGAAGTGCAAGAAAAAAGTTACGAATGAATACACCATCGGTCAAATACGCCTGTTATTTGGTAGAACTCGGTAATTTACTAAAAAGTGTAATTCACAAACACTGCCGGCAATAGCCAAACACTGCCGTGAAAAAATACAAATCGTAAGAAAGTGCTAAAATAAAACGGACCTGCTTTTTTTTACAGTGTTCTGATAGGCATGCACGGATCCATGAGATCCGTGCATGTTTATCAGTGGGAAGGGGTGGGAAAGTGTTAAAATAAAAAAAAAAATGCGTGGGGTCCGAAAGTAACCTCACCGCTGACCGCAAAGTTCCCACCATTGGTTACAATGGAGCGCATAGGCGCTACATTGTATCACTGCCGTGTGCTGCCTGAAAGACACTACAGGAGCACACAGCCAATCAGGAGGGTGCCACAACGTGGCGCTCCCTGATTGGCTGAAGGAACCCTCTTAGACAGGAGTCAGGGGGGGTCCTGGCAGTCGGGGAAAGGGGTCCCATGTGAAAACATGGGGCCCCTTTCAGTGCGTGTTCGGGTGTTCGTTTTTTTATTTTGCAAAGTACGTGGATTACAAATGGAACAGAAGAGGACCGATCTACACTGGATTATGTGAGTATAAATTTGCCAACAGGTACCCCATGGATTCTACATGGAGAAGAGGACCGACCCTCGTGTGAACATAGGTAAGTATGTATGTTTGGAGGTGTGGATGTATGTAATAAACTTTTACTTTCAAGGTGTGTGTGTCCTGTTTTATTGGGGTATTTTTTTAGTAGTAGTGCTACAGGTACCAGCGGGCCCGGTTTTCCTCCGCATGCTGGTACTTGTGGTTCTCCAAGTACCAGCTTGCGGGGGAGGCTTGCTGGGACTTGTAGTACTGCTACTAAAAGCAATATTCACATTTTGTCAAAAAGGCTATCAGCCCCCTATCCGCCGCCCTTGGATGGGGAGGGACAGCCTCTGGCTTCACCCCTGGCCCTTGGGTGGCTGGAGGGGGGGGACCCCTTGATTGAAGGGGTCCCCACTCCAGGGTACCCCGGCCAGGGGTGACTAGTTGGGTATGTAATGCCAGGGCCGCAGCGACCAATATAAAAGTGTCCCCCGGCTGTGGCATTATGTATTTGGCTAGTGGAGCCCGGTGCTGGTTTCAGAAATACGGGGGACCCCTACGCTTTTTGTCCCCCGTATTTTTGGAACCAGGACCAGGCGCAGAGCCCGGTGCTGGTTGATTAAATATGGGGGAACACCTGTCACTTTTCCCCCCATATTTTTTCAACCAGGACCGGCTCAAAGAGCCCGAGGCTGGTTTTGCTTAGGAGGGGGGACCCCACGCATTTTTCCCCAATTTTTTTTAACAATGTTTTATTTTTTACGAAAGGTGCACAATGAAGCCCAGCACGGATCTCACAGATCCGGCCGAGATTCATTGTGTTAAAGTCGGCAGTGTTTTACAATTCACTCCCGTAAAACACTGCCAAAAAATACGAATGACATCGACATCGGTAAATACGAAAATGCAGAATACGACAGCTTAGTTTAGTCGTAATAAATTCAAAAAGTTGCAAAATTACACTTTCGATGTCATTCGTGTTTGAACTTTAACCTCATTCGGAAAAATACGAATTTTAGTAAATATACCCCTTTGACTCTGGGTGTGCACTGGCTCCTCCCTCTATGCCCCTCCTCCAGAGCTCGGTTAGATCTTGTGCCCAGAGGAGACTGGGTGCACTGCAGGGGAGCTCTCCTGAGTTTCTTTGAAAAATACTTTTTGTTAGGTTTTTTATTTTCAGGGAGCACTGCTGGCAACAGGCTCCCTGCATCGAGGGACTGAGGGGAGAGAAGCAGACCTACTTGAATGATAGGCTCTACTTCTTAGGCTACTGGACACCATTATCTCCAGAGGGTCGGTACGCAGGTCTCACCCTCGCCGTTCGTCCCGGAGCCGTGCTGCCGTCCTCCTCACAGAGCCGGAAGATAGAAGCCGGGTGAGTATTAAGTAGAAAAGAAGACTTCACAGGCGGCAGAAGACTTCAGATCTTCACTGAGGTAATGCACAGCAGTAACGCTGCGCGCCATTGCTTACACACACACACACACACACACACACACACACGGCACTGTAAGGGCGCAGGTCGCAGGAGGGGCGCCCTGGGCAGCAATAAAAACCTCTAGGGACACTGGCATATAAATTAGATACTGCGGAAGCAGTATATTAATAAACTCCCGCCAGTATAAATAATTTGAGCGGGACCGAAGCCCGCCGGTGAGGGGGCGGGGCTTGGTCCTCCAGCACTAACCAGCGCCATTTTCTCCACAGCACACTGCAGAGAAGCTGGCTCCCCGGACTCTCCCCTGCTGAACAAGGTTACAGAGAGCAAAAAAGAGGGGGGGGGGGGGGGGGTCACATTTCATTGGCGCAGTGAGTGTATTTTATATATATATATATATATATATATATATATATATTTATATTCATATATATTAAAGCGCTGTACTAACTGGGATTTTATTCCAGTGCCAGGTGGCGCTGGGTGTGTGCTGGCATACTCTCTCGCTCTCTCTTTACAAAGGGCCTTATTGGGGGACTGTCTCCATATAGATATATCCCTGAGTGTGTGGGAGTGTCGATACGTGTGTGTTGGCATGTCTGAAGCTGAAGGCTCATCTAAGGAGGAGGTGGAGCAGATGATTGTGGTGTCTCCGTCGGCAACGCCGACACCTGATTGGTTAGATATGTGGAATGTTTTAAATGCAAACGTGGCTTTATTGCATAAGAGATTGGACAAAGCAGAGTCCAGGGATAAAATAGGGAGTCAATCAATGGGTTTGATTGTGTCACAGGGCCCTTCAGGGTCTCAAAAACGTCCCCTGTCCCAAGTTGCAGACACTGATACAGACACAGATTCTGACTCCAGTGTCGACTACGATGATGCGAGTTTACACCCAAGGATGACCAAAAGTATTCATTATATGATTATTGCAATGAAAGATGTTTTACATATCACAGATGACCCCTCTGTTCCTGTCACGAGCGTATGCATGTTTAAGGAAAAGAAACCTGAGGTAACCTTTCCCCCATCTCATGAGCGGAACACGTTATTTGAAAAAGCTTGGGAAACTCCAGACAAAAAACTGCAGATTCCCAAGAGGATTCTTATGGCGTATCCTTTCCCTGCACAGGACAGGGTACGGTGGGAATCCTCGCTCAGGGTGGACAAGGCTTTAACACGTTTGTCCAAGAAGGTGGCGCTACCGTCTCCAGACACGGCGGCCCTCAAGGATCTTGCTGATCGCAGACAGGATACTACCTTAAAATCAATTTATTCACATACGGGTGCTTTGCTCAGACCGGCAATAGCATCGGCTTGGGTTTGTAGGGCGGTAGCAGCTTGGACAGATACCTTGTCAGCTGACATTGATACCCTAGATAGGGATACCATTTTATTGACCTTAGGTCACATTAAAGACGCAGTCTTATATATGAGAGACGCTCAGAGAGACGTTGGGCTACTAGGTTCAAGAGCCAACGCCATGGCGATTTCTGCTATGCGAGCCCTGTGGACCCGCCAATGGACGGGTGATGCCGACTCAGAGAGGCATATGGAAGTTTTGCCTTACAAGGGTGAGGTGTTATTTGGGGAAGGTCTCGCGGACCTGGTTGCCACAGCTACAGCGGGTAAATCTACTTTTCTCTGACGTCCTAGTGCATGCTGGGAACTCCGTAAGGACCATGGGGAATAGCGGGCTCCGAAGGAGGCTGGGCACTCTAGAAAGATTTATGACTACCTGGTGTGCACTGGCTCCTCCCACCATGACCCTCCTCCAAGCCTCAGTTAGATTTTGTGCCCGGCCGAGGTTGGATGCACACTAGGGGCTCTCCTGAGCCTTTAGAAAGAAAGTATAGAAATTAGGTTTTTTATTTTCAGTGAGACCTGCTGGCAACAGGCTCACTGCAGCGAGGGACTAAGGGGAGAAGAAGCGAACCTGCCTGCTTGCAGCCAGCTTGGGCTTCTTAGGCTACTAAACACCATTAGCTCCAGAGGGATCGACCGCAGGCCCAGCCTTGGTGTTCGGTCCCGGAGCCGCGCCGCCGTCCCCCTTACAGAGCCAGAAGCAAGAAGAGGTCCGGAAAATCGGCGGCAGAAGACATCAGTCTTCACCAAGGTAGCGCACAGCACTGCAGCTGTGCGCCATTGCTCCTCACACACACTTCACACTCCGGTCACTGAGGGTGCAGGGCGCTGGGGGGGGGCGCCCTGAGAAGCAATAATAACACCTTGGCTGGCAAAAATACCACAATATATAGCCCCAGAGGCTATATATGTGGAAAATACCCCTGCCAGAATATAGGAAAAAGCGGGAGAATAGTCCGCGGAAAAGGGGCGGAGCTATCTCCTGCAGCACACTGGCGCCATTTTTCCCTCACAGCTCCGCTGGAAGGAAGCTCCCTGGCTCTCCCCTGCAGTCTACACTACAGAAAAGGGTAAAAAAGAGAGGGGGGGCACTAAATTTAGGCGCAGTATACATTTATATAGAAAAAGCAGCTATAGGGGACATAACTCAGTTAGTCCCTGCATTATATAGCGCTCTGGTGTGTGCTGGCATACTCTCACTCTGTCCCCCCAAAGGGCTTTTGTGGGTCCTGTCCTGTGTTGGAGCATTCCCTGTGTGTGTGCGGTGTGTCGATACGGCTGTGTCGACATGTTTGATGAGGATAATGATGTGGAGACGGAGCAGATGCCTTTAGAAGGGATGTCACCCCCTGCGGGGCAGACACCTGAGTGGATGAGCTTATGGAAAGAAATGAGTGCACGTATAGACTCCTTACATAAGAAATTTGACGACATGCCAAATGTGGGACAGCCGACTTCTCAGCTCGTGCCTGTCCAGGCGTCTCAAAGGTCATCAGGGGCTCTGAAACGCCCGCTACCTCAGACCGCAGACCCAGATGTCGACACTGATACTGACACCAGTGTCGACGACGATGAGTCTAACCTGATGCCCACTAAGGCCATTCACTGCATGATTGAGGCAATGAAAGAGGTGTTACACATTTCTGATATAACTACAGGTACCACTAAAAAAGGTATTATGTTTGGGGAGAAAAAACTACCCGTAGTTTTTCCCCCATCAGATGAATTAAATGAAGTGTGTGAAGAAGCGTGGGCTTTCCCTGATAAAAAATTGGTAATTCCTAAGAAGGTACTAATGGCGTTCCCTTTCCCGCCAGAGGATAGGTCACGTTGGGAAACACCTCCTAGGGTGGATAAAGCGCTCACACGTTTGTCTAAAAAGGTGGCATTACCGTCTCCGGATACGGCCGCCCTCAAGGAACCTGCTGATAGAAAGCAGGAGGCGATCCTGAAGTCTGTATATACACACTCAGGCATTATACTTAGACCAGCTATTGCGTCAGCATGGATGTGCAGTGCTGCCGCCGCGTGGTCGGATAAACTGTCAGAAAATATTGACACACTAGACAGAGACACGATCCTGCTAACCATAGACCATATCAAGACTCAGTCTTATATATGAGAGATGCACAGAGGGAAATCTGCCGGCTGGCATCTAAAGTAAGTGCATTGTCCATTTCTGCTAGGAGAGGCTTATAGACTCGCCAGTGGACAGGAGATGCAGATTCTAAAAGGCACATGGAAGTTTTGCCTTATAAGGGTGAGGAATTATTTGGGGATGGTCTCTCGGACCTAGTTTCCACAGCAACGTCTGGGAAGTCAGCATTTTTACCCCATGTCCCCTCACAGCCTAAGAAGGCGCCGTTTTATCAGGTTCAGTCCTTTCGGACCCAGAAAAACAAGCGTGGAAAAGGCGGGTCCTTTCTGTCCAGAGGCAGAGGTAGGGGAAAAAGGCTGCAACAAACAGCAGGTTCCCAGGAGCAAAAGTCCTCCCCCGCTTCTTCTTCCAAGTCCGCCGCATGACGGTGGTGCTCCACAGGCGGAGCCAGGTACGGTGGGGGGCCGCCTCAAGAATTTCAGCGATCAGTGGGCTCGCTCACAGGTGGATCCTTCAAATAGTATCTCAGGGGTACAAACTGGAATTCGAGGCGTCTCCACCCCACCGGTTCCTAAAATCTGCCTTGCCGATTGCTCCCTCAGACAGGGAGGCAGTGCTAGCGGCAATTCACAAGCTGTATTCCCAGCAGGTGATAATCAAGGTACCCCTACTTCAACAAGGCCGGGGTTACTATTCCACACTATTTGTGGTGCCGAAACCGGACGGTTCGGTGAGACCCATTTTAAATTTGAAATCCTTGAACACATACATAAAAAAATTCAAGTTCAAGATGGAATCGCTCAGGGCGGTTATTGCAAGCCTGGACGAGGGGGATTACATGGTATCCCTGGACATCAAGGATGCTTACTTGCATGTCCCCATTTACCATCCTCACCAGGAGTACCTCAGATTTGTGGTACAGGATTGCCATTACCAATTCCAGACGCTGCCGTTTGGACTGTCCACGGCATCGAGGGTATTTACCAAGGTTATGGCGGAAATGATGATACTCCTTCGAAAAAAGGAGTTTTAATTATCCCGTACTTGGACGATCTCCTAATAAAGACGAGATCCAAGGAACAGTTGTTAGTGGGAGTAGCACTATCTCAGGAAGTGCTGCACCAGCACGGCTGGATTCTGAATATCCCAAAGTCACAGCTGGTTCCGACGACACGGCTACTGTTCCTGGGTATGATCCTGGATACAGTCCAGAAAAAAGTGTTTCTCCCGGAGGAGAAAGCCAGGGAGTTGTCATCTCTAGTCAGAGACCTCCTGAAACCAAAACAGGTATCGGTGCATCACTGCACGCGGGTCCTGGGAAAGATGGTAGCTTCTTACGAAGCAATTCCCTTCGGCAGGTTCCATGCCAGAATCTTTCAGTGGGACCTATTGGACAAATGGTCCGGATCGCATCTTCAGATGCATCGCTTAATAACCCTGTCTCCAAGAACCAGGGTGTCTCTACTGTGGTGGCTGCAGAGTGCCCATCTTCTGGAGGGCCGCAGGTTCGGCATACAGGACTGGGTCCTGGTGACCACGGATGCCAGCCTTCGAGGCTGGGGGGCAGTCACACGGGGAAGAAACTTCCAAGGACTATGGTCGAGTCAGGAGACTTCCCTTCACATAAATATTCTGGAACTAAGGGCCATTTACAATGCCCTAAGTCAAGCAAAATCCCTGCTCCTACACCAGCCGGTGCTGATCCAGTCAGACAACATCACGGCAGTTGCCCATGTAAATCGACAGGGAGGCACAAGAAGCAGGATGGCAATGGCAGAAGCCACAAGAATTCTCCGATGGGCGGAGAATCATGTACTAGCACTGTCAGCAGTGTTCATTCCGGGAGTGGACAACTGGGAAGCAGACTTCCTCAGCAGACACGACCTCCACCCGGGAGAGTGGGGACTTCATCCAGAAGTCTTCCAGATGCTGGTAAACCGTTGGGAAAAACCACAGGTGGACATGATGGCGTCCCGCCTAAACAAAAAGTTAAAAAGATATTGCGCCAGGTCAAGGGACCCTCAGGCGATAGCTGTGGACGCTCTAGTGACACCGTGGGTGTACCAGTCGGTTTATGTGTTCCCTCCTCTGCCTCTCATACCAAAGGTATTGAGAATAATAAGAAAGCGAGGAGTAAACACAATTCTCGTGGTTCCGGATTGGCCAAGAAGAGCGTGGTACCCGGAACTTCAAGAGATGATCTCAGAGGACCCGTGGCCTCTGCCGCTCAGACAGGACCGGCTACAGCAGGGGCCCTGTCTGTTCCAAGACTTACCGCGGCTGCGTTTGACGGCATGGCGGTTGAACGCCGGATCCTGAAGGAAAAGGGTATTCCGGAAGAAGTCATTCCTACGCTTATTAAAGCCAGGAAAGATGTTACGGCAAAGTATTATCACCGCATATGGCGGAAATATGTTGCATGGTGCGAGGCCAAAAAGGCCCCAACAGAGGAATTTCAACTAGGTCGATTTCTGCATTTCCTGCAAGCAGGAGTGAATATGGGCCTAAAACTAGGCTCCATTAAAGTACAGATCTCGGCTCTGTCGATTTTCTTTCAAAAAGAACTAGCTTCAGTACCTGAAGTTCAGACATTTGTGAAAGGAGTGCTGCATATTCAGCCCCCGTTTGTGCCTCCTGTGGCACCTTGGGATCTCAACGTGGTGTTGAGTTTCTTAAAATCACATTGGTTTGAGCCACTAAAAACCGTGGATCTAAAATATCTCACGTGGAAAGTGGTCATGTTATTGGCCTTGGCTTCAGCCAGGCGAGTGTCAGAATTGGCGGCTTTATCATGTAAAAGCCCTTATCTGATTTTCCATATGGATAGGGCAGAATTGAGGACTCGTCCCCAGTTTCTCCCTAAAGTGGTGTCAGCGTTTCACCTGAACCAGCCTATTGTGGTGCCTGCGGCTACTAGGGATTTGGAGGACTCCAAGTTGCTAGACATTGTCAGGGCCCTGAAAATATATGTTTCCAGGACGGCTGGAGTCAGAAAATCTGACTCGCTGTTTATCCTGTATGCACCCAACAAGCTGGGTGCTCCTGCTTCTAAGCAGACTATTGCTCGCTGGATTTGTAGTACAATTCAGCTTGCACATTCTGTGGCAGGCCTGCCACAGCCAAAATCTGTAAATGCCCATTCCACAAGGAAGGTGGGCTCATCTTGGGCGGCTGCCCGAGGGGTCTCGGCTTTACAATTTTGCCGAGCAGCTACTTGGTCAGGGGCAAACACGTTTGCAAAATTCTACAAATTTGATACCCTGGCTGAGGAGGACCTGGAGTTCTCTCATTCGGTGCTGCAGAGTCATCCGCACTCTCCCGCCCGTTTGGGAGCTTTGGTATAATCCCCATGGTCCTTACGGAGTCCCCAGCATCCACTAGGACGTCAGAGAAAATAAGAATTTACTCACCGGTAATTCTATTTCTCGTAGTCCATAGTGGATGCTGGGCGCCCATCCCAAGTGCGGATTGTCTGCAATACTTGTAAATAGTTATTGCTAACTAAAGGGTTATTGTTGAGCCATCTGTTGAGAGGCTCAGTTGTTTTCATACTGTCAAACTGGATATAGTAATTATGGTGCTCCTGAGCAGGCAGGGAGTCACAATTATCCCATACTTGGTCGATCTCCTGATAAAAGCGAGATCGAGAGAACAGTTGCTGAAAAGCGTGTCGCTCTCCCTGAGAGTGCTCCAGCACCATGGCTGGATTCTAAATCTTCCAAAGTCACAGTTGGTTCCAACGACTCGGCTATCGTTTTTAGGAATGATTCTGGACACAGAACAAAAGAGGGTTTTTCTCCCGATGGAAAAAGCCCAGGAACTCCAGAACATGGTCAGAGACCTGTTAAAACCGAACAGAGTGTCAGTTCATCAATGCACTCGAGTAATGGGAAAAATGGTGGCGACCTACGAGGCGATCCCCTTCGGCAGGTTTTATGCGAGTACGTTTCAATGGGACCTTCTAGACAAGTGGTCCGGGTCCCATCTTCAAATTCATCAGAAAATAAGCCTGTCCCCCAGGGCCACGGTGTCTCTCCTGTGGTGGCTGCAGAGTGCTCACCTTCTAGAGGGTCGCAGGTTAGGCATTCAGGACTGGATTCTGGTGACCACGGACGCGAGCCTCCGAGGATGGGGAGCAGTCACACAAGGAAGAAGTTTTCAGGGCCTATGGTCAAGCCAGGAGGCTTGTCTACACATCAACATTCTAGAATTAAGGGCCATATACAATGGCCTACGACAAGCGGAGAATCTTCTTCGCGACCTACCGGTTCTGATTCAATCAGACAACGTGTCAGCCATGGCTCATGTAGACCGCCAAGGCGGGACAAGGAGCAGAGTGGCAATGGCGGAAGCCACCAGGATTCTTCGCTGGGCGGAAAATCACGTAAGCGCTCTGTCAGCAGTCTTAATTCCGGGAGTGGACAACTGGGAAGCAGATTTCCTCAGCAGACACGATCTCCATCCAGGAGAGTGGGGACTTCATCAAGAAGTTTTTGCAGAGATAACAAGTCTTTGGGGACTTCCTCAAATAGACATGATGGCGTCACGCCTCAACAAGAAGATTCAGAGGTATTGTGGCAGGTCAAGGGACCCTCAGGCAGTAGCGGTAGACGCCCTGGTGACACCGTGGGTGTTTCAGTCGGTCTGTGTGTTCCCTTCTCTTCCTCTCATCTCAAAAATATTGAGAATCATAAGACGAAAAAGAGTTCGGACAATACTCATTGTTCCAGATTGGCCTCGAAGGGCCTGGTATTCAGATCTTCAGGAGATGCTCACAGAAGATCCTTGGCCTTTTCCTCTCAGGGAGGACCTGTTGCAGCAGGGGCCCTGTGTATTCCAAGACTTACCGCGGTTACGTTTGACGGCATGGCGGTTGAACACCGAATCCTAGCTGGGAAAGGTATTTCCGGAGGAAGTCATCCCTACTCTGATAAAGGCTAGGAAGGAGGTGACGGCGAAACATTATCACCGTATCTGGAGGAAGTATGTCTCTTGGTGTGAAGCCAAGAATGCTCCTACGGTAGAATTTCCACTTGGGCCGTTTTCTCCACTTTCTACAGACAGGAGTGGATATGGGCCTGAAGTTAGGCTCCATTAAGGTACAGATTTTGGCCCTATCTATATTCTTTCAGAAGGAATTGGCTTCTCTCCCAGAAGTCCAGACTTTTGTAAAGGGAGTGCTGCACATCCAGCCTCCTTTTGTGCACCCAGTGGCACCTTGGGAACTTAACGTTGTGTTACAGTTCCTCAAATCTCACTGGTTTGAACCTCTTCAAACAGTTGAATTAAAATTTCTCACTTGGAAGGTGGTCAAGTTGTTGGCCTTGGCATCTGCAAGGCGGGTGTCTGAATTGGCGGCTGTGTCTCACAAAAGCCCCTATCTGATTTTCCATGTGGATAGAGCAGAGTTGAGGACGCGTCCTGCAATTTTTGCCTAAGGTGGTTTCCTCATTTCATATGAACCAACCTATTGTGGTGCCGGTGGCTGCGGGAGACTTGGAGAATTCCAAGTCCCTGGATGTAGTCAGGGCATTAAAAATTTATGTAGCCAGGACGGCTCTGATTAGGAAAACAGAGGCACTGTTTGTCCTGTATGAGGCCAACAAGGTTGGCGCTCCAGCTTCTAAGCAGACTATTGCTCGCTGGATCTGTAACACTCATTCTACTCATCTGTAAGGCTCATTCTACGGCGGGATTGCCGTTACCAAATTCGGTAAAAGCCCATTCCACTAGGAAGGTGGGCTCTTCTTGGACGGCTGCCCGAGGCGTCTCGGCGTTACAGCTTTGCCGAGCAGCTACTTGGTCGGGTTCAAACACCTTTGCAAAATTCTACAAGTTTGATACCCTGGCTGATGAGGACCTCATGTTTGCTCAATCGGTGCTGCAGAGTCATCCGCTTTCTCCCGCCCGGTTTGGAGCTTTGGTATAATCCCCATGGTCCTTACGGAGTCCCCAGCATCCTCTAGGACGTAAGAGAAAATAAGATTTTAAACCTACCGGTAAATCTTTTTCTTCTAGTCCGTAGAGGATGCTGGGCTCCCGTCCCAGTGTGGACATATTTCTGCAAGGCTTGTATATAGTTGTTGCTTACATAAGGGTTATTTTACAGTTAAGATCAGTCTTTGGCTGATGCGGTTTTGTTCATACTGTTAACTGGTTGCGTATATTCCAGGTTATACGGTGTGGATGGTGTGGGCTGGTATGAATCTTGCCCTTAGATTAACAAAAATCCTTTCCTCGTACTGTCCGTCTCCTCTGGGCACAGTTTCTCTAACTGAGGTCTGGAGGAGGGGCATAGAGGGAGGAGCCAGTGCATACCAATTCTAAAGTCTTTAGTGTGCCTATGTCTCCTGCGGAGCCCCTCTATACCCCATGGTCCTTACGGAGTCCCAGCATCCTCTACGGACTAGGAGAAAAAGATTTACCGGTAGGTTTAAAATCTTATTTTTGTATTGATGTAAAAAATGGAAAAAAATATTTCAAGGAGATAAAAGGGTGTTTTGGTTTGTTTGTTTGTTTCTTTTTTTTTTGGGGGGGGGGGGAGCGGAAAGATTTTTACTGCTTCTGCAAAATGAAACCATGCATTATTTCCCCTCCAACTAGACTCTCCAAAAAGGTATTATAATGACCGTTCCAATGTCCCCTGGGCCACCAGGAGAGGATGTTCACCTAATACTGCAAACTAACAGGCATCTTGTGTAGAAGCTTGTGGCAGTTCACTCCAAAGGTGGGTGTGGCAGCGCCATCTTGTAAGCGCGGTTACACCTGTCTGGCAAACCTTGATTTACAGAGAGGCCTGAGTTCTTAATCCATTTACCCCCTATCTGGACCCCTGAATGTCCCCACAATCTCATGAATTAGACACATATGGGGCAAAACCAAGCAGTATTTTACGGGGGGGGGTGGGGGTGGGGGGGGTGCTTTCATAAAGAGGCAGTTGGTTGGCCTTGGTGTCTGTTTTTTGTATTGAATAGTAATGTAGGTGCAGATTGATTTTATATATGGGTGTTTGTAAGGAGCACGTATTTGGCATTCACATTGAAAGGTATGTTTTGTTTAAGAGTCTTTATACTGGTAACAGTCACAGAGGGTCATTACGAGTTGATCGCTCGCTAGCAACTTTTTGCTGTGCTGCGATCAGATAGTCGCCGCCTATGGAGGAGTGTATTTTCGCTTTGCAAGTGTGCGAACGCTTTTGCAGGCGAGTGGCACAGTTTTTTTTGCAGTCTGAGTAGCTCTGGACTTACTCAGCCGCTGCGATCACTTCATTCTATTTGGTCCCGGAATTGACGTCAGACACCCGCCCTGCAAACGCTTGGACACGCCTGCGTTTTTCCAAACACTCCCAGAAAATGGTCAGTTGACACCCATAAACGCTCTCTTTCTGTCAGTCACCTTGTGATTGGCTGTGCAAATGGATTCTTCGTTAAATCCATCGCCCAGCACCGTTCTACTTTGTACCCGTACGACAAGCCTGCGCATAAGGTTCATACTGCATAGAAAATGACAAGAAAAAAGGTTTTGCGCTGACATCCTGGTGGAGAAATTTCACCTAGTTATTTAATTTCTTGGAGGTATATCTAAAATGATACCACTGCTGCTACCCAGAATGAAGGGTATTTGCACCCCTGCATTGGAAAAAAACAAGGAAAAGAACAGAGATGGGAGCGCTGTTGGTATCACTTAAAAACACACCTTCGTAATTAATAATTAATACTCCTCACCAATGCAGACTAGATAAAATAACAATTTTTAATTTGCCACATAAAAAAACAAAAAACACAATAATAACATTAAAATGCTAATGAGGTATTGTTCAGATAAAATAACAATAGAAAACACCTGGATGAGTTTCTATCTAATTCCCTTTTCCCTAATAAGTCCTTTAAAGCTCTAATGTAGTTATTGCACATAGTTCTTATTTATTATCAAAGAGTCCCCCGAGCGGATCCGGATGTTAAGTTGTGCTGGCCAAATAGAGATACTGTATCGTTTTTGCACATAGAATTGTATCTATATTATTTTCTGAATAAAGTTCTTCCACACGTGCTACAGTGTAGCAAGGTAAAACCAGCTGATTGCAATGTCCACTCGTGAGTGTTATAAACAAAGAATCCCTAGCACACAGACCTTTTGTGGATGGTTTCCATGGGTCCCACGGCACTGATATACACTGATGCTGCCTCTTGAATACCTCCTACTGGACCCGCCAGCGTTTTACAACATGGGAGGAGGAGAAGGATTATAGTCCGTGCACTTTATGTGGTCCCGTTACCTTACTGACGTCAGTGCTGTGTTGGATTCCTGTTCAGAGATAGTGTGCACAGCGGCACTCCGTTGAGCTGTCGTGTTACGCGTTTCTCCGCCTATTTCCTCGGCGGCTTCCTCAGGCACCAGGAAGCCGCCGAGGAAATAGGCGGAGAAAAGCGTAACACGACAGCTCAACGGAGTGCCGCTGTGCACACGATCTCTGAACAGGAATCCAACACAGCACTGACGTCAGTAAGGTAACGGGACCACATAAAGTGCACGGACTATAATCCTCCTCCTCCTCCCATGTTGTAAAACGCTGGCGGGTCCAGTAGGAGGTATTCAAGAGGCAGCATCAGTGTATATCAGTGCCGTGGGACCCATGGAAACCATCCACAAAAGGTCTGTGTGCTAGGGATTCTTTGTTTATAACACTCACGAGTGGACATTGCAATCAGCTGGTTTTACCTTGCTACACTGTAGCACGTGTGGAAGAACTTTATTCAGAAAATAATATAGATACAATTCTATGTGCAAAAACGATACAGTATCTCTATTTGGCCAGCACAACTTAACATCCGGATCCGCTCGGGGGACTCTTTGATAATAAATAAGAACTATGTGCAATATCTACATTAGAGCTTGAAAGGACTTATTAGGGAAAAGGGAATTAGATAGAAACTCATCCAGGTGTTTTCTATTGTTATTTCATCTGAACAATACCTCATTAGCATTTTAATGTTATTATTGTGTTTTTTGTTTTTTTATGTGGCAAATTAAAAATTGTTATTTTATCTAGTCTGCATTGGTGAGGAGTATTAATTATTAATTACGAAGGTGTGTCTTTAAGTGATACCAACAGCGCTCCCATCTCTGTTCTCATACTGCATAGGTATAAGATGTGTGTGGCAAGTGTCATCGTGGCTGTTCTTAAAGCAAAGTGCAAATGTACATTGCTGAGTGATTCTCGTCAGAGCCAGTTCAGTTTGCTTCTTGAACCCCATTAATTGTCTGCCTGTCTGGCTGTCTGTTGTTCTTATGCAAACATATACACACACTTTCCATCAACGGTTCCCGCGAGATCTCCAGCATACAAAGAGAAGTGCTGCTCTCTAGAAGCCTGGCAGCCGTTCCAGAGCACATTGCAGCAGAAGGCAGAGTCTGTCTGACATGTGACTGTGCCAGGAGAAGATTAATGTTTAGACCTGCAAGCAATGGATGTGGTGTTGAAGGACAGAGATGCTTTCTGTCTGCACATTGCTTCTTTTCTCATGAGGCATCCAGGATGAAGCTGCATTAGCTATGCTAAAGTTTTCCTATTGGATTCTGTGCCATTGAGATCATTACAGCATGACAGGAAAGAATGTGTAGCATACTGGGCTTAATGGGGACCTGAAATGCATTTTGAGAGTAAATACCACACGATCTACCATGTGCGGTATAGCAAATAAAATGCACCATTTATAATCATTCTTAGCATTTGATACAGTCTTGCCCAGTGTATTTAGCAATCAAATGTTATTCGTGTATGAGGACAAAGAACACGCACAACCACGGTCCTACACAAATAAAGTAAACTACAGTATGTAGAAGAAATAATTGTTAACCAGTGTAAAATAACAAATTGACCAGATTACATTCAGAATTCTAAATAGTCTGAGGAAAAACAGTTAAATACAATTAAACTATATCATACTCAGATGATGCTCTAAACCAGGCTTACTGCGGCCCTCCAGCTGTTGCGAAACTACATATCCCAGCATTCCCTGACACCGTTTTGCTGTCAGAGAATGCTAAAGCTGTGTCAGGGCATGCTGGGATGTGTAGTTTCTGAACAGCTGGAGGGCCGCAGTTTGGACATGCCTGCTCTAAACTGTGCCTAAATAAGTTAATACCAGGCAGACAAGACGTTAGAAAGCAAAGTGTGATTGTGACATTGCACAATAAACAGTTATCCCCCCCCTCAAAAATAAATAAATAAATTAAATTAAACTGTATAATACTGACATTACACGCTCAACAGTGGCAAAATAGGTAAAAAGCAGGTAAACACTTGGGTACACACTGGCTGATTTATCGCCCATTCAAAAGAACGGACGATATATTGTGAGCCCGTTGGTGGGTGTTTACCCCCAACATGTCTGTGAACAACGTTGTTCACAGACATTTCGCATCATTTGTACACTTGCTGCAGTGACTGGCTGTGACTGTCATCTCAACTGAGCGGGCACATTTAAATGCCCACACAGTTGTGACGTCAGGCATGACATTGGGCGGATGATTGGTAAGTGTGTATACACTTACCAGTTGTCAGATAGGTCGGCAGATAGGCCGAGCGGCTTAACTGTAGGCAAGGTGTGTACCCAACATTGGGCAGTTTAAATCATTTAAACTAAATTATACTAAGATTACAAAGTAAAAAGTATCAAACTACTAAAATAACCATTACAGAACCAGCCACTAAAAGTACTTAAATGTATGTCTAAATATATAAGTTCAGTAATGCACAAAGAAGAGAAAAAATTGGTGTCAAGCTACATCGGTCGGGACAGAGAAACTAAAACTTGGCACTAGCTGCGAGGTACAGAGGAGGATAGCTGCATTCTCAGCACGGCTGCCTAAGAAAATGGCCGCCCACCGGCTCAGAGGAGGAAGTGTGAGGAAATCTTTGGTGGACACCCTTATAGAGGAAGCTCTGCCAAAGGTTGGTGGAGGAGGGAACGGGAGAAGGCTCCTCCCCCAGGACTATTGGCTCCACACAAAGAATTAATAAATAAAATAAAGAATAAGTAAATAAAATTAAATGTCACAGAGGCAGCTGGGGGAAAAAAATTATGCTCTATGAGCGCTTATACAGGGCAGGGGGTAGGGTATAAAGGAGGAAAAGTCTGTGCTGTCAAACGTAACTATTTAGTGCCCAGACTCCTCCAGCTCCACATATATCCAGTGTTCTCCTTTGTCACCATTGGATGAAACAGGGTTGGCTAGTTTAAACCACCTTGGTTTAAACCAAATGTTTTTGTTTTTTTAAAGCAATGTCTTTTTTTTTTTTAATACGCTGTGACTACTGGCACAACACCGTGACTTCTTTTGTTTTTTTTCAAAATACTTTATTGGACTACCGCAAAATACAAATTTGCAACTACATTCAACTTACACCATGACTTCTTAAAAAAAGCCTATTGTAAGGGAATCCCTGGTATTATTCCACATTCTTATTGCTTGTGGTCTTCATCTAAGTAAGCTGAACCCATGCAGTAAATCACACACACAACAAAGATATAAGGGTATAAATAAGAGGCGGATCCATTCCGACATGCATTTGTCGGAATGGATCCGACAACCTCTATTCAAAGAGTGGCCAAATCTGACTGTCTGATTTGGCCTCTGCTGCTGCTCACTTCCCCTCTCTTCTCGCTCCGGCGCCGCTCCACTCACCCCGGAGCCTCCCGTCACCCCGCCACTGCTCCCCACAGGATGGATGGAGGAGGAGGCGGCGGCAATGTCAATCCGACTTTTTACAAATTCGGATTAACATTGTTGGAAACCTGACCAAAACCTGTCAGATTTGGTCCCCTTTCCGGCAGAAGCACGCGGATCGGCGGCTATTCCGCCGATTCACGTTCTTTCCGACAAGTCAGATTTCCCGACTTGTCAGAAAAAATGAGGGCAGATTGAATAGGTCGGAAACCCCTTCCAACCTATTCCAGTCGGAAACTGACGCCTTTCCGACAAGACGGCAGTTTCCGACTGTAATTGAATATACCCCATAGGGAGGTGAATCAGATAAGTGAGGTGCTAAATATGCCTAGCATCAAGCTTCTCCCCCAACATTCCCATAGGACAGGAAAAAAAACACAGTTAACACTCAGTCTTATACCCCTTTCACATCGCACAAATAACCCGGTATCGACACAGCATATTGCCGTGTCGAAACGGGTCAGTGTGCGATGTGAAAGCACCTTTGCCGAATTAGCGGGTCGCTTGACCCGGTAATTCAACCCGGTTAAAAAGAAGGGTTATTACCGGGTTGAATACCGGGTCAGGTGCAGTGTGAATGGGAGCCGTTTCGATGCGACACTGCTCACATTCACAGCATAGGGAGAGGCGGCGCAGGAGATGAGCTCATCTCCCAGCGCCGCCTCCACCCCCGACCCTGCTGCTGCTGCGCCCCCCGCTGCTATGGCAACCGACCCGGTATATTGCCGGGTCGGAAAGCCAGCAGAGGAGAGCAAATGCCGGATCCCACCCGGTAAGGACACGTTTCTCTTACCGGCTAGGATCCGGCATTTGCGATCTGAAAGCAGCATTAAAGAGTAAACAACACCAACACATTAAACCGACAATACACAGAAAGACACCTCATGGTTTAATCTTCGTGTTTACTTCAATTCAAAACCTAATGTATTTCCCATTATTGAACAACTTTTGACTGCTCAATCATCTTCAGCTAGTGTAAAAAGATTTTTTTCTTCTTTTGGTTTAGTTCATTCGAAGCTTTGAAACGGACTGGTAACTGAAAAGGCATCTACAGTAAACTAGTGTTATTATTAGAAATGTTTAATGTCCGTGACACATCCAGTGCTAATTCTTAACTCCTTCTTTTTTTGTGTTTGTGCGTTTCTCTGAAAAGTGCTTTTGCATGTTTTAATTATATTTAGTCTAAAATTGGTTTTATTGAAAGATTTCAAATAAATCATATCAAAGCCTAATAGCTTTGGATTGTTAATGTTAGAAAGCATTAAAATATGGTTGATCAAGGTTTCTAATACATAGCAATGTTTCACAGTATTATAACAAACAGGATTACATCTTTTTTTTTCCATTTAAAACGTTAATACAATAAAAAATTGGTTTAAACCCAAAAAAAGTTTAGAAAAAAAACCCACAACTTTTTTTTTTTTTAAACCTGTTTTTTTTCCCTCCAACCCTGGGATAAAAGAAAAAAAGTCTATGCAGCATGGATCTCTGGGCTATACAGGGGCATAACTCCCAGAGGCAATGGAGACGCTTGCCTCCGTGCTCCAAGCCCTGAAGGGGCATCTACATGTACAGCAGCACCTGTGTGGTTCACATAAAAGATCCAAGTGTGACCGCTGCTCTTCCAATGGAGCTCTGCAGTGCACCCACTGCTGCTGCAGAGTTACGGGTCTATTTACTTAAGTCTTGAATGGAGATAAAAGTGGATGGAGATAAAGTACCAGCCAGTCAGCTCCTAACCCATTTTTCAAAACCAGCCTGTGACATAACAGTTAGGTGCTGATTGGCTGGTCCTTTATCACCTTCCACTTTATCTCCATCCAAGGCTTAGTAAACAGACCCCATAATCTGCTCTGAACCAGGAGCCCTTCTAACACCTGCTGTAGTGGACTGGACGTCTCTAGTCTGGTACTGTTCAGCCTGCGCTGCTGCAAGCTACAGTGCTGCTTGACTGTGAGATGGGACCCAGCGGTGAATGCTGATTCTGCATTAATATGACTCACTGGCCATTATCATACAGCGTAGCTGGAGCCCTGACAATTCACTGCGGTCTCCAGTCCTTGTAGAACGAATGAGAGTGATCTATATAATTCTGTAAATTGTGTTTTTATTTGAGGGGGGAAGGTGGGGATTCGGTAGCAAACTTCGGGCGACTGGGATGAACTTACGCCCCTGATGCTACATGTTCTGTTTGGGATGCATCTCAAGAAGCCACTCAAGTGAATGAACTGAAAGTCTCTATTACATTTGCTCCATCTTATTGCCATCATCTTAGAGAATTATTATATAAAGTTGCACATATTCCGCAGCGCTTCATAAAGGATTTTGAGTCATTAACATAAGTCCCTATATTCCCTACCACATGTACATACGGGAGGCAGTTAATTTGACAGTTGTCCGGATCCTGGCTGTCAGGAGGCCGACGCTGGAATCCTGACACCCAGTGAAATACAGCCGGTTGGAATCATGACAGCCAGACGAAATCCCCACCCGGGTGGAGGTCCACACCTCCAACCATGGGGGAATATAACCGGGCCAGATGTGTAGCGAGTGCTTCACTCGCAGCCGGTATTCTGGCTGTCGGGATCCCGACGTCGGTCTCCTGACCACCAGGATCCTGACAGCCGGGATCTCTTACTGATCCCGTACGTACATACATACATACATACATACATACATACATACATACATACATATACACTGGAGTTTAATTATTATTTTCTTGTCAGATTCCAGTTAACATCCCAGTATGTTTTTGAATTGTGTTAACACCAGGTGCTCTGGTTTCCTATCATTCGCAAACACAGGTGGTACATTAAAACTCCCACAGATAGGTCCTTGGTGGGAATAGAACCTGAGTTCCTAATGCTATGAGGCAGTAACACTAACCACTGTGCCGTATTCTGTTAAAGTGGGAGTTCAGTTCTCTTGTGCGGATGTATCTCCCCGGTTATATTCCTGGAGCTATTCAATTTATACACCATGCCGCGACTAATGCCTAGGTCCTATTCGCTGTGAACTGTATCTCACTGTTTAAGTGCCATGTACAATGTTGTTTTCGCATGCGAGAACACAGCGACTACACTCTAAGTAGCATATCAATAGAAAAGCCACAATGTACATGACTTACTCAAAAACAATGATACTGGAACAGTGATTTTACGTGTTTAATCCCTTGTAAGTAACCTCAGTAAAACAGTCCCTGTGGTCCCTAAAGCTGACGTGTTTGCTACAACAAATGGACCATTGTTGGTCCATTTGTTACTTGAGCTGCAATTAAATTAATCGCTATTAAGAACCGACATACAATAGTCGTCTGTAAGCTGCACAAGGCTATTGTGAGTGACATCCTGCATCTGGTGGTGCTTTATGATAAACCAATGGTGATTAAGATTTGTACTAAATATAAGCAAATGTTGTTTAATGCTAACAAATTTATTTTTGTTTCCTAGGTGCAAAACCTTTTATTTATGATAATGAAAATACAAAAGCAAGAGCAACAGGTTGGTATCATTTTTTGCTGAATTAATGTAACATATGTCTATACATGAATGTATGGGTGATGCCAATGGGTAACTAACCTCTGCATCCTAAGAACTACTGGGTTTTCCAACTTAACCCAAAAGAAATATAATTTAAAACGAGAGTATCTCCGGCGCTGAGAAGGGCACTTTGTAAATCAGATCTTCAATGTTTTTAAGTACAGTGTGTAGTTTTTTTTTAATATTTATGGAGTGCCTTATAATATTTATTTTGATTAACCTCTCATGACATACAGTAGTTTGCACAGGAATGACTGGGATGTCAAATGCTACCTAATATGGGTAGAATCTGTTCATTTGACAAAAAGGTTCTATACTTTCTTCATGTGATAGGTTATAATCTTGCTTGCTGCCGTGCTCCTTAAAGTGTGTGTGAAGACAATGGAGTGCGCTAGTAAGATTATTTTCTTAAAAGTTTTTCTCTGATTCAGTAACACAACAACCACGTGGCCAAGTGACTGTTGTCCAAAATTTCAGCAGGTCAGCTCTTTTGTAAGGACCTAATGTTCCTGCTCCCACTAACTGTATACAGAGGGGAGGCTTTCAGCTTAATCACACCTGATGCATACACTGTATATGCACATCAGGCAGGTGTAGTGAAGGGAGTAACAGGCTACAGTTTTGGGGTCTTGTTTTTTCCCCGAATTCCACTGTGTTTTAGTTTAGGTACATTTGCTAACAGTATGGTAAAGTCAGGCATACATTATGCAATTATCTTCCCTATCCGCTGATTTTCGGTGGATTGGCCGATAGTTACGTAGTGCATTGCTGCAACCTATCCGTGATGATTGGACAGTCTGGCAGGGAAAATCTTCTAGCATGCTCGAGTGATCCTCATTACTCAGCCGCATTTGGCAGTACATATGCTGCTGAAGCCGCTTGCCCGCCATTTCCCCTATTCCAGCACATGGGAGGAATGGGAAAATGTTTCCTTCCCAGTGGATAAAAGTCAATATCGTGGCCATATACACTTGAAAATATTTCAGTGTATGAACACAATATCTGATGGATTTTAGACTGTCAGATAAAATGTCTTTCGGTCTGGCAGCGTAGGCCCAGCATAAGGGTGCTGTTGGGACTAGGGGACAGATGCGCCCCAGTCTATATGGGCACCTCTATATAAAAGATAGCACGGCGATATGCAGGGCAATGTATGAATGGTTAGTAGCACTGATCATTCCAACACCTGCAGCTATCGATTTCGACAACTGCAGGTGTCGTTGCCCATTCACCACAGCAGGGGCAGCTCTGTCCCTGGCTTTGGCGGGTGCTGCCTTTGTTCTGCACCGGAGATATTGTCAGACTTGCAAAATCTCGCACATGCCCAGTGAGCTGGAAGGGGGGAGATATTCAGCGCATCAGCACTAGGCTGATGCGCTGCGGCCACTGACAGGGTGGAGATTTCACTCCACCTCTCCAGCAGCCGAGATGTTAATACATCTCAGCGCTAGTGCTTCCCGCTTCGCCTTGGTAAAGAGGTGAAGCGGGAAGAGTGATACCGACACGATACGTGCCTTACCCCTGGATTTCATGGACCAGAAGCCTTAAGGTGGGTACACACAGTGCGATATTACTTTGCGATTTTGACTATATAGTCAAAATCGCAAGGAAAGTTTGTGCAAATCGCAAGGTGTAAGCCACCTTGCGATATTGATGCAATCCAGATGTGCGGGATCGGTATCGCAAGGTTAGACAGACTCTGCAGGCATGTCCATTTTGACTATCTATTAGTAAAGTATAGTCGGAATTGGCACTTAGTCAAAATCGCGCATAGACCATATCACATAGCCAACATGTCACTGTGTGTGTGTGCCATTTTAGGGCCGCGGAATCTAAAAATTGTAAGAAGAACTGAATGAGTATTACGTGTGATCATTGGAGAAGATTTAGGTACACTGGGGAATGTTGCCTTGCTCTCAACTACATACTAAATGCAAAATGCAACATTTAATATATTTGGTTCATTAAGAATTTGTGACACAGTACAGTTGTGTATTTTTTGCAAGATATTGCTTTCATATTGAAATTAATTGTATTGGCTTAATAAAACTGAATTTCAGTGACTTAGATTTCAGATATATAGTATATAAACAATTTATGTTCATTTTGGTGAAGCTGGTGTCCTTTTTATAATCTACTGGAGTTTTTGCGCTGCTGGAATATTTTGTATAACCATCCTAGTGGAAGGGCCTTGTAAGTTTTAGAGAACTCGCACACACTTGCAAATGTATATAAGTAACATCTTCAGGTTTTAACCCCTTTTCCAAAAATCCTCTAAATTATTACCAAATTGCATGACTTGGGTCCCAATTCTGAAATAGATTTTCCTTTAAATTGTGCTTTGATCCTTAAATTTTATTCATATGTTAATGTGGTTTTGTGAGTTTGAGGTTCTAAATAGAAAATATCCATACAGATGTAAATGACAACATGATCGCCAAACGACCTCCAAACCTTTGTACGGTCATATGTAACAACATGTGTACTTGGTGATACCATCAGAGGTCTGTACATATCCATGTTGCTTTGTAACAATTATTATTAAAGACTTTGGGGAGGAGGGGGGATTCAATTAGCTGCAGTAAATTACTCCAGCTAATTAATTCCCCAGTGGCCATTCTATGAGCTCCAAAAGCCGGCAGTATCCGCCAGTTTATTAACGCACAAATCTGTAAACACGCCCAATAATCCCCGTTAACGTTTGTTAACACAGAGTTAATGGGTGTTAACATGCCTGTCGGGAGAAGTCGGGCGCTAATCGGATAGCCTCCCACCTTAAAACCCGAGGCTACCTCCGTTAATTACCCACTGTAAAGTACCACAGGTAATTGAAGCTCCCACATAGGACGTTATGCAAAGATTATTGCCCGAAAGAATCAAGCAATATGCAAGCAAGACTATAAAATTATGAAAAGATAATGTTAAGAATATGCAGGAATGGAAATAGATGCCCAAAAATTTAAGTCGATTATTTGTTGTCTCAATTTTTTCCCTTTTTGTTATATTTATCCATATTTAAGGTCCAGTTTCACTATTGGATTCAAATGTGCAATAAAATCTATCTAAGGCTGTGTATACACAGTGCGATATTTCTTTCGATTTTGACTATATAGTCAAAAACGTAAGAAAATATAGTACATATCGCACCATATGTATAGTCCTTGCGATGGCGATGTGGAATCGGCATCGCCAAAAAAAAATAGACTGTGCAGGCAGCCCAACATTGACTATATCAGCGGGGCCGGGCTGTACGGCGCATTGCGCTGTGTGTACACAGCCAAAGTTTCGAAACGAAACTCATGCATGGCAGAAAGGATTTTGGAAAACTGTAGGAACTATTACAATAAAAAAATATTTAACTAACAATATTGATTATTTTTAATCCATGTTACAAAATAACACCAGAATTAACGTGTGCCTTTTGTCGCTTAAAATTAGTTTGTAAGCAGAAAAGCTTTGTTCTACATCGCAGGAAGTCAAAGGCGAAAATCTAAACTTTTACATTTGCTTCACTGTTGTGATAATTGCTTTATTACTTCTTGATGCTATTTCTTCAGGTGCGTTGATTTGCATTTAGCCAAATCTCAGTGGTCTATTGACACACAGACTGAGCCTAAGTTTAACACAACAAAACAATCATAGGGGGATTTCAATTAAGGTATATTTTCTTTCCCACAATGAGTAAGTGCGGCTATATGCCATACTTAAGGTACCGCCGGGCTTGCTTATTTTTGTTTGCAGCCTCATAGGACTGCAAGCAAAAATCTGTAAGTTTAAGTGACTGGGGGGTGAGTTCCGATGCCATTGCCAACATTTATGTGTTGCTACGTCATCTTGCTTCCCACTCAAGTGCAGGGGCAATTTAATTGAATTCCTTCCTACAGTGTACTAAGCATGTTTGTCTACACTACCATCTATAGTCATATACCAGTAAACCACACTCTGCTACTCTCCTACTGGCACGGATATGACATCAAAATTGTCTTAAAGCTAATATACATGCTGTGTAAACTGTGGACAGCAAAAGATGAAAATGGCAGCTTTATTATTACACTTCTTAAATATGCAAATGTTACCATGGAATTTCAAAATCATGGAATTTCAAAATTATGCAAATTGAACTATGCCTATATCACCTTGACTGGTTCTGGATTAGACAATTCCAAGCTTTTGCATAAATAGGACCCCAAAAAAAAACATTTTCATAAACTTTATATGTCTGAAAACTAAATTGCTGTGGCATCACGTGACCAAGTTCTAAGTTTGTAAATATACAAATGTTCTCCGGAGAATGTTTTCACTTTCTCCTGTCACAGTAGTGATAATTGTTCTTTAAGGTAACCATACCCTTTGACTAGTTTGAAACTAACAAATATAATTTGTGCAATAAGAAGCTTCTATTTGTATCAATGTTCATTGTTTCTATTTAAAGCTTGTCTCGATGTTTGGAATTCTTTAATGTGTACATTTTCTCTTCACTCTAAGCTCCCTAACCGGAAAGCACTTATCTACACATCAATGTCCACTGCCTCAATATCCTGTGAACGCCAAGTACTTGCCCCATTTTCTGAATCTAGTCTTGAAGATTTTCACCCTGTAACACTTCTAGACACCCCTTCTCGACTTCTGCCTGAAAATGAACTGTTCTCTGGGCAGGACTCTTGTGAACTGGGCTCAGTGACCAATCTTAATGGGATGGAGGACAGTGGAGGGGGCGGGACGGGTGTAAAGAAAAAAAGGAAAAAAAAGGAGCAGGGAGAGGAAAAGGAGACTAAACCAAAGAAAAAGAAGGAGCCCAAGAAGATAAAAGAAACTAAGAAGGTGAAGGAGCCCAAAGAGGCCAAGGAACCCAAGCAACCGAAAAACCCCAAGGAGCCGAAGAAGCCAAGGAAGCCGAGGGAGCCAAAACCTCCGAAAGAGAAGAAGGCTAATTCAGACACGGTTGCTAAAACCAAATCTAAGAAAACAAGGTGAGCTCTAGTGCAAGTTTACTTACCTGTGCTACAAGAGGCATGGCATTCTAGTATTTGTAATCCCATAGTGTATGGAGGGTCACATGTTTACTCTCTATAGCGTGGTCTGTATTGCTGTTGATTAGTCCCAGTGTTCTACGAATGTAAACCTATTTATTTTAAGTTTTCAGAGACATTCTGTTATATTAGTTACAATATATCCTAGAATATGAGCATTTTCGTTTGTTTATAGTTTAGGATTTTGTCAGATAATTGTGGTATTTAAAGTAGAAATGAATATAGTATTTATTATTATTATTGCATGGAACATTGATCGACAAACATTTGTTAAATTAAATTTTTTGTAGCTATTGTAATTTTTTTGTCTACGCAGATAAGTTGATGACTAAAGGTTTAGTGTAAAATGATGCATCAAAATTAAATTTTAATAAAAAGATTTTGTAAAATGAAACCCAAATAGTAAAAATAATTAACTTGACTTATAATATTGGTTCGGCTTTCCCTTGTAGGATTCTTTTGTTTTAATGAAATGTTAAGTCTGTTACCATATGGGTTAATTTGCCAACCTGTTTTTGGTTGGTCAATCAGGTTACCTGATTTTACCACCCTCTGCTACTGCTATTACTCGACCACAGACTGTCAGTGTCAACTGTGAACTAACTAAGCACCTAGAAAGGTTGCACTGTGTGTGTTGCTGTGGCAGCACATCTTTGTTGGTAACAATGGTTTGTTCCTCTTGATCACTTACTTTGGATCTAGACTGCAGGTTAACAGGCAGACTGATTATTTATGATGCTCAGCTCAACACAGAACAGCTGGTGGTGGAGCAGAGTGTTAGCTCATACCTATAGGTCACAGCAATACAGCAGGTATATGCGTGTTACAGAAAATAGGAATGTGTAAAAAATAAAACAAATGTATTACACTTTTAGTTTGATGTCGCAAGTGTTTTCTCCTGCAGGGTCCACAGGTTATTCACAGGATAACATTGGGATATGAGATAGGGACATGGGATTGGCACCAAACGATCAAAGCTTTTGGCCTCCCAGAATGCAACGGGCCCGTCCCTATATCCCGGCTCAGGCAATTCCGTTTTTTGTTTGGTGCGGCAGGAGCCGGACCATGGTCAATGGGCTGCTGGTTTTTAGCAGCCGTAAGCTTGGATTCAATTTTCGCTCCAATTGGTGCGAAAATCTACATTACCTCTGGCTTCAACATCATTAAATGATGTCACGAATAGGAAAATAGATGTGTTTCTTAAAACCATTTTCTCCTTGCCTGGGGCAATCATAAGACCAGCCATGGCTTCAGCCTGGATGGTAAAAGCAGTGGCAGCCTGTGCTGATGCATTGGAGGATGACCTTTCAATGGCATCTAGAGAGCAAAAATCACATATTGCACATATCAAACAGGCAGCTATTATTATGGAAGAAGCAGCCTTGGATATGGGTACAATTGCCTCTCAGGCATCAGCCTCAGCAGTATCAGCTCATAGAGTGGCTTTGCTGCGTACATGGAAAGCTGACTCAGAATCCAAGAAAGTTCTGGAGTCTTAGCCTTTTACTGGAGATATTCTTTTTGGTAAAGAATTAAACAGTATTTTGGAGTCAGAAGCAAACTCCAAGAAAGTGAAGTTTCCTTCCACAAACAATTCCAAGCTTAGATTTTCAGCTTTTTGGCCCTTTCGGACTCGAGGAAAAGCAATAGGAAAGGGTTTTGGCAAACAGTCTCAATCTGAAAGTCTGGTAAGACTAAAAAGCATTGGGCTACCAGAGGGCAGGCTTCCAAATCAGAAGATAAGCCATCAGCCTGATGGTGCGGGCCTCCACCTGGGGTACCCCAGGGTGGGAGGCCAACTTCTTCAGTTTGCACAGATCTGGCAGCAGTTTACCACAGATGCCTGGGTGCAAGACACAGTATCTCATGGTTATGCATATGCTTTCAAGAAAAACCCTCCTCAAAGGTTTTTTTGTACCAGCCCATCTTCCGTGGAAACGAAGGCCAGGGTTTTGCAAGAGGCAGTTCAGAAGTTGCTTCAGTCAGGAGTAATTCCAGTTCCTCCTGCACAACGAGGACAAGGTTTTTATTCCAACCTGTTTCTGGTCTAGACGCCAAATGGGTCGTTCCGGTCCATACTCAATCTCAAAGTGCTGAACAAGTACATTTGGGTGCCTCTGTTTCATATGGAGACTTTACGCTCCATTATTTTGGCCATGGAGCTGGAGGATTTTATGGTATCCCTGGATATCCAGGACGCTTACCTTCTTGTGCTTATAGCACTGTCCCAACAGCGCTATCTCAGGTTTGCTATCCTCCAGCAACATATTCAGTTTCAGGCCCTACCATTTGGACTCGCCACAGCTCCAAGAGTGTTCACCAAAATTATGGTGGTAAGGGCATTTTATCTCCGTCAGCAGGGGATAATGATTTTTCCATACCTCAACGACTTATTAATCCTTGAAAAATCTCAGGAATTGTTTCAGTGTCATCGAGACACGGTTGCTCATAAATTGGGCAAAGTCGTCCCTGGTTCCGTCACAAAGGATGACTCACTTGGGGTCTGTGTTGGATTCGAGTCTTCAGAGAATAATTTTACCTCTGAATAAAATGTCCAAAATTCAGTCAAGGATTCAGGGGCTGCTACACAGTCAAAAGGTATCCATTCACGCAGCATTGCATGTGATGGGGTTGATGGTGTCGACATTTGACATTCCTCATGGAGTATGCTTCGTTCCACTCGAGGCCTCTGCAACGTCTGATCCTTTCCAAATGGAATGGTTTTCCTCAGACGATAAAATCGCAGACTATGGTCCTTCCTCTGGAAGTAAGGAGGTCACAAGCCTGGTGGCTACAGACATCCCATCTGGACAAAAGTAGATCCTTTTCGATATCAGATTGGGAAATTCTGACAACGGATGCCAGTCTTCAGGGCTGGGGAGTGGTGTCAGGAAGGAGTTGCTTCCAGGGGCAGTGGACCAAAGAAGAAAGTTGCCGGCCAATAATAATATTGCAACTTCGGGCCATATATATGGCACTTGGAAAGGTAAGGCGCCCACAGAACAAACTACTGTTAATGTGCTGTTTGCTGCTCTCAACAATGGGGTACAGGTTGAGTCTCCCTTATCCAAAATGCTTGGGACCAGAGGTATTTTGGATATCGGATTTTTCCGTATTTTGGAATAATTGCATACCATAATGAGAGATCATGGTCATGGGACCCAAGTCTAAGCACAGAATGCATTTATGTTACATATACACCTTATACACACAGCCTGAAGGTCATTTTAGCCAATATCTTTTATAACATTGTGCATTAAACAAAGTGTGTCTACATTCACACAATTCATTTATGTTTCATATACACCTTATATACACAGCCTGAAGGTCAGTTAATACAATATTATTAATAACTTTGTGTATTAAACAAAGTTTGTGTACATTGAGCCATCAAAAAACAAAGGTTTCACGATCTCACTCTCACTCAAAAAAGTCCGTATTTCGGAATATTCCGTATTTCGGAATATTTGGATATGGGATACTCAACCTGTATTAGCAAACCACCACGTATAGGAATATAAAACAAAGAAAATAGAGAACGCACACAAACTCTAATACGTACTTTGATATTTAATTAATCTCAAATAAATGTGTGTATATATAATGTAAAAAATGATCCCTTTAAAATATGCAGACCGTATTAATCACAATCTTTCTAAAAAATCTGTAACATATTTGACATTACACCAAATGAACAATATAGCATTCATTTCATTAGAGATATAGGGGTATATGCAATTGCGTTTGAATTCCCGAAATTGTCGAAAAACTGGACTTTTTCGCCAAAAAAAAAATTCGACAATGCAATTACGTACTTTTCGGCAAAAAAACGGACTTTCCAAATTCGACTTTTTGAAATTCGACATTTGTCAAATTCGACATTTCTGCAATGGTACAAATGCGGCAATTCGACAAAAGTATATTCAATTGAAGTTTGGAAATTCGACAACAGTGCTTTTAGACAGTAAATTCGTCATTTTCAATCCGCCACACTTTGGTGGCGGAATCTAATAAATTTTTTTAAAAACATGTTTTTTTGGGTGTTTTTTTTATTGGTAATAGCATATCTATTTATATTAGAAGGGATTAGGTACTTGGTTTGTCTATTTTGGAGGCACAAGTATTATTTATATGTTTAAAAAAAAAAAAAAAAATATATATATATATATATATATATATATATATATATATATATATATATATATATATATATATATATATATATATATATTTTTAAATGGAATGGTAAAAATTAGGAAAAAAATTGCGTGGGGTCCCCCCTCCAAAGCATAACCAGCCTCGGGCTCTTCGAGCCGGTCCTGGTTCTAAAAATGTGGGGAAAAAACTGACAGGGGATCCCCCGTATTTTTAAAACCAGACCTCACCGCTGACCGCAAAGTTCCCACCATTGAAAGTAATGGAGGGAGCTGTGCGATGCGCTATCAGGTGAGTGCCACGAAGTAGCGCTTCCTGATTGGCTGAAGAGACCTTTCTGTGACAGCAGTCACGTGGGGTCCCGGCATTCGGGGAAAGGGGTCCCATGTGTAAACATTGGACCCCTTTTCAGTCGTTTTTTTTTTTTGCCAAGTACGTGGATTATAATCTGGACACTGGATCAGGTGAGTATAATTTTTTTCACAGGTACCCCGGATTCTTCAGTGACGAGGGGGGCGTGGCAGTCGGCGGGTCAACATAGGTAAGTATGTGTGTGTCGGCAGGTGTGAAAGAAAGTTTTACTTTCACGGTGTGTGTCTCCTGTTTTTATTTGGGTATTTTTTTTACAGTAGAACTACAGGTACCAGCGGGCCCCCCCCCCCCCCCCCCCCCCCCCCGCATGCTGGTACTTGTGGTTCTCCAAGTACCAGCTTGCGGGGGAGGCTTGCTGGGACTTGTAGTTCCACTGGAAAAAACAATATTCTTTCATTTTTCTCAAGGCTATCAGCCCCCCATCCGCAGCCCTTGGATGGGGGGGGGGACAGCCTCGGGCTTCACCACTGGCCCTTGGGTGGCTGGGGGGGACCCCTTGATTGAAGGGGTCCCCACTCCCCCAGGGTACCCCGGCCAGGAGTGACTAGTTGGATATTTAATGCCACAGCCGCAGGGCGCTGTATAAAAGTGACCCCCGGCTGTGGCATTCTGTCCAGCTAGTGGAGCCCAATGCTGGTGTTAAAAATACGGGGGACCCCTACACTTTTTGTCCCCCGTATTTTTTGCACCAGCACCGGGCGCAGAGCCCGGTGCTGGTTTTAAAAATACGGGGGATCCCCTGTCAGTTTTTCCCCCAGATTTTTAGAACCAGGACCGGCTCGAAGAGCCCGAGGCTGGTTATGCTTTGGAGGGGGGACCCCACGCAATTTTTTTTCGGGTTTTTTACAGTTTTTCCCCGTTTTTTAAAAATTGGATCAAAATCCGTCAAATCGGCCGTTTTTCGACAGCGAGACTGTCAAATCCGTTTTTTATTGAATATGGTGAATTTCGGCACCCACTTGCCGGAATTCGACGGTCGAATTGTGTCGAATTAAAAAACGGGCGAAAAATTGCCGCGATTCGCCGGCAATTGCATATACCCCATAGCCACAAAAATATCTTTCTGGCAGATGTTTAAAAACGAAAAGAAGTGTGATCTCAATATTATTGTTCCGAAATTAGCAATAAGGTGATTCGACTTATGAAGTCTCTCCAATCAAGTTTTAACTCCAATATAAAAGACAAAAACTGCACACTAGGTGATAGATGGAGTTAATTTATTTCCCAGCAATGATGCGGAATATTTACTTAGATGTGGAATTGGATTGATCCAGACAAGAACCGGAATGTCCACACACAATTTTCTTTTTTGGAGGCCCGTGTTTGGTAATGGCTAGGAAGCCAATTATTGCCATACGGTCTAAAATCAAATATTTCTGCAGCTGTGTACACTGGTATTCCACAGGGAATAACATCGGGGTGTAGAGCTGGATCTTGATCCGAGGCACCAACAGGCTAAAGCTTTGACTGTTCCCATGATGCACTGCACCGCCTTCTCTATAGCCCCCGCCTCCAGGCACTGGAGCTCAGTTTGTAAGTTGGTGCCTGCAGTGCAGGTCACTAACAGGTGGTGCTGTGCTAGGCAGCCCTGAAAAGAGCTTTTTAGAAGACTTCAAGCGCCACAGCACTTTGTCTTTATGACATGCTGTGCTGTGGCTCTATCACCTCCCTCAGCGGCACTGCATACTCCCGCGGCATGGTTCCCGAGTACTTGCAGCGGAGACGCACCGGTTTTTCTGGCATACCACCGCTGTCATTCTCCAGGAGCACGTAGCTGCACTAAAGGGAGGAGGTAAGATAAATCGCTATCTGGTCACGGTCCCAGGAGACCACTATATCCACCATGGCAAGGAGCACAGGTCGGATTTATTAAAATCCGTTTGTAAAAGGCTCCACAGTACCCGGTGGTGAAGTCTAGCAGATGGGATAAGGGGCTTACCTGTAGCCCCTCTCCCAGCTCTGGGCGCCATCTACTGCTGGTGTTCCCACCCTGGAGGTCCATCTCTCTCTCCCCCTCCCTCACTCCCTGAAGAGATTTTGGTGCCATTACATAGCTGGGCTGATCTCCGGGACTGCTGGGCACTGTTTCCTCTGTGAATCCGCCTGTATCATCAGCGCTGTGCATTTACAGACACTTAAGTATTCTTTATGTCATTTTAGACAGTGTTATTACAAGTATTTTGTGAGATACAGCCAGTGTTTACTGTGCATTGTTAGATCTGTATACATACATACATACATACATACATACCTATATGTAATTACTAGTCCAGTGCAGTTTTATTGTTTATATGTAATAATTCCTGTGTCAGATCTGTAGTTTTGTCTGTCCCCGGAGGGGGCACTAGTGGGTCAGTGGTGGTGCGATGGAGAAACCGAGGAGGCTGTAGGAGATTCCTGCGCATGTGCGCAATGATG
Organism: Pseudophryne corroboree; assembly: GCF_028390025.1. NCBI lineage: Eukaryota > Metazoa > Chordata > Amphibia > Anura > Myobatrachidae > Pseudophryne > Pseudophryne corroboree. The sequence continues at coordinate 408,841,727 of NC_086446.1, read as the reverse complement.
TTTATTAAGTGCTCACGTATATGTACAGTAATTGAAGCAGATGATGATAGATGGTGCAAGAAATGCTGGCAACGATGAATAAACAGTCACAGGTATTTAACTGGTCTGGTCTGGAAACCAGTGCAGTAATTAGGCAATGAAATACAGGCAATGAACTAGTCTGGAAACTAGTATAGCAATCAGATGGTGATTACTCCCACAGTTGGTCTGAGAACCAGCAACAATACTAAACACAGTCAGTTTGTTATGCAAAGTTCACAACCAAGCAAGGTTAAGCAGGAGACAACTTGAAACATATATGGGGTGGTTGTATTAAGTGCCAGATAGATGCCATAGCACAATGCAGAATGGAAGTTAACCATACACAGGTGAAGGTGATGAATAGCACCTGAAGAAAGTCTCTTACTGCAAAAGGTGGAGGCTGACTGTAGCAGGAGTTGAAGCTGAAGTAATAGCTGGGATCTGTAGTTCCACGAGAATACTGGAGATGCCAGAAATAGGAGATCGCTGGAAACAGAAGATTGAAGACTGGAAACTGGAGATTGGAAACTGGAACCAGGAGACGCTATGCAGCAATGCAACGTGTTGTCCAAGGTGGTGAGACTGAACCGGTGCTCTGGACTTATACCCCCTGGTCGGCAGTCATTGGATACTTGGATCATGTGAGCAAACACAGCGCAGGATTGGGTGCTCTCCGGTCAGCTGACCTCAAGTGTCATGGCGGCGCCTATGCTGTACAGATGTCCGGTACACAGGAGGGCACCAGCAGAATTGACTTCAGGGGTTCACCACGATAGTGGATACTGCGCTCTGCAGACAGGATGTTCATACAGCCTCAAACTGGGGCCGTGATTTCCGGAGGCCTGCACACCAGCGCGCCGGTAAGTGAGACATCGCTGGATGCTGATTCCTGACATCCTGCATTGTACCTGTGACTGAGTGTGCCTGTAGCTGCTCTGTGGATTTCATTCTTGTGTATCACACGTTTGCTATCACTATATTCTGTACCCTGGGGAACTGGGTGCTTCACGGTCTAATATAATATATAGTGCTACACAGGGTATACTGTTTGTATTTCTCACTGTGTTTTTCAATCACCCCACACCACTTAAATACTCTGTTTGCGCTCTGTATTTAATGTTACAAAACACAGCGGATTATTTGCTGGTTTTTGTGTTTGTCTGGCTATATTGTACTGTTACGTCCTAAGGCTACATCCCATCATGCAGTGCTGTCATCATGGATTCACCAGTGGGGGAAGTGTTAGCTGCTGGTTCAGGCGCTGGGGGGTCATACATTTCCCAGTCCGTCTGTGGCACCTGTGGTCAATCAGGACCCACCTTGGACAGCTTTTTCAAATATGTTGACTACGCTGGTATTGTGTCTCACGCCCCCTGTGGGGCCTCCTGTGCCATTACAGCCACATATTGTCCCTGTAGTTAATCCGCCATGGGCGGATACTTTACCCAGTTACAGCAATTAAATCAGACTTTTGTTATACAAAAATCCGCCCCACGTCCCTCTGGGGCCAAGAGGTCATCTAAGCGGGCCACTTCTTCCTCACAATCCACTAATATTTTGGATAATTCTTCCGATGAAGATGGGTAATATACTGATCCGTCAGACACTGATACAGTTGCTTCTGATGAGGAATCTACAACCCAGGTTGATGTTCCTGACCTTGTGGAGGCTATCAAGCTGATTCTCCAAATTGATGATGACATTGAGCCTCCTGTTACATCTAAGAAACCTGATAAGTTTAAACGTCAGAAGGTTGCTAAAGTAGTTTTACCACATTCTGACTTTTTAATTGACATACGTCAGGATTCCTGGTGGTCTCCAAGAAAGTAGTTTTCCCTGTCTAAAAAGATGCTAGTTCGTTATCCTATCCCTGCGGAGTTGAGTAACAAGTGGGAAACTCCACCGCCGGTGGACTCTCATGTCGCCCATCTTGTGGTGTTATCTACTCTGCCTGTCACCACACTGAAGGAACCAACAGATAAGCGTGTGGAGGGATGCCTGAAGTCTATTTACACTCTTACCGGTGCTGTACATAGACCCACTATGGCTGCCTCTTGGGTGGCAAAAGGAATTGAAGCATGGGTTAAGGCAATTGAGGATGAGCTTCCTCAGGATTTTTCTGACACTGCCAGACAATATCTGTTGTATATTACCACAGCCTCTCACTATATTCAGGAGGCGGCCTCTGAGGCAGGGGTCATGGCGGCCAAGGCATCAACTACGTCTATCCTGGCTCGCCAGATTCTGTGGTTGAGGTCCTGGAAAGTGGACCTGGACTCTAAAAAGACCTTGGAGGTACTTCCTTTCAAGGGAGACATACTTTTTGGGGATGATCTGGACAAGATTGTAAGTGACTTGGCGACGGCCAAGACTGCGTGTCTCCCAAGTACTAATCCTTCTGCTCAGAAGGCTAAGAGTACCACTTTTTGTTCCTTTCAACCTCCAAGTAAAGCAAAAGGTCAGACGTACCCGAGACAGGCTCGTACTTCCAAAACCACTAAGCCCAAATCTAAACAACCCTGGGCCAACCATCAGCTTACTTCCAAACAACACCAGCCTGCTGCATGATGGGGTGTGCCTCGCCCTGGGGGACCCCAGGGTGGGAGGCCGACTACTGCAGTTCGCCCAGGCCTGGTTAAAGACTACTTCAGACGCTTGGGTGCAAGAAGTTGTCTCTCACGGGTACGCAATCTCTTTCAAGAGACGTCCCCGTCGCCAGTTCTGTTCAACGGTTATTCCTTTGGATCTGTTGAAAGAGCAAGCTCTACACCTGGTTGTACAATCTCCCCTGGAAGCAGGAGTGGTAGTACCGGTACCTCTGTCCCAGAGAGGCAGGGGATACTATTCGACCCTGTTTCTAGTTCCGAAACCAAATGGGTCTTTCCGGACTATCCTCAACCTCAAATCATTGAACAAGTTTGTAAGAGTGTCCAAATTCTGTATGGAAACTCTGTGCTCTATTGTGCTGGCCATGGAACCCGAGGACTATATGGTATTCCTGGACATACAGAATGCTTACCTGCACATACCTATTGCCATGTCGCATCAGCAATATCTGCTATTGGCAACCTTCAATTTCAGTTCCAGGCCCTGCCATTTGGACTGTCTGTGGCACCTCGGATTTTCACCAAGGTCATGGCCGTGATGGCGGCTTTCCTCCGTCATCAGGGAATCAGGATCCTGCCGTATCTGGACGACTTGCTGATTCTTGCGAACTCCCAAGATGTCCTCCTCCGTCAACTGTAGATGTCGGTCCAATTCCTACAAGCCCACGGGTGGCTCATCAATTGGAAGAAGTCCTCGCTGGTCCCTGCTCGGAGCATGGTGCACCTGGGGGCACTGTTGGACACACACAGCCAAAGACTGTTTCTGTCTCTGGAGAAGGTCCTGAAACTTCAGGACAAGATCAGATGTTTCCTCTCTCTCGATACAGTCGGCGATGCAATTACTAGGCCTCATGGTGTCAGCCTTCGACATGGTGGAGTACACTCAATTTAATTCCCATCCTCTGCAGAGGTTAATCCTTTCCAAATGGCATGGGCTGCCTCATCGGATCAGGTCTCAAATTATCTCCTTAACTCCGGAGGTTCGTCACTTATAATGCATTGCCATCAGCATCTGTACAGATGCACAAAAATAACGATGAATATAAATATCTGGGGGAAAAAAAATATGAATAAGAGTAATTTTATATATATATATAGACAGCAATGGCGGCACTCGGACAATAATGGAGACAAAATGCAGGCTGTAAGCAACAACGTTTCGGGGTATTTATTGTCACCCCATCCTCAGGTTAAACATATACAAACAAAAGCATACCTTATATACCCTCCACCGACAGCTCCCTCGGTGCGGCGTCCGCGTGCCGGCACCCACTAGTGACGTCAGCACTCGGCGCCGCGTTGTCAGGATAACACAATATACAAAACGTGCACATATGTTAGCAAGTGAATACACATAATTAAAATCAGTCCGTAATAGCAGACATTGAAAACAAATACAATACAGAATACCAAGGCATACTATATATGTATAGGAAAACTTGACACTAATTTGAACCTGCCACAATGTTAAACGGATCCTGACGCTTATCAACAGGATCTAATATATCAGAATAATCGATGCAACAATCTGCTAGCCCAGTAACCAATGAGTAGATCTTGTAGTTCATAAATAACAATGTAACCCAGGATTTTCATTCAGGCCTTTTGGAGCAGGAGTACATAATTCATGTATCCATCTGGCTTCCTTACGTAATAATCTTAAAGACCTATCTCCACCTCGTAAGTGTGCTGGTTCATGATCTATAATCATGTATCTTAAACATGATACATTGTGTTTAGCCATCAAGAAATGCCTTGCAACAGGCTGATCGCTACACCCAGCAGCTAAGGCATTTCTAATGGAAAGCTTGTGATTAGAAATACGCTCTCTCAATGTACGGTCAGTCTTGCCAACATAATTGAGTCCACATGGACAAGTGATCATGTAGATGATGAATTTAGTCGTGCAAGTCACCCTATGTTGTATATTATACCGACGTCCACTATGCGGATTACAAAAATATGTGCCCACTATTAATGCTCTACAGGTGGTACAGTTTAAGCATCGGAAGCACCCCTTCTTTAATGCAAGGAAAGTGTTCTGTTCACTTTGGGATGCATTGAGACCAGTAATATCCGTTTTAACGATCCAGTCCCTGATGTTTTTACCCCTCATATACGAAGGCATGAGGGTTGTTTCGCTGAGACCTAAGGACTTGTCAGTCCCAACAATTGGCCATAATTTCTTGGCCGTATGGCCAATAGCTTTACTATGAACATTATAGTGATTAATCCATGGCAACTTTTTTTTAGTGATAGTAACCTTCCTACCCACTAGAACAGCGTTTTTCAACCGCTGTGCCGCGGCACACTAGTGTGCCGCCAGCGGTTGTCAGGTGTGCCGCAGCCTGCTGCTCACCGGCCACCAGAGATGCCCTGCACAGTGCTCCACCCAGTGGCGGAACTACTAGCTTCATTACTAATGAGACGCTGCCGGCGACCTCCGGGCCATAAAGGAAGCAGTTCTGGAATGTAAGGGGAGGGGGAGCCCGCTCCGCGCTCCGTAGTCAATTCTGTCCCCTGAGCAGTGTCGCGCAGACGTCATAGCACGACGCTGATGCCTAATGTTTGCCGCCGTGCTGTCACAGAAGTGAAGAGAACCGCGCGTCTGGTGAGTTTAAGTGTGAAGTAGGGTACAGGCTGTCAAGACAGAGCAGAACAAGGTAAGTTACCTGGGGTAGGCAGGGAGTTTGAAGGGCCGGAGAAGCACATTAATGGCCATACATGGGGAGGGGGGGAGACGCAGTACTGGGAAAACGGAGGGGGAGAAGGAGCATTCACTAATATAAATACAACAGGGGGACCACACTATTGAGAGTACAGTGGGGAGCTGGCACATCACTGCACCATATTAAGGGGCACATCACTGGCAATACAGAGGGAGGGGGGTTTTAGGCACATAATACTGGACATACTGTATAGATGGGGGTGGAAACATGATACAGATAATAATGCAGAACATACAGACAACTATAGTGCAAAACACTTTTTGCAAAACCTACAGATATGAGTGGGTGAAAATAAATACAGAACATGCAGACATTAAGCAGAATATTCACATATATGGGTATGAGTTCAGATAGTGATGGTGAGCGAGGGGTATGTCTGGGTAATGTATGGGGTGGCAGTGTGTTTGATTTATACCTGTGGGGGCCAATGTGTTTAATTACTGTGGGGGCCAATGTGCTTGATAAATGTCGAGGCCAATGTATTTGATATCTGTGGGGGCCAATGTGTTTTTTCCCCCCGTGGGTAACTGATAGCGTGCCTTGGGAATTTAAAGACTTGTTAGGCGTGCCGCGAGTTGAGAAAGGTTGAAAATCACTGCACTAGAAGATCGTCTCTATTCATTTCTAATGCTCTAGTTTTAGCTTGTACAAGTGTTCCCAGTTCATAACCTCTCTGCTGGAATTTAATAATCATATCATCAATTTGTTTAATCGCTGCCGCACTGTCACTACAAATGCGCACAGCCCGCACAAACTGAGAATATGGTAACCCATATTTAAGGGGCTGTGGGTGAAAACTATCCGAATATAATAATGTATTCCTATCAGTGGGTTTGTGGTACAATTCCGTTACAACATGGTTATCCTCCATTCGAACCGATACATCCAGGTAAGATACACAAACAGTACTGATGTTATATGTGAATTTTAAGGGGTGATCAGTCAAATTATGATGCTTAATGGCTTCTATGAACCTCCACATGAACCAGACCCCATGATGAACACGTCATCTATGTAGCGGATGTAAAAATAAATGAAATCAGAAAAACATGTGTTTTGGAAAAATATCTCTTGTTCAACTTCAAACATGTACGAATTGGCGTACGATGGGGCCACATTGGACCCCATCGCACAGCCAGATATCTGCAGATAAAATCTGCCATCAAACACAAAATAATTGTGCGTTAACACCATTTCCAACAGATCAAGGAAAAAAGGAATCTCAGGACCCCTATACAGTGGGTTATCAGTAATCAACAAGCGTACTGCTTCTAAACCTTGTCTATTTGGAATCACTGTATATAGGTTTGAAATGTCAACACTACACAGGTGAATACCAACCGGTAAATCACCCAGATCTTTCAACTTATTGAGAAACATAGTGGTGTCAAGAAGATATAGATCATGTTTTACAATACAAGGTTGTAAAATAGCATCTAAGTATGTTGATACTCGCTGAAAAAGTCCATCACGGGCCGCAATAATGGGGTGCCCCGAAGGATGTACCAGAGACTTATGGATTTTTGGCAGCGAGTATAACACCGGTACCGTGGGATGTTCCATGAAAAGAGCATTACTTAGAGTCACATCTATCACCCCTTCATCAACAGGAGACCGTAACCTACTTTTCAATAATTCAGAAAATTTCTGAGTAGGATCACCCTGTAATAATTTATAAACAGATTGATCACTCAATTGGCGCACCAACTCAGCTCTATAATCATCAAGGTTTTGTATCACAATCCCCCCGCCTTTGTCGGCCGGGCGGATTGTGATATCTGAATAGCCAGACAAATCTCTAAGTGCATCATACTGTGCTTTACTCAAGTTGTTACGACTTTTATGATCACACATAGATAGAACATCTGTAGATACCGTATCATCCAGCATACGACTATACGTCTTAATAGCAGCACTATTAGAGACAGGATCAAAACTACTTCTTTTCTGAAGTTTAGCTAATTATTCCGGGATAAATGACTCCTCTACAGATATCAGAGGAGGTATCCTCATAGTCCCCTTGAAATGTTCTTGTAATTTTAATTGCCGATTCAACCTATACTTCTCAATTTCACACTGCATGGAAGAGAAGCGAACCGTAGGGACAAAGGACAACCCTCTGTTAAGGACCCTTATCTCCGTTGGTGTAAGGACATGGTTGGACAGATTAAATATTATTTCTTCCGTGACAGCGGTGGACGACCTACTCGTCCCCTTCCGCGTCCTTTGCCACTGTCCACCTCGCCTTGCGCAACTCCTCCACCGCCTCTGATTCGGCGGGTATTCACCCCTAAAGGGGATTTAGATGTAGATGGTGTACAGTCCAATCCAGCATCAGAGTCACTATTGGTGTTTCTTTTCCCAGATTAGTCAGATTGCCACATCTGTTTATAATTACATTGTCGAAATCGCCGTTGGAAATCTTGGTGTGCCCCACTTGCCCACATATACACTCTGTTTTGTTCGTAATCAGTGTTGACTTTCGTTAACTTCTGTCTTTTGAACTGTATCAGTTCACGTCTATATGTGGTGATTTGACTGTTTAATTTCTCAAGCCAGTTATTGCTGGTGTCATCACTTATAATGGATTTGTACTTAGCTTCGAATACCTGGATCTTTTCTTTCGACAGCGCCAGTTCCCAGGCTGATTCCTCGATCACTAGGAGAATCAAATCGAAGCTGCACTTGTTAAGTACCGCAATCCATCGTTTACAAAATGCAGTGTTATAACGGCCAATCGCGGGGACATTGCGTATCCTGAATCCTCATGGGATACGTTTCTCTTTATAATAGTCACTAAGTGTGATTCCATGATAAAGGAAATCCACTTCTTTCTGTTTCAGGCGAAGCCAATCACGGTACAGGGCCTCAATAGGTTGTGCATCAGATTCATCATTTAGGACTTGTTCAAATAAAATGGATTCAGCTTCCGTTTCAGAGAAAGTTAAAACAGTACCTTGGGTCAGTAAAGCCAGATTAGCAGTACCCACTGCCTCTGCACTGTTCCCATCCAAATCGGCCATGATGTAATGCTGATTGGAAAATCCCCTGTGGTGTGGATAGAATACAACTGTATGGGTGCTAATGCCAGGAAAATCCTCTCCCTGCAGAGTGGCTATTCCATATGTAAAGGTGCTAGTGGCAGCACTCCCAATAAAACCATAACTTTGCCGGTGCCCTCCTAGGTCCCTCAGCGAGGTCCAATATAGACAGCAATGGCGGCGGCACTCGGACAATAATGGAGACAAAATGCAGGCTGTAAGCAACAACGTTTCGTAATTATGTGTATTCACTTGCTAACATATGTGCACGTTTTGTATATTGTGTTGTCCTGACAACGCGGCGCTGAGTGCTGACGTAACTAGTGGGCACCGGCACGCGGACGCCGCGCCGAAGGAGCTGCCGGTGGAGGGTGTATAAGGTATGCTTTTGTTTGTATATGTTTAACCTGAGGACGGGGTGACAATTAATACCCTGAAATGTTGTTGCTTACAGCCTGCATTTTGTCTCCATTATTGTCCGAGTGCCGCCGCCATTGCTGTCTATATTGGACCTAGGAGGGCACCGGCAAAGATATGGATATATATATATATATATATATATACACACACACAGGTTGAGTATCCCTTATTCAAAATCCCACATTTTTGGGACCCCTACTGAGATAATAACATATATATATATTATGTGTATATATAGATATATTATATAGATATACAATATAATATCTATATATACGTGTCATTATCTCTGTAGGGGACCCAAATGTGGGATTTTGGATAAGGGATACTCAACCTGTATTTATATTATATTTTTTATATATTATATTTCTCTAACGTCCTAGTGGATGCTGGGGACTCCGAAAGGACCATGGGGAATAGCGGCTCCGCAGGAGACTGGGCACAAAGTAAAAGCTTTAGGACTAGCTGGTGTGCACTGGCTCCTCCCCCTATGACCCTCCTCCAAGCCTCAGTTAAGATTTTGTGCCCGAACGAGAAGGGTGCAATCTAGGTGGCTCTCCTGAGCTGCTTAGAGTAAAAGTTTAAATAGGTTTTTTATTTTCAGTGAGACCTGCTGGCAACAGGCTCACTGCATCGAGGGACTAAGGGGAGAGAAACGAACTCACCTGCGTGCAGAGTGGATTGGGTTTCTTAGGCTACTGGACATTAGCTCCAGAGGGACGATCACAGGCCAAGCCATGGATGGGTCCCGGAGCCGCGCCGCCGGCCCCCTTACAGATGCTGAAGCAAGAAGAGGTCCATAAATCGGCGGCAGAAGACTTTCCTGTCTTCATAAGGTAGCGCACAGCACTGCAGCTGTGCGCCATTGCTCTCAGCACACTTCACACTCCGGTCACTGAGGGTGCAGGACGCTGGGGGGGGGGCGTCCTGGGAAGCAATGAATTTACCTTATTTGGCAAAAAATACATCACATATAGCTCCTGGGCTATATGGATGTATTTAACCCCTGCCAGTTTTCCAGAAAAAAGCGGGAGAAGAGCCCGCCGTGAAGGGGGCGGGGCCTATCTCCTCAGCACACAGCGCCATTTTTCCCACACAGCTCCGCTGGTAGGAAGGCTCCCAGAATCTCCCCTGCATCCTGCAACTACAGAAACAGGGTAAAAAAGAGAGGGGGGCACTTATTTGGCAAAATAACAGATATAAGCAGCTATAAGGGATAGACACTTATTGTAAGGTTGTCCCTATACATATATAGCGCTCTGGTGTGTGCTGGCAAACTCTCCCTCTGTCTCCCCAAGGGGCTAAGTGGGTCCTGTCCTCTAACGGAGCATTCCCTGTGTGTGTGCTGTGTGTCGGTACGTTTGTGTCGACATGTATGAGGAGAAAAATGATGTGGAGACGGAGCAGAGTGTCTGTAACAGTGATGTCACCCCCTAGGGGGTCGACACCTGAGTGGATGTACTGTTGAAAATTACGTGACAGTGTCAGCTCTATATAAAAAAAACAGTGGTTGACATGAGACAGCCGGCTACTCAGCTTGTGCCTGTCCAGACGTCTCATAGGCCGTCAGGCAGATGGCAGATACAGACGCCGACACGGATACTGACTCCTGTGTCGACGGTGAAGAGACAACCGTGATTTCCAGTAGGGCCACACGTTACATGATTGAGACAATGGAAAATGTTTTATACATTTCTGATAATACGAGTACCACCAAAAAAGGGGTATTATGTTCGGTGAGGGAAAAACTACCTGTAGTTTTCCTGAATCTGAGAAATAAAATGAGGTGTGTGATGATGCGTGGGTTTCCCCCCGATAACAATTAATAATTTCTTAAAAAGTATTGGCTGCATACCCTTTCCCGCCAGAGGTTAGGATGCATTGGGAAACACCCCCTAGGGGGGATAAGGCGCTCACACGCTTGTAAGAACAAGGGCTCTACCCTCTCATGAGATGGCCGCCCTTAAGGATCCTGCTGATAGAAAGCAGGAGGGTATCCAAAAAAGGTATTTACACACATACTGGTGTTATACTGCGACCAGCTATCGCCTCAGCCTGGAGGTGCAGTGCTGGGTTGGCTTGGTCGGATTCCCTGACTGGAAATATTGATATCCTAGATAAGGATAGTATATTATTGCCTATAGAGCATTTAAAAGATGCATTTCTATATATGCGTGATGAACAGCGGAATAATTGCCGACTGGCATCAAGTATAAGTGCGTTGTCCAATTCTACCAGTAAAATGGTCAGGTGATGCGGATTCCAAACGGCATTTGGAAGTATTGCCTTTGAAAGGGGACATTTGGGGTCGGTCTTTTAGACCTGGTGGCCACGGCAACAGCTGGGAAATCCACGTTTGTACCCCAGGTCGCCTCTCAAAATAAGACGCCGTATTATCAGGCGCAGTCCTTTGTTGGCAAGCGGACAAAAGGTTCCTCTTTTCTGCTCGTGACAGAGGGAGAGGAAAAAGGCTGCAGAGATCAGCCAGTTCCCAGGAACAGAAACCCTTTCCCGCCTCTGCCAAGCCCTCAGTATGACGCTAGGGCTTTACAAGCTCAGGCACGGTGGGGGCCCGTTCTCAATGAATTTCAGTGCGCAGTGGGCTCACTCGCAAGTAGACCCCTGGATCCTTCAGGTAATATCTCAGGGGTACATATTGGAATTCGAGACGTCTCCCCCTCGCCGTTTCCAAAAGTCGACTTTACCGACGTCTCCCTCTGACAGGGAGGCAGTTTTGGAAGCCATTCACAAGCTGTATTCCCAGCAGGTGATAATCAAGGTACCCCTCCTGCAACAGGGAACGGGGTATTATTCCACACTATTGTGGTACCGAAGCCAGACGGCTCGGTGAGACCGATTCTAAAATCTAAAATCTTTGAACACTTACATACAGAGGTTCAAATTCAAGATTGAGTCACTCAGAGCAGTGATTGCGAACCTGGAAGAAGGGGACTACATGATGTCTCGGGACATCAAGGATGCTTACCTTCATGTCAAAATGTACCCTTCTCACCAAGGGTACCTCAGGTTTATGGTACAGAACTGTCACTATCAGTTCAGACGCTGCCGTAGGGATGGTCCACGGCACCCCGGGTCTTTACCAAGGTAATGGCCGAAATTATGATATTCCTTCGAAGGAAGGGAATTTTAGTTATCCCTTACTTGGACGATTCCCTGATAAGGGTAAGATCCAGGGAACAGTTGGAGGTCGGTGTAGCACTATCTCAGGTAGTGTTGCGGCAGCACGATTGGATTCTCAATATTCCAAAATCGCAGCTGGTTCCGACGACGTGTCTTCTGTTCCTAGGGATGATCCTGGACACAGTCCAGAAAAAGGTGTTTCTCCCGGAGGAGAAAGCCAGGGAGTTATCCGAGCTAGTCAGGAACCTCCTCAAACCGAGCCAAGTCTCAGTGCATCAATGCACAAGGGTTCTGGGTAAAATGGTGGCTTCCTACGAAGCAATCCCATTCGGCAGATTCCACGCAAGAACTTTCCAGTGGGACCTGCTGGACAAATGGTCCGGGTCGCATCTTCAGATGCATCAGCGGATAACCCTGTCACCAAGGACAAGGGTGTCCCTCCTGTGGTGTTTGCAGAGTGCTCATCTTCTAGAGGGCCGCAGATTCGGCATTCAGGACTGGGTCCTGGTAACCACGGATGCCAGCCTGCGAGGCTGGGGAGCAGTCACACAGGGAAGGAATATCCAGGACTTATGGTCAAGCCTGGAGACATCACTTCACATAAATATCCTGAAGCTAAGGGACATTTACAATGCTCTAAGCTTAGCAAGACCTCTGCTTCAAGGACAGCCGGTGTTGATCCAGTCGGACAACATCACGGCAGTCACCCACGTAAACAGACAGGGTGGCACAAGAAGCAGAAGGGCAATGACAGAAGCTGCAAGGATTCTTCGCTGGGCGGAAAATCATGGGATAGCACTGTCAGCAGTATTCATTCCGGGAGTGGACAACTGGGAAGCAGACTTCCTCAGCACGACCTCCACCCGGGAGAGTGGGGACTTCACCCAGAAGTCTTCCACATGATTATAAACCGTTGGGAAAAAACTCGACAGGTATTGCGCCAGGTCAAGGGACCCTCAGGCAATAGCTGTAGACGCTCTGGTAACACTGTGGGTGTACCAGTCAGTGTATGTGTTCCCTCCTCTGCCTCTCATACCCAAGGTACTGAGATTGATAAGATGGAGAGGAGTAAGCACTATATTCGTGGCTCCGGATTGGCCAAGAAGGACTTGGTAACCGGAACTTCAAGAGATGCTCACGGAGGATCCGTGGCCTCTACCTCTAAGAAGGGACCTGCTCCAACAAGGACCCTGTCTGTTCCAAGACTTACCGCGGCTGCGTTTGACGGCATGGCGGTTGAACGCCGGATCCTGAAGGAAAAAGGCATTCCGGATGAAGTCATCCCTACCCTGATCAAAGCCAGGAAGGATGTAACCGTACAACATTATCACCGTATTTGGCGTAAATATGTTGCGTGGTGCGAGGCCAGGAAGGCCCCTACGGAGGAATTTCAACTGGGTCGATTCCTGCATTTCCTGCAAACAGGACTGTCTATGGGCCTCAAATTAGGGTCCATTAAGGTTCAAATTTCGGCCCTGTCGATATTCTTCCAAAAAGAACTAGCTTCTGTACCTGAAGTTCAGACGTTTGTCAAGGGAGTACTGCATATACAGCCTCCTTTTGTGCCTCCAGTGGCACCTTGGGATCTCAATGTAGTGTTGGGATTCCTAAAATCACATTGGTTTGAACCACTCACCACTGTGGACTTGAAATATCTCACTTGGAAAGTGGTAATGCTGTTAGCCCTGGCTTCAGCCAGGCGTGTATCAGAATTGGTGGCTTTATCCTATAAAAGCCCTTACCTAATTTTTCATACGGACAGGGCAGAATTGAGGACTCGTCCTCAATTTCTCCCTAAGGTGGTTTCAGCATTTCACTTAAACCAACCTATTGTGGTGCCTGCGGCTACTAGGGACTTGGAGGATTCCAAGTTGCTGGACGTAGTCAGGGCCCTGAAAATATATGTTTCCAGGACGGCTGGAGTCAGAAAATCTGACTCGCTGTTTATCCTGTATGCACCCAACAAGCTGGGTGCTCCTGCTTCTAAGCAGACGATTGCTCGTTGGATTTGTAGTACAATTCAGCTTGCACATTCTGTGGCAGGCCTGCCACAGCCAAAATCTGTAAAAGCCTATTCCACACGGAAAGTGGGCTCATCTTGGGCGGCTGCCCGAGGGGTCTCGGCTTTACAACTTTGCCGAGCAGCTACTTGGTCAGGGGCAAACACGTTTGCTAAATTCTACAAATTTGATACCCTGGCTGAGGAGGACCTGGAGTTCTCTCATTCGGTGCTGCAGAGTCATCCGCACTCTCCCGCCCGTTTGGGAGCTTTGGTATAATCCCCATGGTCCTTTCGGAGTCCCCAGCATCCACTAGGACGTTAGAGAAAATAAGAATTTACTTACCGATAATTCTATTTCTCATAGTCCGTAGTGGATGCTGGGCGCCCATCCCAAGTGCGGATTGTCTGCATTACTTGTACATAGTTATTGTTACAAAAATCGGGTTATTGTTGTTGGGAGCCATCTTTTCAGAGGCTCCTTCTGTTATCATGCTGTTAACTGGGTTCAGATCACAAGTTGTACGGTGTGATTGGTGTGGCTGGTAATGAGTCTTACCCGGGATTCAAAATCCTTCCTTATTGTGTACGCTCGTCCGGGCACAGTATCCTAACTGAGGCTTGGAGGAGGGTCATAGGGGGAGGAGCCAGTGCACACCAGCTAGTCCTAAAGCTTTTACTTTGTGCCCAGTCTCCTGCGGAGCCGCTATTCCCCATGGTCCTTTCGGAGTCCCCAGCATCCACTACGGACTATGAGAAATAGAATTATCGGTAAGTAAATCCTTATTATATTATATATATGTGTGTGTGTGTGTGTGTGTGTGTGTATGTGTGTGTGTATATATATATATATATATATGAGTGGGGGGATAAGGGTACCGGCGACTAGTGTTGTTTAAAATGCAATTGCTAAAATTTTAAGATTTATGAGCCAAAAAATATACAATAATACAAACAAGCTTTAATATCACATAAAAGTGGAATAAAACATAGGGGGACCGCTTGAAGAAGTCTGGTGTGATTAAACGCGTTGGGTTCCCTGCATTGACCCCCTTGCCTATTTTAAGGTAAGTCAGAACTCCTTACCTTTTACAAAGACCTTTATGTTTATGTTTTTACCAATATTTTGAAACTTTCTATTTTATTCCACTTTTATGTGATATTAAAGCTTGTTTGTATTATTGTATATTTTTTGGCTCAAAAATCTTAAAATTTTAGCAATTGCATTTTAAACAACACTAGTCGCAGGTACCCTTATCCCCCCACTCTATACTCTTTTTAGCAGTACTGTACCAGTAGTGCACTCTTAAGGGTTGGCAGACACCTATAACAAGGTTTTGTGTGTTTTTAGTTTTTTAACAATTTTATTTTCATGTCTTACTGAGACCCTACCCCACAAGTGGCGCTGTATCATTTCTTGCTACATATATATATATATATATATATATATATATATATATATATATATATATATATATATATATATGCTATGTATATATATATATATATATTAGTGATGAGCGGATTCGGTTTTACTCGGTTTTACTCGGTTTTACTCGGTTCTCAAAACGGCATCTTATTGGCTCACGGATGTCACGTGTTTTGGATAGCCAATAAGATGCCGTTTTGAGAACCGAGTAAAACCGAGTAAAACCGAACCTCGCTCATCACTAATATATATATATATATATATATATATATATATATATATATATATATAAAAGTCAGTGGAAGAAACCGCACTCATTTCCTTGTCAAAGTCGGGTGCTGCAATCTCATATTACAATCATAAGTCCTCCTGTGTAAAGCACACCGTTTAAAGCAGCCTAGCCACATAGAGACCAGCACACCAATTTAAATGCAAAAATACTTTTAGTGAAAAAATTCAAGCAGTACATCAATAAGATTCCATATAGCAGCAGCTGGTGAAAAATATTGTCGATAAATACATGAAAGCAGCTTCAAACCAAAGAACTTATCTGGTCACCTAGTGGATGCATTGTCCTGTAGTGATAAGCCCGACAGCTGTTTCGGTGTATAACCACCTTCCTCAAGGAGCCCTTGAGGAAGGTGGTTATACACCGAAACAGCTGTCGGGCTTATCACTACAGGACAATGCATCCACTAGCTGACCAGATAAGTTCTTTGGTTTGAAGCTGCTTTCATGTATTTATCGACAATATTTTTCACGAGCTGCTGCTATATGGAATCTTATTGATGTACTGCTTGAATTTTTTCACTAAAAGTATTTTTGCATTTAAATTGGTGTGCTGGTCTCTATGTGGCTAGGCTGCTTTAAACAGTGTGCTTTACACAGGAGGACATATATATATATATATATATATATATATATATATATATATATATATATAGTCATAGTTCCAGTTTCCCGGGGGGCACTCTCCGTCACAATTACAATTTATTTATGTGTTTTACTTATTTTATGTATTTGTTATTTGGACAGGTTATGACTGTTTTGCAACATGAAAATGTGTATGGCTTGTCTTGATAAAGGCTCTGACTGTTGGGCCGAAACGTCGACCCAATAAAGCCGATTATGACCTTAGAGATTCCGATTGGACTTTATTTGTGACAGAGAGTGCCCCCCCGGTAAACTGGAACTATGACTCTATGTGTGGACCCACTGTGAATGTGTGGATTCCACTGGGTGCACCCCACTGTTGACCTCACATTGATGTGAGTGCAGGACTTCCCTGGATATATATATATATATATATATATATATATATATATATATATATATAATATAATATAATATAATGTTTCCAGAGTCCCAGCTTTCCTTCAGGCAGGAATGGAGAAAGGTCTAAGGGTGGCTTTCTTGAGAGTGCAAGTGTCAGCATTGACTGTATGGTTCCAAAAGAATATTGCTAACCTACATAATGTGTGCACTTTTTTCCAGGGAATGCTGAACATTCAACCTCCTTTTGTTCCTCCTACAGTGCCTAGGGACTAAAGTTAGAAGATTTTTAGATTTTGGGGCATTGTTATGTCGCCCTCCTTTTCTGATTTTTTTTTTTTTAATCCAGATTTAGCGGTTCTCAGAACCAAATCTGGGTATCTTCCTAAGGTGGTGTCTAAATTTCACCTTAACGAAGAAATTGTAGTCCCAGCCTTCCAAGGGTCGGACCTTTCTGCGGAAGATGCATCACTGGACATAGTCCGTGCTTTAAGGCTCTACATGGATCGTACCAGTGCCATCAGATAAACAGACACTCTTCATTCTCTACGGATTTCACAAGAGAGGATGACCTGCTGACAAGGAGACACTGGCGAGGTGGGTTCGAATGACTATTTCAGATGCATATTCTCAAGCTGATCTCCCTGTTCCGGCTAAAGTCTCTGCTCACTCTACTCGTAAGGTAGGTCTGTCATGGGCAGCACAACGTGGTGCTTCAGCTGAACAGATATATAAGGCAGCCATATGGTCTTCCATTAACACATTCATTAGACATTATGCTTTTGATACCTTTGCTTCTCAGGATGCTGAATTCAGGCGAAGGATTCTCATGTCCAATCAGGAGCGTCCCCACCACTAAATTGCTTTGGGACATCCCAATGTTATCCTGTGGATAACCTGTGGACCCTGCCGGAGAAATAATCGTTATGGTAGACTTACCATTGATAACTCTATTTCTCCTAAGTCCACAGGGATCCCACCCTGACGCACCTGATTTGAGTATACTTTCACTCACTAACCTCTTCCTCCATGTACAGAAGGGTGTGCAAGTGTGTTCTTCTCGCCTGATTAGGACTCTATATGATGCACCTTCCTTGAGCTTTGGAAAACAACTGAATTGCCTGAGCCAGGAGGCAGTGATATAGGGACGGGCCCGTTGCATTCTGGGAGGCCGAAAGCTTTGATTATTTGGTGCCAATCCGCTGTCGCTATCTCATTTCCCAATGTTATCCTGTGGATCCTGTAAGTCTACCATAGCGATTATTTTCAAGTATCTGAAGCAGTCATGCATAATTTATATGACGTTTTCTCTGGCATCTGGAAAATAAATTTGATGTCTCACAGGTTATAATAATGGGGATGGTATCGGGATCCTGGCGCTTGGGATGTTGGCGGTCAGAATACCGACAGTGGCATCCCAATGTTCAGAACACCAACACTTGTTTAAGTATTTTACCCCTAATCCCCATCCCCCTTAGCCATAACTTCCCCTTCACGCAACCTAATCCTAACCCTCCCCAGTGGTGCCGTCTAAACTTAACACCCCCCCCCCTCCCCCTTGTAGCTTAAAAGTAATAATAATAATGATAATTTTATTTATATAGCGCTCTTTCTCCAACAGGACTCAAGGCGCTTTACAGACATCAAAAACAATGCACATGATACAGAGGATTTGAGTAATACAACAATAGACAAGCAACACAGACATAAAAGAAAACCTTAAGCCCACAGAAAGCATAACGCAGGATTGGTGCAGGCATTTTGGGTAATAACTTCCAAGGGTTGTGTATTCCACCCTCACAAGGTACCAGGTGCGGCAGCCATCTTGGGCGCTCAGCGTAGGATTACCCAGGGTGGAATAGTCCACCCCTAGGAGTGATGACACAAAATGGGGGTGATTTCAGAGTCCTACAGTTCAGAGTAGGGTTCCATCAAAACCATCAGGCCTATGTATTTTTCATCCCATCCACAAGTGTACCATATGGGGCAGCCATGTTGGGCGCACTTTGGAGGTTACACTGTGGGAGGTGAGCCATACAAGGGCCAAGTTCATATATGGGAAAACTGATGCTTATGTAGTAGTATGATGTACCCTGCATGTAGGGCACAATGGCAAGGTGTGCAATCAGTGGAGGTAAACATTACAGAAAAAACACATGGTGGGGTGGAAGCGAGCAATGAAGAGAAAAAAAAAATCACACTAGCAGTCAGTCACATGTTATACATTAGTCATATGAGCATATTATCAACTACAAACACATTTCAAGTATGTAGGAGTACATATCATTGCATTCTGTTCTATACAGTTATTTAACATATTCAGACGCATTGCGAATAAAACCACAGTAATGTACACAGACTCATATGCAATAGGCACTAAAATTTAACTATGCATACTGACAAAATAAGATTTTAAACCTACCGGTAAATCTTTTTCTCGTAGTTCGTAGAGGATGCTGGGGACTCCGTAAGGACTACGAGGACAGTAATCCTCTCCTGCCACAGCCTAACCCTGACTCCTCACCCCCCCCCCCCCCCTTCCTTTTCGCTTCCTAAATCTATCCCTGCCCCCTGCAGCCTAACCCTCCCCACTTAGTGGCTAACCCCCCTCCCAGCTAATATCATGAAGTATCTGACAGAGGTTTGCTGTAAACCATCCAAACGATTCAGACTGTTTGTTTCATTGTCTTACAATAGTCACTTAGAAGCCGATTATGAATGAACATCGACATTTGTTTTTCTCAATAGTAAATGATAAATTTTTCTCTTACGTCCTAGAGGATGCTGGGGACTCCGTAAGGACCATGGGGTATAGACGGGCTCCGCAGAAGATATGGGCACTATAAAGAACTTTAGGATGGGTGTGCACTGGCTCCTCCCTCTATGCCCCTCCTCCAGACCTCAGTTAGTTCCTGTGCCCAGAGGAGATTGGGTGCATTACAGGGGAGCTCTCCTGAGTTTCTCTGATAAAGAATTTTGTTAGGTTTTTTATTTTCAGGGAGCACTGCTGGCAACAGGCTCCCTGCATCGTGAGACTGAGGAGAGAGAAGCAGACATACTTAAGTGATAGGCTCTGCTTCTTAGGTACTGGACACCATTAGCTCCAGAGGGAGTCGGAACGCAGGTCTCCCCTCGCTGTTCGTACCGGAGCCGCGCTGCCGTCCTCCTCGCAGAGCCGGAAGATAGAAGCCGGGTGAGTATAAGAAGAAAAGAAGACTTCAAGGCGGCAGAAGACTTCAGATCTTCACTGAGGTAAGCCGCTGCGCGCCATTGCTCCCACACGATACACACACTAGCGGGCACTGATGGGTGCAGGGCGCAGGGGGGGCGCCCTGGGCAGCAATAAAACCTCTATATCTGGCATTATTAGGCTGGACACTGCAGAGGCAGTAATTCTTTGAATCCCCCGCCAGTTTTGAGATACTTTGAGCGGGACCGAAGCCCGCCGCTGGAGGGGGCGGAGCTTGGTCCCTCAGCACTAACCAGCGCCATTTTCTCCACAGAGCTCTGCAGAGAAGCTGGCTCCCCGGTCTCTCCCCTGCTGAACACGGTGACACAGGGCTGAAAGGAGGAGGGGGAGGCACTTGTAAGGCGCAGTGAGTGTATTAACACAGTAATTAATATAAAAGCGCTATTATCTTGGAGTTTATTTTCCAGTGTCAGTTGGCGCTGGTTGTGTGCTGGCATACTCTCTCTCTGTCTCTCCAAAGGGCATTATTGGGGAACTGTCTCCTTATAAAATTATCCCTGTGTGTGTGGGGGTGTCGGTACGAGTGTGTCGGCATGTCTGATGCGGAAGGCTCAGCTAAGGAGGAGGTGGAGCAGATGATTGTGGTGTCTCCGTCGGCAACACCGACTCATGATTGGATGGACATGGGGAATGTTTTAAATGCAAATGTGACATTATTACATAAGAGATTGGACAAAGCTGAGTCCAGGGAAAAAGCAGGGAGTCAATCCACGGCTTCGGCTGGGTCACCGGGCCCTTCTGGGTCTCAAAAACGTCCCCTATCCCAAATAGCAGACACTGATACTGACACGGACACTGACTCCAGTGTCGACTACGATGAAGCGAGGTTACACCCAAGGGTGGCAAAAAGTATTCATTATATGATTGATGCAATAAAAGATGTTTTGCATATCACAGATGACCCCTCGGTCCCTGACACGAGGGTGCGCATGTATAAGGAAAAGAAACCTGAGGTAACCTTTCCCCCCATCCCATGAGCTTAACGAGTTATTTGAAAAAGCTTGGGAAACTCCAGATAAAAAACTGCAGATTCCCAAGAGGATTCTTATGGCGTATCCTTTCCCTGCACAGGACAGGGTACGTTGGGAATCCTTACCCAGGGTGGACAAGGCTTTAACACGCCTGTCCAAGAAAGTGGCGCTACCGTCTCCGGACACGGCAGACCTCAAGGATCCTGCTGATCGCAGACAGGAAACTATTTTAAAGTCTGTTTATGCGCATACAGTCGCTTTGCTCAGACCGGCAATAGCATCGGCATGGGTGTGTAGTGCGGTTGCAGCTTGGACAGATATCTTGTCAGCTGACCTTGATACCCTAGATAGGGATACCATTTTATCGAGCTTAGGTCACATTAAAGATGCAGTGTTATATATGAGGGATGCTCAAAGAGACGTTGGGCTGCTGGGTTCGATAGCCAATGACATGGCGATTTCGGCTAGGCGAGCCCTGTGGACCCGCCAATGGACGGGTGATGCAGACTCAAAGAAACGTATGGAGGGTTTGCCATACAAAGGTGAAGTTTTATTTGGGGAAGGTCTCGCGGACCTGGTTGCCACAGCTACTGCGTGTAAATCTACCTTTCTCTAACGTCCTAGTGGATGCTGGGGACTCCGTCAGGACCATGGGGGATTAGCGGCTCCGCAGGAGACAGGGCACAAAAGTAAGCTTTTAGGATCACATGGTGTGTACTGGCTCCTCCCCCTATGACCCTCCTCCAAGCCTCTGTTAGGTTTTTGTGCCCGTCCGAGCAGGGTGCAATCTAGGTGGCTCTCTTAAAGAGTTGCTTAGAAAAAGTTTTTAGGTTCTTTATTTTCAGTGAGTCCTGCTGGCAACAGGCTCACTGCATCGAGGGACTTAGGGGAGAGAAGTGAACTCACCTGCGTGCAGGATGGATTGGCTTCTTAGGCTACTGGACACCATTAGCTCCAGAGGGAGTCGGAACACAGGTCTCGCCCTGGGGTTCGTCCCGGAGCCGCGCCGCCGACCCCCCTTGCAGATGCTGAAGATTGAAGAGGTCCGGAACCAGGCGGCAGAGACTTTCAGTCTTCATCAGGTAGCGCACAGCACTGCAGCTGTGCGCCATTGTTGTCAGCACACTTCACACAGCGGTCACGGAGGGTGCAGGGCGCGGGGGGGGGCGCCCTGGGCAGCAATGTATAATACCTGTATGGCGAAAAATACATCACATATAGCCCTTGAGGCTATATGGATGTATTTAACCCCTGCCAGATATCACAGACTCCGGAGAAGAAGCCGCCGAAAAGGGGGCGGGGCCTATTCTCCTCAGCACACAGCGCCATTTTCCCTCACAGAAATGCTGGTGGGAAGGCTCCCATGCTCTCCCCTGCACTGCACTACAGAAACAGGGTTAAAACAGAGAGGGGGGGCACTGATTTGGCGATATGAATATATATTAAAATGCTATAAGGGAGGAACACTTATATAAAGGTTGTCCCTGTATAATTATAGCGTTTTGGTGTGTGCTGGCAAACTCTCCCTCTGTCTCCCCAAAGGGCTAGTGGGTCCTGTCCTCTATCAGAGCATCCCCTATGTGTGTGCTGTATGTCGGTACGTGTGTGTCGACATGTATGAGGAAAATGTTGGTGAGGAGGCGGAGCAAATTGCCTGTAATGGGGATGTCACTCTCTAGGGAGTCGACACCGGAATGGATGGCTTATTTATGGAATTACGTGATAATGTCAACACGCTGCAAGCCGGTTGACGACATGAGACGGCCGGCGAACAAATTAGTACCTGTCCAGGCGTCTAAAACACCGTCAGGGGCTGTAAAACGCCCATTTACCTCAGTCGGTCGACACAGACCCAGACACGGACACTGATTTCAGTGTCGACGGTGAAGAAACAAACGTATTTTCCTTTAGGGCCACACGTTAAGGGCAATGAAGGAGGTGTTACATATTTCTGATACTACAAGTACCACAAAAAAGGGTATTATGTGGGATGTGAAAAAACTACCTGTAGTTTTTCCTGAATCAGATAAATTAAATGAAGTATGTGATGATGCGTGGGTTTCCCCCGATAGAAAATTATTGGCGGTATACCCTTTCCCGCCAGAAGTTAGGGCGCGTTGGGAAACACCCCTTAGGGTGGATAAGGCGCTCACATGCTTATCAGAACAAGTGGCGGTACCATCTACAGATAGGGCCGTACTTAAGGAGCCAGCTGATAGGAGGCTGGAAAATATCCTAAAAAGTATACACACACATGCGGGTGTTATACTGCGACCAGCGATCGCCTCAGCCTGGATGTGCAGAGCTGAGGTGGCTTGGTCGGATTCCCTGACTAAAAATATTGATACCCTTGACAGGGACAGTATTTTATTGACTATAGAGCATTTAAAGGATGCATTTCTATATATGCGAGATGCGCAGAGGGATATTTGCACTCTGGCATCAAGAGTAAATGCGATGTCCATATCTGCAAGAAGATGTTTATGGACACGACAGTGGTCAGGTGATGCAGATTCCAAACGGCACAAAGATGTATTGCCGTATAAAGGGGAGGAATTATTTGGGGTCGGTCCATGGGACCTGGTGGCCACGGCAACTGCTGGAAAATCCACCGTTTTTTACCCTAAATCACATCTCTGCAGAAAAAGACACCGTCTTTTCAGCCTCAGTCCTTTCGTCCCTATAAGAGTCATATCTGCCCAGGGATAGAGGAAAGGGAAGAAGACTGCAGCAGGCAGCCCATTCCCAGGAACAGAAGCCCTCCACCGCTTCTACCAAGTTCTCAGCATGACGCTGGGACCGTACAGGACCCCTGGATCCTACAAGTAGTATCCAAGGGGTACAGATTGGAATGTCGAGACGTTTCCCCCTCGCAGGTTCCTGTAGTCTGCTGTACCAATGTCTCCCTCCGACAGGGAGGCAGTATTGAAAACAATTCACAAGCTGTATTCCCAGCAGGTGATAATAAAATTACCCCTCCTACAACAAGAAAAGGGGTATTATTCCACACTATATGGTGGTACTGAAGCCAGAAGGCTAGGTGAGACCTATTCTAAATCTGAAATATTTGAACACTTACAAAGGTTCAAATCCAGATGCAGTCACTCAGAGCAGTGATAGCGAACCGGGAAGAAGGGGACTAGATGGTGTCCCGGGACATAAGGGATGCTTACCTCCATGTCCCAAAATTTGCCTTTCTCACCAAGGGTACCTCAGGTTCGTGGTACAGAACTGTCACTATCAGTTTCAGACGATGCCGTTGGATTGTCCAAGGCACCCCGGGTCCTTACCAAGGTAATGACCGAAATGAGGATTCGTCTTCAAAGAAAATGGACGACCTCCTGATAAGAACAAGGTCCAGAGAACAGTTGGAGGTCGGAGTAGCACTATCTCAAGTAGTTCTACGACCGCACGGGTGGATTCTAAATATTCCAAAACCGCAGTTGTTCCGACGACACGTCTGCTGGTCCTAGGGATGATTCTGGACACAGTCCAGAAAAAGGTGTTTCTCCCAGAGGAGAAAGCCAGGGAGTTATCCGAGCTAATCGGGATCCTCCTAAAACCAGGAAAAGTGTCAGTGCATCATTGCACAAGAGTCCTGGTAAAAATGGTGGCTTATTACGAAGCGATTCCATTCGGCAGATTTCACGCAAGAACTCTTCAGTGGGATCTGCTGGACAAATGGTCCGGATCGCATCTTCAGATGCATCAGCGGATAACCCTATATCCAAGGACAAGGGTGTCTCTCCTGTGGTGATTACAGAGTGCTCATCTTCTAGAGGGCCGCAGATTCGGCATTCAGGATTGGATGCTGGTGACCAAGGAGGCCAGCCTGAGAGGCTGCGGAGCAGTCACACAGGGAAAACATTTCCATGGAGTGTGATCAAGTCTGGAGAATTCTCTCCACATAAATATACTGGAGCTAAGAGCAAATTTATAATGCTCTAAGCTTAGCAAGACCTCTGCTTCAAGGTCAGCCGGTATTGATCCAGTGGGATAACATCACGGCAGTCGCCCACGTAAACAGAAAGGGCGGCACAAGAAGCAGGAGGGCAGTGGCAAAACTGCAAGGATTTTTCGCTAGGCGGAAAATCATGTGATAGCACTGTCAGCAGTGTTCATTCCGGGAGTGGACGACTGGGAAGCAGACTTCCTCAGCAGGCACGACCTCCACCCGGGAGAGTGGGAACTTCATCGGGAAGTTTTCCGCATGATTGTGAACCGTTGGGAAAGACCAAAGGTGGACATGATGGCGTCCCGCCCGAACAAAAAACGGGACAGGTATTGCGCCAGGTCACGAGACCTTCAGGCGATAGCTGTGGACGTCCTGGTAACACCGTGGGTGTAACAGTCGGTGTATGTGTTCCCTCCTCTGCTTCTCATAACCAAGGTATTGAGAATTATAAGACGTAGAGGAGTAAGAACTATACTCGTGGCTCCGGATTGGCCAAGAGGGACTTGGTACCCGGAACTTCAAGAGATGCTCACAGAGGACTTATGGCCTCGGGAGCTAAGAAGGGACTTGCTTCAGCAAGTACCATGTCTGTTCCAAGACTTACCGCGGCTGCGTTTGACGGCATGGCGGTTGAACGCCGGATCCTAAGGGAAAAGGCATTTCGGAAGAGGTCATACCTACCCTGGTCAAAGCCAGGAAGGAGGTGACCGCACAACGTTATCACCACATGTGGTGAAAATATGTTGCGTGGGTGAGGCCAGGAAGGCCCCACGAAGAAATTTCAACTAGGTCGATTTCTGCACTTCCTGCAAACAGGAGTGTCTATGAGCCTCAAATTGGGGTCCATTAAGGTTCAAGTTTCGGCCCTGTAGATTTTCTTCCAGAAAGAATTGGCTTCGGTTCCTGAAGTCCAGACGTTTGTCAAGGGAGTATTGCATATACAGCCCCTTTTGTGCCTCCAGTGGCACCGTGGGATCTCAACGTAGTGTTGGGATTCCTCAAATCATATTGGTTTGAACCGCTCAAATCTGTGGATTTGAAATATCTCACATGGAAAGTGACCATGCTGTTGGCCCTGGCCTCGGCCAGGCGATTGTCAGAATTGGCGGCTTTGTCTTACAAAAGTCCATATTTAATTTTCCATTCGGACAGGGCAGAACTGCGGACTTGTCCCCAGTTTCTTCCTAAGGTGGTGTCAGCGTTTCACCTGAAACAACCTATTGTGGTGCCTGCGGCTACTAGGGACTTGGAGGACTCCAAGTTGCTAGACGTTGTCAGGGCCCTGAAAATATATATATATATATATATATAATTCCGGGACGGCTGGAGTCAGAAAGTCTGACTTGCTGTTTATATTGTATGCACCCAAAAAGCTGGGTGCTCCTGCTTCTAAGCAGACTATTGCTCGTTGGATTTGTAGTACAATTCAGCTTGCACATTATGTGGCAGGCCTGCCACAGCCAAAATCTGTAAATGCCCATTCCACAAGGAAGGTGGGCTCATCTTGGGCGGCTGCCCGAGGTATCTCGGCTTTACAACTTTGCCGAGCAGCTACGTGGTCAGGGGGGAACACGTTTGTAAAATTCTACAAATTTGATACCCTGGCTGAGGAGGACCTGGAGTTTCTCTCATTCGGTGCTGCAGAGTCATCCGCACTCTCCCGCCCGTTTGGGAGCTTTGGTATAATCCCCATGGTCCTGACGGAGTCCCCAGCATCCACTAGGACGTTAGAGAAAATAAGATTTTACTTACCGATAAATCTATTTCTCGTAGTCCGTAGTGGATGATGGGCGCCCATCCCAAGTGCGGATTGTCTGCATTACTTGTACATAATTATTGTTACAAAAATCGGGTTATTATTGTTGTGAGCCATCTTTTCAGAGGCTCCTTCGTTGTTATCATACTGTTAACTGGGTTCAAATCACAGGTTGTACGGTGTGATTGGTGTGGCTGGTATGAGTCTTACCCGGGATTCAAGATCCTTCCTTATTGTGTACGCTCGTCCGGGCACAGTACCTAACTGAGGCTTGGAGGAGGGTCATAGGGGGAGGAGCCAGTACACACCATGTGATCCTAAAAGCTTACTTTTGTGCCCTGTCTCCTGCGGAGCCGCTAATCCCCCATGGTCCTGACGGAGTCCCCAGCATCCACTACGGACTACGAGAAATAGATTTATCGTTAAGTAAAATCTTAGTTTTTGCCTTTTGTTCTCCCGCAGCAAAAGAAAACTCCACAATATCAGATGCAGTCCTTTCGGTCGCGTAAGTCCAGAAGAGGTCGGGGCTCATCTTTCCTCGCCAGAGGTAAGGGTAGAAGAAAGAGAACTTCTGCTCCGGCTAGTTCCCAGGAGCAGATGTCCTCCCCGGCTTCTACTAAATCCACCGCATGACGCTGGGGCTCCACTGAGGGAGTCCACACCGGTGGGGGCACGTCTTCGACTCTTCAGCCAGGTCTGGGTTCTGTCAGATGTGGATCCTTGGGCGATGGATATTGTATCACAAGGCTACAAACTGGAATTCGAAGAGGTGCCCCCTCGTCGATTTTTCAAGTTGGCCTTGACAGTTTCTTCCCCAGAGATGGAAATCGTGTTAGCTGCAATTCAAAAGCTGTATCAACAGCAAGTGATTGTCAAGGTTCCGCTAGTTCAACAGGGGAAAGGGTACTATTCGACCCTGTTCGTGGTCCCGATGCCGGATGGTTCGGTCAGACCCATTTTAAATCTAAAATCCCTAAACCTGTACTTGAAAAAGTTAAAATTCAAGATGGAATCGCTCCGGGCTGCGATCTCCAGTCTGGAAGGGGGGGATTTTATGGTGTCACTCAACATAAAGGATGCATACCTTCATGTCCCCATATATCCACTTCATCAGGCGTACCTGAGATTCGCTGTACGGGACTGTCATTTCCAGTTTCAGACATTGCCGTTTGGGCTTTCCACGGGCCCGAAGATTTTCACCAAGGTGATGGCGGAGATGATAGTGCTCCTGCGCAGGCAGGGAGTCACAATTATCCCATACTTGGACGATCTCCTGATAAAAGCATGATCGAGAGATCAATTGCAGAAGAGCGTGTCGCTCTCCCTGAGAGTGCTACAACAACACGGTTGGATTCTCAATCTGCCAAAGTCACAATCGATTCCAACGACTCGACTATCGTTCCTAGGCATGATTCTGGACACGGAACAGAAGAGGGTTTATCTCTCGATGAAAAAAGCCCAGGACCTCCAGAACATGGTCAGAGATTTGCTAAAACCAAAAAGAGTGTCTGTTCATCAATGCACTCGAGTTCTGGGGAAAATGGTGGCAGCCTACGAGGCCATCCCCTTTGGCAGGTTTCATGCAAGGACGTTTCAGTGGGATCTCCTGGACAAGTGGTCAGGGTCCCATCTACTAATACATCAGAAGATAAGCCTGTCCCCCCGGGCCAGGGTGTCTCTCCTGTGGTGCCTGCAAAGTGCTCACCTTCTAGAGGGTCGCAGGTTCGGTATTCAAGACTGGGTTCTGGTGACCACGGACGCGAGCCTCCGAGAATGAGGAGCAGTCACACAAGGAAGAAGTTTTCAGGGCCTATGGTCAAGCCAGAAGGCTTGTCTACACATCAACGTACTGGATTTGAGGGCCATATACAACGGCCTACGACAAGCGGAGAATCTTCTTCGCGACCTACCAGTTCTGATTCAATCAGACAACGTCACAGCCGTAGCCCATGTAAACCGCCAAGGCGGGACAAGGAGCAGAGTGGCAATGGCGGAAGCCACCAGGATTCTGCGCTGGGCGGAAAATCACGTTAGCGCTCTGTCAGCGGTCTTCATTCTGGGAGTGGACAACTGGGAAGCAGACTTCCTCAGCAGACACGATCTCCATCCAGGAGAGTGGGGACTTCATCAAGACGTTTTTACAGAGATAAGTCTTCGGGGAATTCCTCACATAAACATGATAGCGTCACGCCTCAACAAAAAGCTTTGGAGGTATTGTGCCAGGTCAAGGGACCCTCAGGCAGTAGCGGTGGACGCCCTGGTGACACCGTGGGTGTTTCAGTCGGTCTGTGTGTTCCCCCCCTTTTCCTCTCATCTCACAAATATTGATCATAAGACAAAAAAGAGTGAGAACAATCCTCATTGTTCCAGATTGGCCTCGAAGGGCCTGGTATTCAGATCTTCAGGAGATGCTCACAGAAGATCCATGGTCTCTTCCTCTCAGGGAGGACCTGTTACAACAGGGGCCCTGCGTGTTCCAAGACTTATCGCGGCTACGTTTGACGGCATGGCGGTTGATCACCGAATCCTAGCTGTGAAAGGTATTCCGGAGGAAGTCCTCCCTACACTGATAATGTTTTGCCGTCACCTCCTTCCTAGCCTTTATTACCGTATCTGGAGGAAATATGTTTCTTGGTGTGAAGCCAAGAATGCTTCTACGGAAGATTTCCATCTGGGCCGTTTTCTCCACTTTCTACAGACAGGAGTGGATATGGGCCTATAAAAGTAGGCTCCATTAAGGTACAGATTTCGGCCCTATCTATTTTCTTTCAGAAGGAATTGGCTTCTCTCGCAGAAGTCCAGACTTTTGTAAAGGGAGTGCTGCACATCCAGCCTCCTTTTGTGCCCCCAGTGGCACCCTGGGACCTTAACGTGGTGTTACGGTTCCTGCAGTCTCACTGGTTTGAACCTCTTCAAACTGTTGAATTGAATTTTCTCACTTGGAAGGTGGTCATGTTGTTGGCCTTGGCATCTGCAAGGCGGGTGTCCGAATTGGCGGCCTTGTCTCATAAGAGCCCCTATTTGACCTTCCATGTGGATAGAGCAGAGTTGAGGACTCATCCTCAATTTTTGCCTAAGGTGGTTTCTTCATTTCATATGAACCAACCTATTGTGGTGCCTGTGGCTATGGGTGACTTGGAGGATTCCAAGTCCCTGGATGTAGTCAGGGCCTTAAAAATCTATGTAGTCTGGACGGCTCGAGTTAGGAAAAACAGAAGCACTGTTTGTCCTATATGCAGCCAACAAAGTTGGCGCTCCTGCTTCAAAGCAGACTATTTCTCGCTGGATCTGTAACACGATTCAGCAGGCTCATTCTACGGCGGCATTGCCGTTAACAAAGTCAGTAAAGGCCCATTCCACTAGGAAGGTGACCTCTTATTGGGCGGCTGCCCGAGGCGTCTCGGCTTTATAGCTTTGCCAAGCAGCTGCCTGGTCAGGTTCAAACACTTTTGCAAAGTTCTATAACTTTGATACCCTGGCTGATGAGGACCTTGCGTTTGCTCAGTCGGTGCTGCAGAGTCGTCCGCACTCTCCCGCCCGGTCTGGTGCTTTGGTATAAACCCCATGGTCCTTACGGAGTCCCCAGCATCCTCTAGGACGTACGAGAAAATAAGATTTTAAACCTACTGGTAAATCTTTTTCTCCTAGTCCGTAGAGGATGCTGGGCGCCCGTCCCAGTGCGGACAAAATCTGCAAGGCTTGTATATAGTTGTTGCTTCCATAAGGGTTATGTTACAGTTGAGATCAGTCTTTAGTTGATACTGTTTTTTGCGTATATGTCAGGTTATACGGTGTGGATGGTGTGGGCTAGTATGAATCTTGCCCTTAGATTAACAAAATCCTTTTCTCGTATTGTCCATCTCCTCTGGGCACAGTTTCTTTAACTGAGGTCTGGAGGAGGGGCATAGAGGGATGATCCAGTGCACACCCGTTCTAAAGTTCTTTATAGTGCCCGTATCTCCTGCGGAGCCCGTCTATACCCCATGGTCCTTACGGAGTCCCCAGCATCCTCTACGGACTAGGAGAAAAAGATTTACCGGTAGGTTTAAAATCTTATTTTTTTTTTGTTCTCTACATGTGCAACTTTGGAGATAAAAGGGCAGGATGGTGGAAGGGTGCCAAAACCATCCCAACACTATAGCTATATCCAACACTGACAATGATAGACAAATATAGGATTAGATTTAGTGCAGTTATAAGGCCAGACATCTTGTTTTTTACCCTACAGCAAAGAACAGGGACCAATGCCAGTAGAGAAAAAGAAGAAAGGAAAGAGGAAAGCTGAATTATGTGAAGAGAGCCTGGAGAGTGAGATGTCCATGCTGAACTCTCAGAGCACAGAGGAGTCAACAGAGTCACTTGACAGTCAGGTACATGCTTCCATATCTTTTTTTAGCGTTTCCTTCCTATATGCCTGTGAGGATACTGGGTTCCAAATCACTCAGTCATGGTGGTAGATGAAAAACCAACAGTGGTTTATTGAACAGAATGGGTTATAAACAGCTCAGCACACTTCTGTGATCCAATTCTACACGACAATCCCTCCTGGAACTCCTGACAGAACATTACTTCTTAGTCAGTCTCCTGCCACTCTCTGACCTTCTCTCCCAGATCTCTCTCACCTCCCCTCTTTGCTATTATCAAAACCTTTGTCTTTCCTACAATAAGGCGACACCCCCAGAACAGTTTCAGAGTAAACCTACTTTCACATGCCCAGGCATGTCCCCTAGGCCACAATAGATGTTAACTAAATTGACTTTACTTAATCTGATTGTGTGGCCTGGAATCCATTGTGTGGGGAAGAATGAGGGGGTTGTATGGCCTGACATCTGAGACTGGCTGTATCTACCCAACAGCAAATACACAGGTTATCTGATCAGTCACATGGGGGAAACATTATTTTACAACTATAACACAATAACCAATACATTCATATATATATACATCGAAAACATAACTGTACCCTTGTAACAATAACATCATACAATATAATACAATATTGCCTAACATATAACTAATAACATATTGGCAATTGGTGAAGTCCATGTGTAGGACCAGGGCTAGGAAAGTAACCACGTGTCTTTTACCACTGAGCGACACGACGCGCCAGCTGTGTCATCACATGTTGTCACAATGCCATTAAAAAATATTCCCGATGTGTCGAGCCATTTTTTTCAGCAGAAAATAAAATGTTCAACAAGAGTAGCAACCTCTTAAAATTGTATGTCCTTATGAGTATTTTCTTCCCCTATGAAGACTCTCCAAAAGCTGGGTACACATCTATACAACAGCTGTCCCGTACTCCCATTTATTGTATAGGAGGGTTGTATGCAGTGCTGTAGAAGTGCTAGATGATAAACGGCTTATAACACTCCTGCACCGGTCGTTATCTGGAGGTCGCATATTATGTACTGTATAATTTTGTATGGATGACTTCGCAATCCAGTAGAAGCCCGTACAGACGCATACAGTTCCAGTCATTATTGTATGTGTGTACGGTGCTGGTATAAAAAATACAGGGGACCCCTACGTCTTTTGTCCCCCGTATTTTTTGCACCAGGACCATGCGCAGAGCCCGGTGCTGGTTGTTTAAATATGGGGGAACCCCTGTCAATTTCCCCCCCGTATTTTTACAACCAGGACCGGCTCAAAGAGCCCGAGGCTGGTTATGCTTAGGAGGGGGGACCCCACGCATTTTTCCCCCCAGGATTTATTGAACACTTTTGTGAGGTCCATGAAGTCGAATCCAGGCCGCCCACTATTCGTCAATTGGTCCGTTTTTCGACAGCGGGACTGTCGAATCCGTTATTTATTGAATATGTCGAATTTGTGTCCCGGCGGGAGGGTTTCACCTGTCGAATTGTGTCGAATCCAAAAAACGGTCGAATTCCGGCAATTGAATATACCCCAAAACCTTTCCCATAAATCTAGAAAGTACAACATATGCTTTTTGTTTCTTTTGTAATTAATTTATAAAAAATTGACAAGTACAATTAAAAGACTTCAAATTGCTGCTGAACTTCTCCCTGGAGTGCCTCCTAAAATAATCTAGAGCACAGGTTCTCAAACTCGGTCCTCAGGACCCCACACAGTGCATGTTTTGTAGGTCTCCTCGCAGAATCACAAGTTAAATAATTAGCTCCACCTGTGGACCTTTTAAAATGTGTCAGTGAGTAATTAATACACCTGTGCACTTGCTGGGTTACCTGCAAAACATGCACTGTGTGGGGTCCTGAGGACCGAGTTTGAGAACCCCTGATCTAGAGCACAGGTTCTCAAACTCGGTCCTCAGGACCACACACAGTGCATGTTTTGCAGGTCTCCTCACTGAATCGCAAGTGAAATAATTAGCTCCACCTGTGGACCTTTTAAAATATGTCTGTGAGTAATTAATACACCTGTGCACTTGCTGGGTTACCTGCAAAACATGCACTGTGTGGTGTCCTGAGGACCGAGTTTGAGAACCACTGATCTAGAGAATATTGTTATGTCTGATATACTTGCTTCATGTGTGCAGGTGTTTGTTTCTTTTTTCTTTTTGTTTTTTTGGTGGGGGATAGGGGTGTTATAAATGTGCTCTACTGTCTAGTGTTTTTCTGTCACAAACACTTCATACACTTATCCCCTGTACAGAAACGGAGGTCTGGCCGGCAGGTGAAGCGTAGAAAGTATAATGAAGACCTGGATTTCAAAGTGGTGGATGATGATGGCGAAACTATCGCTGTGTTGGGAGCTGGGAGAGCATCTGCACTGTCTGCGTCCACACTGGCCTGGCAAGCTGAGGTAAGGCTTTCAGCTGGACGTGCATATTAGGCAGACACATACAATATATGTCCTCTGAAAGAAAAACTAACTTTAGTAGACAATGGTGTTAGAGAGAAATCAAACCATTATGATATATATATATATATATACACATATATTTAAATCCGGCACTCTGTGATGTAAATCAACTTGCATGGGCACTTTGCTTTAATCACACACAGTTCCTGCTGCTTAAAAAAGGACTACCTGACCTTTGTTTGTTACTTTCTTCAAAATTGTTTCACTTTGTTACAACCATACATGTAGCAGTACTACAGCAGACTCCTGATGACGGGACCACACAGGGTCCAGAAACGAGCCATTTACAGACAGCTGATAGTTTGCACATTACGTACCAGAAATTGTCAGCACTTCTGATAAGAGTAAGGGGGGCTCTTAGAGTCTTGCTGAACCTTGATTTGTGTTGAGTAACGATGGCAGGTGATTATAAAAAATATTCTTCAGTTGGTAAGTTGTTCCCAACAATTGTTGTTCATTTTTCTGTCCTTTTTTCTGCCCCCATGGCTGAACACCAAATTGAAGATAATAAGCAACTCTAATTAGCAGGATTAACTGCATTTCAAATAGTTACAGCACAATTACAGTAATGTTAAAACAGTACAGACTAAAAACACCAACATCCTCTGCGCAGTCAGTCACTTCAACAATGTTCCCTTTTTTTGAGAACATTAATTAGAGGTTTCACATCACAAACTTGGAAAGATGGGATAACCAACGTGCACATCCCAGTTTCAGATGTGTCTACATAGACCTTTTCTCAAATTGCACTCAATAGCCTCTTTGGTGTGCCATGGACTTTGCGATTTAGCCACATCCAGTATCCTGCCATATATATTTTTTCAAAATATACATCTTTGTTACATCAAAAGTACAATGCATGGATACACTGACTACTGGTGCTTGCACGTTATGTAATGCTGTGTGCGACTACTGTATGTCACTAATCTGGGTTTGATAGAGTTTCTAGAAGAACGACCATGTCATGTCTCACATCACAAATCGTACTGCCAAATATTCAACTTCATACCAGTTCATTTGAAACAGAAGTACTCCTATAGTGTGACTGGTCAACTGAGCAACTTTTTGTGCAGCTACAATACGGATAACACACACATTTTCTGAAAGAAGTTTGAGAATCTTTACCCGCGGAGGAGCATCTACTTCACACCAAGTTACGCCATATGTTGCAAAAATTATAGAAAAATAAGGACAAATCTGTATTTAAAAATAAAAAATAAATTATTGCTATCACAAACCGGCACCATGATCTACAAAGGGAAACAATTATTTGACATATTAAAAGTACTATGACATGCCAGATAGCACCCTGCTAAAAACGAACCAAATGCCTTCCCCCGTCATTCTAAATAGAATATGATGTGTACACAAAGTGGAACACATTACAGTCATGCTCATCAAGCCTTTGGAATATTTGCTGCTACTGGCATATCGTGGTTGTGTCAACCTTTTAAAGTTTTGTCCCTCCATCTTGTGCTTTTTATTGCTAATGGTGCTGTTGACGGAATGACTTTTCTCTAACGTCCTAAGTGGATGCTGGGGACTCCGTAAGGACTATGGGGAATAGCGGCTCCGCAGGAGACTGGGCACATCTAAAGAAAGCTTTAGGACTATCTGGTGTGCACTGGCTCCTCTCCCTATGACCCTCCTCCAAGCCTCAGTTAGATCTCTGTGCCCGAACGAGAAGGGTGCACACTAGGGGCTCTCCTGAGCTTCTTAGTGAAAGTTTTAGTTTAGGTTTTTTATTTTCAGTGAGACCTGCTGGCAACAGGCTCACTGCATCGAGGGACTAAGGGGAGAAGAAGCGAACTCACCTGCGTGCAGAGTGGATTGGGCTTCTTAGGCTACTGGACATTGGCTCCAGAGGGACGATCACAGGCCCAGCTTGGATGGGTCCCAGAGCCGCGCCGCCGGCCCCCTTACAGAGCCAGAAGGCAGAAGAGGTCCGGAAAATCGGCGGCAGAAGACGTCCTGTCTTCAACAAGGTAGCGCACAGCACTGCAGCTGTGCGCCATTGCTCTCAGCACACTTCACACTCCGGTCACTGAGGGTGCAGGGCGCTGGGTGGGGCGCCCTGAGACGCAATAATAAACACCTTGGATGTCAAAAAATGCATCACATATAGCTCCTGGGCTATATGGATGCATTTAACCCCTGCCAAAATACATAAAAAAACGGGAGATAAGGCCGCCGATATCTCCTCAGCACACTGGCGCCATTTTCCCTCACAGCTCCGTTGGAGGGAAGCTCCCTGGCTCTCCCCTGCAGTCACTACACTACAGAAAGGGTTAAAAAAGAGAGGGGGGCACAAATTAGGCGCAGTATTAACTATACAGCAGCTATAAGGGGAAAAACACTTATATAAGGTTATCCCTGTATATATATAGCGCTCTGGTGTGTGCTGGCAAACTCTCCCTCTGTCTCCCCAAAGGGCTAGTGGGGTCCTGTCCTCTATCAGAGCATTCCCTGTGTGTGTGCTGTGTGTCGGTACATTTGTGTCGACATGTATGAGGAGAAAAATTATGTGGAGACGGAGCAGATTGCCTGTAATAGTGATGTCACCCCCTAGGGGGTCGACACCTGAGTGGATGAACTGTTGGAAGGAATTATGTGACAGTGTCAGCTCTGTATAAAAGACAGTGGTTGACATGAGACAGCCGGCTACTCAGCTTGTGCCTGTCCAGACGTCTCATAGGCCGTCAGGGGCTCTAAAGCGCCCGTTACCTCAGATGGCAGATATAGACGCCGACACGGATACTGACTCCAGTGTCGACGGTGAAGAGACAAATGTGACTTCCAGTAGGGCCACACGTTACATGATTGAGGCAATGAAAAATGTTTTACACATTTCTGATAATACGAGTACCACCAAAAAGGGGTATTATGTTCGGTGAGGAAAAACTACCTGTAGTTTTCCTGAATCTGAGAAATTAAATGAGGTGTGTGATGATGCGTGGGTTTCCCCCGATAACAACTGATAATTTCTAAAATGTTATTGGCATTATATCCTTTCCCGCCAGAGGTTAGGGTGCGTTGGGAAACACCCCCTAGGGTGGATAAAGCGCTCACACGCTTGTAAGGGCTCTATCCTCTCCTGAGATGGCCGCCCTTAAGGATCCTGCTGATAGAAAGCAGGAGGGTATCCTAAAATGTATTTACACACATACTGGTGTTATACTGCGATCAGCAATCGCCTCAGCCTGGATGTGCAGTGCTGGGTTGGCGTGGTCGGATTCCCTGACTGAAAATATTGATACCCTAGATAGGGACAGTATATTTTTGCCTATAGAGCATTTGAAAGATGCATTTCTATATATGCGTGATGCACAGCGGAATATTTGCCGACTGGCATCAAGTCTAAGTGCGTTGTCCATTTCTACCAGTAGAGGGTTATGGACACGTCAGTGGTCAGGTGATGCGTATTCCAAACGACATTTGGAAGTATTGCCTTATTAAGGGGAGGCGTTATTTGGGGTCGGTCTTTCAGACCTGGTGGCCACGGCAACAGCTAGGAAATCCACGTTTGTACCCCAGGTCGCCTCTCAACATGAGAAGACGCCGTATTATCAGGCGCAGTCTTTTCGTGGATAAGCGGGCAAAAGGTTCCTCATTTCTGCCCCGTGACAGAGGGAGAGGAAAAAGGCTGCAGAAATCAGCCAGTTCCCAGGAACAGAAACCCTCTCCCGCCTCTGCCAAGCCCTCAGTATACGCTGGGGCTTTACAAGCAGAATCAGGCACGGTGGGGGGCCCGTCTCAATGAATTTCAGCGCGCAGTGGGCTCACTCGCAAGTAGACCCCTGGATCCTTCAGGTGATATCTCAGGGGTACAAATTAGAATTCGAGACGTCTCCCCCTCGCCGTTTCCTAAAGTCGGCTTTACCGATGTCTCCTTCTGACAGGGAGACAGTTTTGGAAGCCATTCACAAGCTGTATTCCCAGCAGGTGATAATCAAGATACCCCTCCTGCCACAGGGAACGGGGTATTATTCCACACTGTTGTGGTACCGAAGCCGGACGGCTCGGTGAGACCGATTCTAAATCTAAAATCTTTGAACACTTACATACGGAGGTTCAAATTCAAGATTGAGTCACTCAGAGCAGTGATTGCGAACCTGGAAGAAGGGGACTACATGATGTCTCGGGACATCAAGGATGCTTACCTTCATGTCAAAATTTACCCTTCTCACCAAGGGTACCTCAGGTTTATGGTACAGAACTGTCACTATCAGTTCAGACGCTGCCGTATGGATGGTCCACGGCACCCCGGGTCTTTACCAAGGTAATGGCCGAAATGATGATATTCCTTCAAAGGAAGGGAATTTTAGTTATCCCTTACTGGGACAATTCCCTGATAAGGGTAAGATCCAGGGAACAGTTGGAGGTCGGTGTAGCACTATCTCAGGTAGTGTTGCTGCAGCACGGTTGGATTCTCAATATTCCAAAATCGCAGCTGGTTCCGACGACTTGTCTTCTGTTCCTAGGGATGATCCTGGACACAGTCCAGAAAAAGGTGTTTCTCCCGGAGGAGAAAGCCAGGGAGTTATCCGAGCTAGTCAGGAACCTCCTAAAACCGAGCCAAGTCTCAGTGCATCAATGCACAAGGGTTCTGGGTAAAATGGTGGCTTCCTACGAAGCAATCCCATTCGGCAGATTCCACGCAAGAACTTTCCAGTGGGACCTGCTGGACAAATGGTCCGGGTCGCATCTTCAGATGCATCAGCGGATAACCCTGTCACCAAGGACAAGGGTGTCCCTCCTGTGGTGGTTGCAGAGTGCTCATCTGCTAGAGGGCCGCAGATTCGGCATTCAGGACTGGGTCCTGGTAACCACGGATGCCAGCCTGCGAGGCTGGGGAGCAGTCACACAGGGAAGAAATATCCAGGACTTATGGTCAAGCCTGGAGACATCACTTCACATAAATATCCTGAAGCTAAGGGACATTTACAATGCTCTAAGCTTAGCAAGACCTCTGCTTCAAGGTCAGCCGGTGTTGATCCAGTCGGACAACATCACGGCAGTCACCCACGTAAACAGACAGGGTGGCACAAGAAGCAGGAGGGCAATGGCAGAAGCTGCAAGGATTCTTCGCTGGGCGGAAAATCATGTGATAGCACTGTCAGCAGTATTCATTCCGGGAGTGGACAACTGGGAAGCAGACTTCCTCAGCACGACCTCCACCCGGGAGAGTGGGGACTTCACCCAGAAGTCTTCCACATGATTATAAACCGTTGGGAAAAACTCGACAGGTATTGCGCCAGGTCCAGGGACCCTCAGGCAATAGCTGTAGACGCTCTGGTAACATCGTGGGTGTACCAGTCAGGGTATGTGTTCCCTCCTCTGCCTCTCATACCCAAGGTACTGAGATTGATAAGATGGAGAGGAGTAAGCACTATATTCGGGGCTCCGGATTGGCCAAGAAGGACTTGGTAACCGGAACTTCAAGAGATGCTCACGGAGGATCCGTGGCCTCTACCTCTAAGAAGGGACCTGCTCCAGCAAGGACCCTGTCTGTTCCAAGACTTACCGCGGCTGCGTTTGACGGCATGGCGGTTGAACGCCGGATCCTGAAGGAAAAAAGGCATTCCGGATGAAGTCATCCCTATCCTGATCAAAGCCAGGAAGGATGTAACCGCAAAAACATTATCACCGCAATTGGCGAAAATATGTTGCGTGGTGCGAGGCCAGTAAGGCCCGACGGTGGAAATTCAACTGGGTCGATTCCTACATTTCCTGCAAACAGGAGTGTCTATGGGCCTGAAATTGGGGTCCATTAAGGTTCAAATTTCGGCCCTGTCAATTTTCTTCCAAAAAGAACTAGCTTCAGTCCCTGAAGTTCAGACGTTTGTAAAAGGGGTACTGCATATACAGCCTCCTTTTGTGCCTCCAGTGGCATTTTGGGATCTCAATGTAGTTTTGGGTTCCAAAAGTCACATTGGTTTGAACCACTTAAATCTGTGGAGTTAAAATATCTCACATGGAAAGTGGTCATGCTGTTGGCCCTGGCCTGGGCCAGGCGCGTGTCAGAATTGGCGGCTTTATCCTGAAAAAGCCCTTATCTGATGTTCCATTCGGACAGGGCGGAATTGAGGACTCGTCCTCAGTTTCTCCCTAAGGTGGTTTTCAGCGTTTCACCTGAACCAACCTATTTGTGGTGCCTGCGGCTACTAGGGACTTGGAGGACACCAAGTTGCTAGACGTTGTCAGGGCCCTGAAAATATATGTTTCCAGGAGGGCTGGAGTCAGGAAATCTGACTCGCTGTTTATCCTGTATGCACCCAACAAGCTGGGTGCTCCTGCTTCTAAGCAGACTATTGCTCGTTGGATTTGTTGTACAATTCAGCTTGCACATTCTGTGGCAGGCCTGCCACAGCCAAAAATCTGTAAATGCCCACTCCACAAGGAAGGTGGGCTCATCTTGGGCGGCTGCCCGAGGGGTCTCGGCTTTACAACTTTGCCGAGCAGCTACTTGGTCAGGAGCAAATACGTTTGTAAAATTCTACAAAATTGATATCCTGGCTGAGGAGGACCTGGAGTTCTCTCATTTGGTGCTGCAGAGTCATCCGCACTCTCCCGCCCGTTTGGGAGCTTTGGTATAATCCCCATGGTCCTTACGGAGTCCCCAGCATCCACTTAGGACGTTAGAGAAAATAAGAATTTACTTACCGATAATTCTATTTCTCATAGTCCGTAGTGGATGCTGGGCGCCCATCCCAAGTGCGGATTGTCTGCAATACTCGTACATAGTTATTGTTACAAAAATCGGGTTATTATTGTTGTGAGCCATCTTTCAGAGGCTCCTCTGTTATCATGCTGTTAACTGGGTTCAGATCACAAGTTATACGGTGTGATTGGTGTGGCTGGTATGAGTCTTACCCGGGATTCAAAATCCTTCCTTATTGTGTACGCTCGTCCGGGCACAGTATCCTAACTGAGGCTTGGAGGAGGGTCATAGGGGGAGGAGCCAGTGCACACCAGATAGTCCTAAAGCTTTCTTTAGATGTGCCCAGTCTCCTGCGGAGCCGCTATTCCCCATGGTCCTTACGGAGTCCCCAGCATCCACTACGGACTATGAGAAATAGAATTATCGGTAAGTAAATTCTTATTTTCCTCTTTTTCAATGCCTCACCCCCTTCTCCTTCTAACCCCCCAATTTCTCTAACGTCCTAGTGGATGCTGGGACTCCGTCAGGACCATGGGGAATAGCGGGCTCCGCAGGAGACAGGGCACATCTAAAAAAGCTTTTAGGTCACATGGTGCGTACTGGCTCCTCCCCCTATGACCCTCCTCCAAGCCTCAGTTAGGTTTTTGTGCCCGTCCGAGAGGGTGCAATCTAGGTGGCTCTCCTAAAGAGCTGTTTAGAAAAGTTTTTTTTTAGGTTTCAATCTCAGTGATTCCTGCTGGCAACAGGATCACTGCATCGAGGGACTTAGGGGAGAGATTTCCAACTCACCTGCGTGCAGGATGGATTGGAGTCTTAGGCTACTGGACACTTAGCTCCAGAGGGAGTCGGAACACAGGTCAGCCTGGGGTTCGTCCCGGAGCCGCGCCGCCGATCCCCCTTACAGACGCTGAAGAGACGGCAGAACGGAGGTCCGGAAAGCAGGCGGCAGAAGACTCCTCAGTCTTCTTGAAGGTAGCGCACAGCACGGCAGCTGTGCGCCATTGTTGTCACACGGCTCACTGACTCAGTCACGGAGGGTGCAGGGCGCTGCTGGGGGCGCCCTGGGCAGCAATATAATTACCTTTAGTGGCAAAATAAATACATCACATATAGCCATTAAGGCTATATGTATGTATTTTAACCCAGGCCAGTTTCTTAAAAACCGGGAGAAAAGCCCGCCGGAAAAGGGGCGGAGCTTATTCTCCTCAGCACTCAGCGCCATTTTCCTGCTCAGCTCCGCTGGTGAGGAAGGCTCCCAGGTCTCTCCCCTGCACTGCACTACAGAAACAGGGTAACAAAGAGAAGGGGGGCATAAATTGGCGATATTTATATATTAAGAGCGCATATATAGTAAACAACACCTTCTAGGGTTGTTTATATACATTTATAGCGCTTTTGGTGTGTGCTGGCAAACTCTCCTTCTGTCTCCCCAAAGGGCTAGGGGGTCCTGTCTTCGATTAGAGCATTCCCTGTGTGGCTGCTGTGTGTCGGTACGTGTGTGTCGACATGTATGAGGACGATGTTGGTGTGGAGGCAGAGCAATTGCCGATGATGGTAATGTCACCCCCTAGGGAGTAGACACCGGAATGGATGGCTTTAGTTATGGAATTACGTGATAATGTCAGCACATTACAAAAGTCAGTTGACGAAATAAGACGCCCGGCAAACCAGTTAGTACCGGTTCAGGCGTCTCAGACACCGTCAGGGGCTGTAAAACGTCCTTTACCTCAGTCAGTCGACACGGGTACCGACACAGATGAATCTAGTGTCGACGGTGAAGAAACAAACGTATTTTCCAATAGGGCCACACGTTATATGATCACGGCAATGAAGGAGGCTTTGCAGATCTCTGATACTGCTGGTACCTCAAAAAGGGGTATTATGTGGGGGGTGAAAAAACTACCTGTATTTTTTCCAGAATCAGAGGAATTGAATGACGTGTGTGATGAAGCGTGGGTTAACCCCGATAGAAAACGGCTAATTTCCAAGAAGTTATTGGCATTATACCCTTTCCCACCAGAGGTTAGGGCGCGCTGGGAAACACCCCCTAGGGTGGATAAGGCGCTCACACGTTTATCAAAGCAAGTGGCGTTGCCGTCTCCTGATACGGCCGCCCTCAAGGATCCAGCAGATAGGAGGCTGGAAACTACACTGAAGAGTATATACACACATACTGGTGTTATACTGCGACCGGCAATAGCCTCAGCCTGGATGTGCAGTGCTGGGGTAGTGTGGTTGGATTCTCTGACTGAAAATATTGATACCCTGGATAGGGACAGTATTTTATTGACTCTAGAGCAATTAAAGGATGCTTTCCTTTATATGCGAGATGCTCAGAGGGATGTTTGTACTCTAGCATCAAGAGTAAGCGCGATGTCCATATCTGCCAGAAGAAGTTTATGGACGCGACAGTGGTCAGGTGATGCGGATTCCAAGAGGCATATGGAAGTATTGCCATATAAAGGAGAGGAATTGTTTGAGGTCGGTCTTTCGG
This sequence comes from Pseudophryne corroboree, assembly GCF_028390025.1. Classification (NCBI taxonomy): domain Eukaryota; kingdom Metazoa; phylum Chordata; class Amphibia; order Anura; family Myobatrachidae; genus Pseudophryne; species Pseudophryne corroboree. The sequence goes on along the minus strand of NC_086446.1, from coordinate 408,799,139 downwards.
ACCTGGTGGCCACGGCAACTGCCGGCAAATCCACTTTTTTACCTCAGACCCCCTCCCAACAGAAAAAGACACCGTCTTTTCAGCCGCAGTCCTTTCGCTCCTATAAAAAGCGACCAAAAGGACAGTCTTATCTGCCGCGAGGCAGAGGAAAGGGTAAGAAAGGGCAGCAAGCAGCCCCTGCCCAGGAACAGAAGCCCGCCCCGGCTTCTACAAAGCCATCAGCATGACGCTGGGGCTTTACAAGCGGACTCAGGAACGGTGGGGGGTCGACTCAAGATTTTCAGCAATCAATGGGTTCACTCACAAGTGGACCCGTGGGTCCTGCAGATAGTATCTCAGGGTTACATGCTGGAGTTCGAAAGGTCTCCCCCTCGCCGGTTCCTAAAGTCTGCTTTACCAACGTCTCCCTCAGAAAGGACGTCGGTTTTGGAAGCCATTCACAAGCTGTATTCTCAGCAGGTGATAGTCAAGGTACCCCTCCTACAACAGGGAAAGGGGTATTATTCCACACTATTTGTGGTACCGAAACCGGACGGTTCGGTAAGGCCTATTCTAAATCTGAAATCCTTGAACCTGTACATAAAGAAATTCAAGTTCAAGATGGAGTCACTCAGAGCAGTGATAGCGAATCTGGAAGAAGGAGACTTCATGGTGTCCTTGGACATAAAAGATGCTTATCTACATGTCCCGATTTACCCCTCACACCAAGGGTATCTCAGGTTCGTGATACAAGACTGTCATTATCAGTTTCAAACGCTGCCGTTTGGGTTGTCCACGGCCCCTCGGGTCTTTACCAAGGTAATGACCGAAATGATGGTTCTTCTACGAAGAAAAGGCGTATTAATTATCCCTTACTTGGACGATCTCCTGATAAGGGCAAAGTCCAGAGAACAGCTGGAAGTCGGTGTAGCGCTAACACAAGTAGTGCTTCAGCAACACGGGTGGATTCTAAATCTTCCAAAATCTCAATTGACCCCGACAACACATCTGCTGTTCCTGGGCATGATTCTGGACACGGTTCAGAAAAAGGTATTTCTCCCGGAAGAGAAAGCAAGGGAGTTATCCCGAACTTGTCAAGAACCTCCTAAAACCAGGAACTGTGTCAGTACATCAATGCACAAGAGTCCTGGGAAAGATGGTGGCTTCGTACGAAGCGATTCCATTCGGCAGATTCCATGCACGAACATTTCAGTGGGATCTGCTGGACAAATGGTCCGGATCGCATCTGCACATGCATCAGCGGATAACACTGTCACCGAGAACAAGGTTGTCTCTCCTGTGGTGGTTGCAGACTGCCCATCTGTTAGTGGGCCGCAGATTCGGCATACAGGACTGGGTCCTGGTGACTACGGATGCCAGCCTACGAGGTTGGGGAGCAGTCACAAAGGGAAGAAACTTCCAGGGCGTGTGGTCAAACCTGGAGACGTCTCTTCACATAAATATACTGGAGCTAAGAGCGATCTACAATGCTCTAAGCCTGGCAAAATCGCTGCTTCAGGGTCAGCCGGTGTTGATCCAGTCCGACAACATCACGGCAGTCGCCCACGTAAACCGACAAGGCGGCACGAGAAGCAGGAGTGCAATGGCAGAAGCTGCAAGGATTCTGCGCTGGGCGGAGAATCATGTCGTAGCACTGTCAGCAGTGTTCATCCCGGGAGTGGACAACTGGGAAGCAGATTTCCTCAGCAGACACGACCTTCACCCGGGAGAGTGGGGACTTCATCCAGAAGTTTTCCACATGATTGTGAACCGTTGGGAAAAACCAAAGGTGGACATGATGGCGTCTCGCCTCAACAAAAAATTGGACAGGTATTGCGCCAGGTCAAGAGACCCTCAGGCAATAGCTGTGGACGCTCTGGTAACACCGTGGGTGTACCAGTCAGTGTATGTGTTCCCTCCTCTGCCTCTCATACCAAAGGTACTGAGAATTATACGGAAAAGAGGAGTAAGAACAATACTGGTAGCTCCGGACTGGCCAAGAAGAATTTGGTATCCGGAACTTCAAGAGATGCTCACGGAGGATCCGTGGCCTCTACCTCTAAGAAGGGATCTGCTTCAGCAGGGACCTTGTATGTTCCAAGACTTACCGCGGCTGCGTTTGACGGCATGGCGGTTGAACGCCGGATTCTAAAAGAGAAGGGCATTCCTGAGGAAGTTATTCCTACTTTAATTAAAGCCAGGAAAGAAGTGACCGCACAACATTATCACCGCATTTGGAGAAAATATGTTGCGTGGTGTGAGGCCAAGAAGGCTCCAACGGAAGAATTTCAATTGGGTCGATTCTTACATTTCCTGCAAGCAGGATTGTCTATGGGCCTCAAATTGGGGTCCATTAAAGTTCAAATTTCGGCCTTATCAATTTTCTTCCAGAAGGAATTGGCGTCAGTGCCTGAAGTACAAACTTTTGTCAAAGGTGTACTACATATACAACCCCCAATAGTGCCTCCAGTGGCACCGTGGGATTTGAACGTGGTTCTAAATTTTCTCAAATCTCATTGGTTTGAGCCTTTAAAATCGGTAGATTTAAAATACCTTACATGGAAGGTAACCATGCTGTTGGCCCTGGCTTCAGCCAGGAGAGTTTCGGAGTTGGCAGCTTTGTCATACAAAAGCCCATATCTGATATTCCATTCGGACAGGGCAGAATTGAGGACACGTCCTCAATTTCTCCCTAAGGTGGTTTCGGCATTTCACTTGAACCAGCCTATTGTGGTGCCTGCGGCTACTAGCGACTTGGAGGACTCCAAGTTACTGGACGTTGTCAGAGCATTAAAAATATATATTTCAAGGACAGCTGGAGTCAGAAAATCTGACTCGTTGTTTACATTGTATGCACCCAACAAGTTGGGTGCTCCTGCGTCTAAACAGACGATTGCACGTTGGATATGTAGTACAATCCAACTTGCACATTCTGTGGCAGGCCTGCCACAGCCTAAATCTGTAAAGGCCCATTCCACAAGGAAAGTGGGCTCATCCTGGGCTGCTGCCCGAGGAGTCTCGGCATTACAACTTTGCCGAGCAGCTACGTGGTCAGGGGAGAACACGTTTGTAAAATTTTACAAATTTGATACTCTGGCTAAAGAGGACCTGGAGTTCTCTCATTCGGTGCTGCAGAGTCATCCGCACTCTCCCGCCCGTTTGGGAGCTTTGGTATAATCCCCATGGTCCTGACGGAGTCCCAGCATCCACTAGGACGTTAGAGAAAATAAGAATTTACTTACCGATAATTCTATTTCTCATAGTCCGTAGTGGATGCTGGGCGCCCATCCCAAGTGCGGATTGTCTGCAATGCTTGTACATAGTTATTGTTACAAAAATCGGGTTATTACTGTTGTTGTGAGCCATCTGTTCAGAGGCTACTTCGTTTGTGTTATCATACTGTTAACTGGGTTCAGATCACAAGTTGTACGGTGTGATGGGTGTGGCTGGTATGAGTCTTACCCGGGATTCAAGATCCTTCCTTATTGTGTACGCTCGTCCGGGCACAGTACCTAACTGAGGCTTGGAGGAGGGTCATAGGGGGAGGAGCCAGTACGCACCATGTGACCTAAAAGCTTTTTTAGATGTGCCCTGTCTCCTGCGGAGCCCGCTATTCCCCATGGTCCTGACGGAGTCCCAGCATCCACTACGGACTATGAGAAATAGAATTATCGGTAAGTAAATTCTTATTTTATCTTTGTTTTCCAAAATCAGATCAATAGTTTGTCCGGTTTCAGCTGTATATTTTATGTATAGTAGACTTCTACCCTTAATGATCATTGATGATCATAACTGCATTTGGATGAAGAGGCTTCCCCTTGAGTGTTTCCAGTTACTTTTTCCCTCTGTTTTTCTGCTCACTGCTCTTCTGCTTACAAATGTGATAAGTTTAAAAAAAGACTTTTTAGCAGTGTCAGTGTTTAGCGATTTGCCTATTTCTGATGTTGAGTAGGGGAAACCGTGGTATAAGAGAGCTTAGGGGGTAATTCCAAGTTGATCGTAGCAGGATTTTTGTTAGCAATTGGGCAAAACCATGTGCAATGCAGGGGAGGCAGATATAACATGTGCAGAGAGAGTTAGATTTGGGTGGTGTGTGTTCAATCTGCAATCTAATTTGCAGTGTAAAAATAAAGCAGCCAGCATTTACCCTGCACAGAAATAAAATAACCCACCCAAATCTAACTCTTTCTGCACATGTTATATCTGCTTCCCCTGCAGTGCACATGGGCCCTCATTCCGAGTTGTTCGCTCGGTATTTTTCATCGCATCGCAGTGAAAATCCGCTTAGTACGCATGCGCAATGTTCGCACTGCGACTGCGCCAAGTAACTTTACTATGAAGAAAGTAATTTTACTCACGGCTTTTTCTTCGCTCCGGCGATCGTAATGTGATTGACAGGAAATGGGTGTTACTGGGCGGATACACGGCGTTTCAGGGGCGTGTGGCTGAAAACGCTACCGTTTCCGGAAAAAACGCAGGAGTGGCCGGGGAAACGGTGGGAGTGCCTGGGCGAACGCTGGGTGTGTTTGTGACGTCAACCAGGAACGACAAGCACTGAAATGATCGCACAGGCAGAGTAAGTCTGGAGCTACTCTGAAACTGCTAACTCGTTTGTAATCGCAATATTGCGCGTACGTCGGTCGCAATTTTAAGAAGCTAAGATTCACTCCCAGTAGGCGGCGGCTTAGCGTGTGTAACTCTGCTACATTCGCCTTGCGAGCGAACAACTCGGAATGAGGGCCATGGTTTTGCCCAATTGCTATCAAAAATCCTGCTGCGATCAACTTGGAATTACCCCCTTAGTGTGCCTAAGGGAAATTGTGTGCTGCAAACCTATTCAGGGCAAATTTAGTCAGGTTTTATTGCTGTGTATTTGGAAGCGTGTTGACGTACAGTATTATAGTGTGGTATAGTAACTGCACCAAAGGTGAGCACGTTGTACGTACAGCTATCTATCTATCTATCTATCTATCTATCTATCTATCTATCTATCTATCTATCACCTATCACCACTTCTCTGTTGCTATTTTTTATTGCTTTACTACAGAGAAAGGAATTCAATTGTGCCTGTTAAATTTTCACTAGAAAAAATGGACTTTATCCCTATTTTTAGGCCAATGTTTTTTAACCCCTCAGCGGTTGCTGGGGGGGGGGGGGGAAAGCCTGATAAGTGCCAGCGTCCGTGGCTAATTGAATTTCCCACATAGCCTACCTTCATGACCCAGAGTGTCCAAGAGAATATCTCTGGTTCCTCTTTATATGCTATACTTCTTCTATAACTCACTACACCGGAGCTCTGAGGCGTAGAAGTTTCCTGGGAGCACACTGTCTATATGGTCAACCACAAACTACTTTCCAGCTGTGTTCTCCTACATCTAGCCTCAATAATGCAATGCAGCGTTTTACGGAGCAGAACAGAACTCGTTTTGCAATAATGCTGCAGCCACTACATTGCAGCATTTCGTATATGTATAGAGAGACTCATTCACACACAGATATACAAGTGGCATACATCAAATTGAGCAGCACAGTCTCTTTGTGTGTCCTAGTTGCAACTACAACACATTTTTGGCAAAAAAACAAGCAGAAAAGACACCCAACGCTAGAATATTCTCACACGACATGGCCTGCCAAGAAGAGATGTTTGGCGTGACTGTAGCAAAGATTTATGATTTATGAGGCCATATCTGTATGTAATGTAAATCCGATCCTAGGTACAAGGCATTTTTGTTCTAAGCAGTGATGAAAGTCAGCGATGGTAGATTCATTGGATAGGCCTATACTGTATGTTGTGAAAGCTTTGGACTGATACATCAGATGGACACAGTACATATCTATAAGTATTCAAATATCTGCAACAAAGTAATTATGGAGCATGTAACAAACTGGACAGGTAAAATGGTCATTAAATTGTACTGACACAAGAATAAAACTATGTAATGAATGTTTAAAATGTTTTTATATGTTTCTAGATTTATGCATATAATATACATATATATATATATATATATATATATATATATATATATATATATATATATTAAAAAATTAATGCTCAATCTGTAACAGGAGCCACCTGAAGATGATGCTAACATTATAGAAAGGATCCTGTCTTCAAGATTAGTTCACAAAGAGGTGAGTTGTTATGCCAGTAATACATTTCTTCTGCATTATTTTTTTTTTTTTGTCTGTTATGCTTTATTTTTAGTTATATCTTTTGTCCAGTCTATAGTTTGTGTAGTAACAATATCATTGGGATTAAGGTACTGTACATTTCTCTAGCATCCATAAGGGATATTGGGGGAAACTAGTATGATGGGGTATAGACGGTGTCCAAAGGAGCCAGTGCACTTTACATTTTTTCAACTGGGTGTGCTGGCTCCTCCCCTCTATGCCCCCTCCTACAGGCAGTTTAGAAAAAAGTGCCCTCAGGAGAGGATGCACATCTCTGCAGCTCCAGAGAGTTTTCTTCAATTTCTTTTAAATCTTTTATTATTTTCGGTATGCTGTCTGGGCAGGAGCATGCCTGCACCATAGGAGTTAGGGGGAGGACGGTCACCGGCCTTAAGAGATGCAGAGACGCTTCCCCGCTGCAGGACCACCATCCTGAGGGGTTGTTGTTCAGCAGGGCACTGCGCCTTAGCTGGCACAGCCACAGCACTCTGCACACCCCTAATGCTGCCTGAAGGTGACATCGGTGGTGAGTAGAAACCTGGGGCCCTGGTCCTAAAGTGCGGCTGACCACGGGGCACGGCGTACGGGACCATCCCGGGGGGGGGGGGGGGGATGAGGGAAGAGGGGTTTCCCCTCTAAGGTCCCCCGTGTACCTTGACTAGCACTTGTGTGATGTTTTAAGCTTACAAGGAGACTTTTGTCAGTATAATCTATGTATGTAACTCCGGCGCCATTTGAGTGGGAGGAGCTACCTCAGAGCGGGACCTGGGGCGTTTTGGCGCCTCCTCTGCTTACTGCAGCACAGGCAGCACACACAGCGCTTCCTGATTCTCAAACACGCTGGAAATGTGGTACAGGGTGTAGCAATGGGGGAGAGCCGCTTGTGTACACTATCCTGATCCTATCTAGGACAATAATTGCTAGTGTTTACTGTGTAATAGGGAGCTGACAGTCTCACTGGGGCTGTACAGCTTAGGGTGTGCTGGTGTCCTCTCTTCTCTGTGTCTCCTCTCACATATAGTAGGGCAGGCTTGCATTATAACTGTCTGTGTGTATGTTATTGTGTTTACTGTGAATATGGGTAAACACAAGCTCTCCCTTATCTAATGACTCTGTTTCCTGTGAACAATGCAGTCAATATTCACAAATCAGTGAAGAGGCTGGGGGAGAGGGTCCAGAGCCCCACTGGTTATGGTCTCTAAAAACTATGATGTCAGCTATGTCTTCCAAGCTCAATGCTAATGTGCAGAAAACAAGCTGTTGCAGATTTAGCTGCTAGGGCAGATGCACAGCCCCCCCTCTCTCATGCAGGTCCCCAGAAGCGTGGTTTATCTGCTATTCTGTCTGATACAGATTATGATGTACAGGGTGATGGGGATGACCTGGACCCCGTTAGTGGGGATCCCGATGCTGCTCAGGTTATTAAACCCCTCATTTTGGCTATAAGGGATGTTACAGCTCCCTCTAGAGGACGCTGCGTTACAGCAGTCATTTTTCTTTGTACAAAACAAGCCTCCTGTCACTTTCCTTGATTCTACAGAGTTAGATGACTTATTCAAACAGGCCTGGAAAAATCCAGACAAAAAAAGTGTCCAAAATGTTTTTGCGTACTTTCCCATTTACTCCTGAAGGTAGAAAATTTTGGGAGGAACCCCCTTGGGTGGATGACTCAGTATCTCACCTGTCTAAAAATGCAGTGCTACCCGCCCCGGGCTCCTTTACCATGAAGGATCCAGGCGATAAGAAGATTGAGACTACCCTAAAATCTATATACACAGCAGCCGGTATATCGCAGAGAGCGGTCATTGCCCAGGGGATCTCGAGGTGGGAGCTCGACTGCGCACCTTCAGCCATGTCTGGGAGACCTCCTGCCAGGATGCCTGGGTCAGAGATCTCGTTTCTCAGGGCTACAGGCTGGAGTTCGACAGTACTACCCATCAACGACTTTTCAAATCAAGCTTACAAGCTTTGGAGGATATGCAAGTTACGTTGCAACAGGCAATCCGAAAATTGGTTCATTTTCGTGTCATTTTATAGTACCACTACTGCAACGCGGCACAGTGTTTTACTCAACCCTGTTTGTGGTGCCGAAACCGGGCGGTTCGGTCAGACCCATTTTGAATCTCAAATCCTTGAATCGTTACTTGAAGGTGTTCAAGTTCAAGATGGAGTCCCTGTGATTTTTGATTGCGGGCCTGGAAGACCAGGAATTTATGGTCTCCTTGGATATCAAGGATGCCTATCTCCATATTCCGATTTGGCCACCTCATCAGTCGTACCTGCGGTTTGCCCTCCTGGACAATCCCTTCCAATTCCAGGAACTACCCTTCGGCCTATCCACAGCCCCGAGGGTATTCACACAGGTGGTGGCGGAGATGATGTTCCAACTCCGGGTCCAGGGGGTCAACTCCGGGTCCAGGGGGTCAATGTGGTCACTTATCTGGATGATCTTCTGATAAAGGCACAATCCAGGGAGCTTTTGTTGCTCTATATCGACCGCACCATCCATCTTCTTTCGGACCATGGGTGGATCCTCAACTTGCAGAAGTGCCACCTGGAGCCAACTCGGAGGCTCATGTTCCTGGGGATGTTGCTGGATACTTTGGCCCAGAAGGTGTTTCTGCCAGAGGACAAGGCGAAAAAAGATGGTCCGCATGGTGCTCCGGCGTACTCGAGTGTTTATCCATCTTTGTATAAGATTGCTGGGAAAAATGGTTGCCTCTTACGAGGCGATCCAGTACGGGAGGTTCCATGCCACAACATTACAATTGGATCTCCTGAGCAACTGGTCCAGATCGCATCTCCAGGTGCACCGGATGATTCAGCTGTCACCTGAGGCCAGGATTTCCCTCCTGTGGTGGCTACAGTCCTCCAATTTTCTGGAGGGCCATAGTTTCGGGATTCAGGATTGGATCCTCCTTACGACGGATGCAAGTCTGCGGGGATGGGGAGATGTCACCCAAGGGGTGCAGTTCCAGGGCAGGTGGTCAGCCCACGAGGCCCTCCTTCAGATCAACATTCCTGAACTTCGGGCGATCTACAATGCTCTGCTTCAGGCCTCTCCTCTGCTCAGGGATCACGCGATCCAAGTACAGTCGGACAACACCACGACTGTGGCGTATATCAATCGTTAAGGAGGGACAAAAAGCAGAGCCTGCATGCGAGAGGTGTCAAAAATTCTCCTCTGGGCAGAAAGAAATACAAGAGCAGTGTCACCAATCTTCATTCCGGGTGTGGGCAACTGGGAAGTGGACTTCCTGAGCCACCACGATCTCCACCTGGGGGAGTGGGGGCTCCGCCATCTAGTGTTCCAACAGATCATCGACCAGTGGGGTTGCCCACAAATAGACATGATGGCTTCTTGGCTCAACAAGAAGCTTCCCTGGTACTGCTCACGGACCAGGGACCTTCAGGCGGGGCAATGGATGCACTGGCGTCGCCTTGACTGTACTGGCTGGTCTACCTGTTTCCTCCGATTCCATTGCTCTCAAGGTTGCTAAAGCGAATCAGGAATCATGGTATCCAGGCAATTCAGAGGGCGTGGTACGTTCTGGACATGTGCGTTGAAGACCCTTGGCCTCTACCACTAAGAAGAGACCGTTCGTCTACCCGGACTTACGGCAACTTCGTTTGCCGGCATGGAGGTTGAGCGGAACATCCTAGTTTACAAGGACCTTTCCAAAAAGGTTATTGCTACCATGGTTCAGGCCACAAAACCTGTGATGTCAAAACACTCATCATATCTGGAGGAGATAGGTCTCTTGGTGCGAAGAATGCACGTATCCGCCTGCAGTGTTTCACATGGGACGTTTCCTGCAGGTTGGTGTGGGTATACGTCTGGGTTCCATTAAGATCCAGATCTCGGCCCTCTCCATTTTTTCCCAAAAGAAATTGGCATTGTTGTCTGAAGTTCAGACCTTCTTGCATGGGGTACTCCACAACCAACCTCCTTTTGTGCCGCCTACGGCACCCTGGGATTTGGATGTAGTGTTGAAATTTCTACAGTCCTCCTGGCTTGAACCTCTGATGATGGTAGAAGACAAGTACCTCACGTGGAAGACTGTGATGTTACTGGCCCTGCCTTCTGCTCGACGTGTTTCAGAATTGGGGGCCTTATCATGTAAAATTCCATACTTGGTCTTTTATGAGGTCAGAGCGGAGCTCCGGACTAGACAGCAGTTCCTGCCGAAGTTTGTCTCCGCGTTTCATCTGAATCAGCCTATTGTTCCGTCCAGTTCTGACGCTTCTGCTCCTGTGGAGGCATTGGATGCTGTGCATGCCTTGAAGATATATATCAAGCGTACAACTCTGGTCAGAAAGGCGGATTCCTTGTTCGTGCTCTATACTATCCAATGGGTCTATATGTCGGCAGCCTTACCTGTTCGTAGGTCTCTAAAGGCCCACTCTACAAGATCAGTGGGCCCTTTCTGGGCAGCTGCCCGTGAAGTCTCGGCCTTGCAACTATGCCGAGCTGCTACCTTGTCGGGGAGGAACACTTTTGTGAAGTACTACAAATTTGATACCCTGGCCAAAGAGGATACCCAGAGTGGGCAGGCGGTGCTGCAGCAGTCTCCGCACATTCCCGCCCGTTCTGGAAGCTTTGGGACGTCCCCATCGTACTAGTTTCCCCCAATATCCCTTATGGATGCTAGAGAAAATAGGATTTTAATACCTATTAAATCCTTTTCTCGTAGTATAAGGGATGTTGGGTGCCCGCCCCAGTACGTGGACTTTTCTGCAGGTTCTTGTTCTATAGTTAACTGTTCAGCTATTGCTGTTTCCAGCCGTTGCTGGTTGTTGTATGTTAGTGGTGTGCTGGTGTGTAAATCTCACCACCCTTTCTGTTATCATGTTCCTTCTCTCATACATGTCCTTTCTCCTTCGGGCACGTTTTTACCTATAACTGCCTGTGGGAGGGGGCATAGAGGTGAGGAGCCAGCACACCCAGTTGAAGAAATTTAAAGTGCACTGGCTCCTTTGGACCCCGTCTATACCCCATCGTACTAGATTTCCCCAATATCCCTTATGGACTACCAGAAAAGGATTTACCGGTAGGTATTAAAATCCTATTTTTAACAACCGAATCTTCCTGCTGCATCTAATAGGGGGCCAATCTAGGGGGCCAATCTGCATGCAGGCCAATCTAGAACCGGCGATAGCGTCGCACGGGGCCGCACATCGCTATGGGGCATACACACTGAGAGATCTGTGCTTAAATTCTAAGCAATCTAGTCAGATTGCATAGAAATTAAGCATACATCTTTCCGTGAGTACCCCCTTTATGGCTATTAAATATGTGAATCTACTAGAGAGAGAGTTGTTGAAAATTGTCCATGAATTCAGCTGGAGATTCCAGATTTGGGAGGTGGTTGATAGATATACAGTCAAAAGGTCGACCTATGATCTACACGTTTTTTTTAGTTTTTTTCACAGCTTTTACTGCATTTACTATCCGTGTCACAAAATATTACCTTTAGTAACTTTGTCGTGAGCGTACGCATTTCAATAAGTTTACTATCCATATCTCAAACTATTACCATTAGTTACCTTGTGGCGAGCAGTGTGGAGCGAGCCATCGAAGTGTGGCGAGCGGACGCATTTCAACAAATTTTGGTAAAAAATGTTGAAAAACACAAAATAACCACATTTTTTTTGCTGACCTTTTGACCTTGTCGATATTTTGACCCTGTCGACCTTTTAACGGTCGACTTTTTGACCCTTTTGACTGTTGACCTAATGACTGTCTATCTTTTTAATGTCTATCGTCTGTATCACCCCCCCAGATTTGTCCTTGACTGTCTTTGTGATTTAGGGCACATTAACTGTATTATTATAGTTTTACTTTTCTGTTGGCCTCGTGGTGTAGAAAAATAACAGCAGAGTTACCTTAGACCAGGCATTCCCAACCTCAGTCCAAAAAAACACACTTGACAGTCCAGGGTTTAGTGATATCCATGCTTGAGCACAGGTGACTTAATTAGTACTTCATATATTTAGATTTAACCATCTATACTGAATCCTGGATATCCCTAAAACCTGAACTGTTAGTGTGCCTTGAGGACCGAGGTTGGGAATGCCTGCATTAGACTATTATTGTTTGTGTCTCTTCTCCGTAATTGCGTTCCATGCACTGCCCTTCTGTCAGTCTTAATCATGTTTAATCATATCACAATAAGTGTGTGGAGAGATTGTTAAGCAACAGGCATGTACACTGATGATACTAGTTATTTATATGGGTTGGTACAAATGAAAATGACAGAAAGAAAGGGGAGACGACAAACCTCTCAGCTTTCTGTTAGTCATCACAAAAATATTGCACAAAATGAAATCAAATATAGAGTAGTGTCACGAGATGAACGCTTACCGCCGCAGGTCCCGGGATCCATACTCTGCGGCTGATCACAGTGCTGTGTGGCCACGGCGGAAGTGACGCGGCTTCCGGGAGGCAGGAGGGAAGACCTGGTGGCCTGTTGCATTCCTGTGTGTCTGCAGCATAGGGGGGCGGCCATGTTGGAGACCAAGTGCAGTACCAATGAGCATCTATGGGGGAGTGTCAGCCAATCCTGTTTTCTTGATGTCTATAAATAGGCTGGGAATTTTGCATTCTGTGCCAGTGCTTTGTTGTAGTTACTCTGTACCCTAGCTCTGTGCTCCCACAGATTGTTGTGTGCGTCTCAAGGTATTCTGGTCCCATCTTTGCTCTCCAAGTTGTCAGCCAGCTCTCGCTGCATTGTGCCCGTCAGCTCCCCAGAGCGCGGTCACTGTTAACAGCTCACCAGCAAACACATATTCACAGTTTTTCAGTCACGTTTCTCTGACGTCCTAGTGGATGCTGGGAACTCTGTAAGGACCATGGGGAATAGACGGGCTCCGCAGGAGACTGGGCACTCTAAAAGAAAGATTAGGTACTATCTGGTGTGCACTGGCTCCTCCCTCTATGCCCCTCCTCCAGACCTCAGTTAGATTTCTGTGCCCGGCCGAGCTGGATGCACACTAGGGGCTCTCCTGAGCTCCTTGAAAGAAAGTATATGTTAGGTTTTTTATTTTACAGTGAGACCTGCTGGCAACAGGCTCACTGCAACGAGGGACTAAGGGGAGAAGAAGCGAACCTACCTGCTTGCAGCTAGCTTGGGCTTCTTAGGCTACTGGACACCATTAGCTCCAGAGGGATCGACCGCAGGACCCGTCCTTGGTGTTCGTTCCCGGAGCCGCGCCGCCGTCCCCCTTACAGAGCCAGAAGCATGAAGATGGTACGGAAAATCGGCGGCAGAAGACTTCAGTCTTCACCAAGGTAGCGCACAGCACTGCAGCTGTGCGCCATTGCTCCTCATACACACTTCACACTCCGGTCACTGAGGGTGCAGGGCGCTGTGGGGGGGCGCCCTGAGCAGCAATAAAAACACCTTGGCTGGCAAAATAATCACAATATATAGCCCTAGAGGCTATATATGTGGTAATTACCCCTGCCAGAATCCATAAAAAAGCGGGAGAAAAGTCCGCCGAAAAGGGGCGGAGCCATCTCCCTCAGCACACTGGCGCCATTTCTCCCTCACAGTTCTGCTGGAAGGAAGCTCCCTGGCTCTCCCCTGCAGTCTGCACTACAGAAAGGGTAAAAAAGAGAGGGGGGGCACTAAATTTAGGCGCAGTATAACTTATAGCAGCTATAAGGGGACATAATTCAGTTAGTCCCTGCATTATATAGCGCTCTGGTGTGTGCTGGCATACTCTCTCTCTGTCTCCCCAAAGGGCTTTTGTGGGGTCCTGTCTCCTTTAAGAGCATTCCCTGTGTGTGTGCGGTGTGTCGGTACGACTGTGTCGACATGTTTGATGAGGAGGCTTATGTGGAGGCAGAGCAGATGCCTATAAATGTGATGTCACCCCCTGCGGGGCAGACACCTGAGTGGATGGACTTATGGAAGGAATTACGTGCAAGTGTCGACTCCTTACATAAAAAATTTGACGACATGCCAAATGCGGGACAGCCGGCTTCTCAGCTCGTGCCTGCCCAGACGACTCAAAGGCCATCAGGGGCTCCTACTACCTCAGATGGCAGACACAGATGTCGACACGGATACTGATACCAGTGTCGACGACGAAGAGTCAAATTTAATGTCCACTAGGGCCATTCGTTGCATGATTGAGGCAATGAAAGAGGTATTACACATTTCTGATATAAACCCAGGTACCTCAAAAAAGGGTATTATGTTTGGGGAGAAAAAACTACCAATAGTTTTTCCCCCATCTGAAGAATTAAATGAAGTGTGTGAAGAAGCGTGGGCTTTCCCCGATAAAAAATTGGTAATTTCAAAAAAATTACTAATGGCGTTCCCTTTCTCGCCAGAGGATAGGTCACGTTGGGAAACTCCCCCCTAGGGTGGATAAAGCGCTTACACGTTTGTCAAAAAAGGTGGCACTACCGTCTCCGGATACGGCCGCCCTAAAGGAACCTGCTGATAGAAAGCAGGAGGCTATCCTGAAGTCTATATATACACACACTGGTGTTATACTGAGACCAGCTATTGCTTCAGCGTGGATGTGCAGTGCTGCCGCTGCATGGTCAGATTCCCTGTCGGAAAATATTGACACCCTAGACAGGGACACTATATTGCTAACCGTAGAGCATATAAAAGACTCAGTCTTATACATGAGAGATGCACAGAGGGAGATCTGCCGGCTGGCATCTAGAATAAGTGCATTGTCCATTTCTGCTAGGAGAGGCTTATGGACTCGGCAGTGGACAGGGGATGCAGATTCAAAAAGGCACATGGAAGTTTTGCCTTATAAGGGTGAGGAGTTATTCGGGGATGGTCTCTCAGACCTAGTTTCCACAGCAACAGCTGGGAAGTCAGCGTTTTTGCCCCATGTCCCCTCACAGCCTAAGAAAGCGCCGTATTATCAGGTACAGTCCTTTCGACCCCAGAAAAACAGGCGGGGAAAAGGCGGGTCCTTTCTGTCTAGAGGCAGAGGTAGGGGAAAAAAGCTGCAACAAACAGCAGGTTCCCAGGAACAAAAGTCCTCCCCCGCTTCTTCCAAATCCGCCGCATGACGGTGGGGCTCCACAGGCGGAGCCAGGTACGGTGGGGGGCCGCCTCAAAAATTTCAGCGATCAGTGGGTTCGCTCACGGGTGGATCCCTGGATCCTTCAAGTAGTATCTCAGAGGTACAAGCTGGAATTCGAGGCGTCTCCCCCCCGCCGTTTCCTCAAATCTGCCTTGCCGACAACTCCCTCGGGCAGGGAGGCTGTGCTAGAGGCAATTCACAAGCTGTATTCCCAGCAGGTGATAGTCAAGGTGCCCCTACTTCAACAAGGACGGGGTTACTATTCCACACTGTTTGTGGTACCGAAACCGGACGGTTCGGTGAGACCCATTTTAAATTTGAAATCCTTGAACACATACATAAAAAGATTCAAGTTCAAGATGGAATCGCTCAGGGCGGTTATTGCAAGCCTGGACGAGGGGGATTACATGGTATCCCTGGACATCAAGGATGCTTACCTGCATGTCCCCATTTACCTTCCTCACCAGGAGTACCTCAGATTTGTGGTACAGGATTGCCATTACCAATTCCAGACACTGCCGTTTGGACTGTCCACGGCACCGAGGGTGTTTACCAAGGTAATGGCAGAAATGATGATACTCCTTCGAAAAAAGGGAGTTTTAATTATCCTGTACTTGGACGATCTCCTTATAAAGGCGAGGTCCAAGGAGCAGTTGTTGGTCGGAGTAGCACTATCTCGGGAAGTGCTACAACAGCACGGCTGGATTCTAAACATTCCAAAGTCACAGCTGGTTCCTTCCACACGCCTACTGTTCCTGGGGATGGTTCTGGACACAGAACAGAAAAAAGTGTTTCTCCCGCAGGAGAAAGCCAAGGAGCTGTCATCTCTAGTCAGAGACCTCCTGAAACCAAAACAGGTATCGGTGCATCACTGCACACGAGTCCTGGGAAAAATGGTGGCTTCATACAAAGCAATTCCATTCGGCAGGTTCCATGCAAGGACCTTCCAGTGGGACCTCTTGGACAAGTGGTCGGGATCGCATCTTCAGATGCATCGACTGATAACCCTGTCTCCAAGGACCAGGGTGTCTCTACTGTGGTGGCTGCAGAGTGCTCATCTTCTAGAGGGCCGCAGATTCGGCATACAGGACTGGGTCCTGGTGACCACGGATGCCAGCCTTCGAGGCTGGGGGGCAGTCACACAGGGAAGAAATTTCCAGGGACTTTGGTCAAGTCAGGAGTCGTCCCTACACATAAATATTCTGGAACTGAGGGCCATTTACAATGCCCTAAGTCAGGCAAGGCCCCTGCTTCAAAACCAGCCGGTACTGATACAATCAGACAACATCACGGCAGTCGCCCATGTAAACCGACAGGGCGGCACAAGAAGCAGGATGGCGATGGCAGAAGCCACAAGGATTCTCCGATGGGCGGAAAATCACGTCATAGCACTGTCAGCAGTGTTCATTCCGGGAGTAGACAACTGGGAAGCAGACTTCCTCAGCAGACACGACCTCCACCCGGGAGAGTGGGGACTTCATCCTGAAGTCTTCCAACTGTTGTAAACCGTTGGGAAAGGCCACAGGTGGACATGATGGCGTCCCGCCTAAACAAAAAGCTAAAAAGATATTGCGCCAGGTCAAGGGACCCTCAGGCGATAGCTGTGGACGCTCTAGTGACACCGTGGGTGTACCAGTCGGTTTATGTGTTCCCTCCTCTGCCTCTCATACCAAAGGTACTGAGAATAATAAGAAGGCGAGGAGTAAGAACGATACTCGTGGTTCCGGATTGGCCAAGAAGAGCTTGGTACCCAGAACTTCAAGAAATGATATCAGAGGACCCATGGCCTCTACCGCTCAGACAGGATCTGCTACAGCAGGGGCCCTGTCTGTTCCAAGACTTACCGCGGCTGCGTTTGACGGCATGGCGGTTGAATTCCGGATTCTAAAGGAAATGGGCATTCCGGAGGAAGTCATTCCTACGCTGATAAAAGCCAGGAAAGAAGTAACCGCAAACCATTATCACCGTATTTGGCGGAGATATGTAGCGTGGTGTGAGGCCAGGAAGGCCCCAACTGAGGAATTTCAGCTGGGTCGTTTTCTGCACTTCCTACAGTCGGGAGTGACTATGGGCCTAAAATTGGGTTCCATTAAGGTCCAGATTTCGGCTCTGTCGATTTTCTTCCAGAAAGAACTGGCTTCACTGCCTGAAGTTCAGACTTTTGTAAAGGGAGTGCTACATATTCAGCCCCCTTTTGTGCCTCCTGTGGCACCTTGGGATCTCAATGTGGTGTTGAGTTTCCTGATATCACATTGGTTTGAGCCACTTAAAACTGTGGATCTGAAATATCTCACGTGGAAAGTGGTCATGTTATTGGCCTTGGCTTCGGCCAGGCGGGTGTCAGAATTGGCGGCTTTGTCATGTAAAAGCCCTTATCTGATTTTCCATATGGATAGGGCAGAATTGAGGACTCGTCCTTAGTTTCTCCCTAAGGTGGTATCAGCTTTTCACTTGAACCAACCTATTGTAGTGCCTGCGGCTACTAGGGACTTGGAAGATTCCAAGTTACTGGACGTAGTCAGGGCCTTGAAAATTTATGTTTCCAGGACGGCTGGAGTCAGGAAAACTGACTCGCTATTTATCCTGTATGCACCCAACAAAATAGGTGCTCCTGCTTCTAAGCAGACTATTGCTCGCTGGATTTGTAGCACAATTCAGCTGGCGCATTCTGCGGCTGGATTGCCGCATCCTAAATCAGTAAAAGCCCATATGCTGCGCTATATAAGAAACTGTTAATAAATAAATAAATAAATTCCACAAGGAAGTTGGGCTCATCTTGGGCGGCTGCCCGAGGGGTCTCGGCTTTACAACTTTGCCGAGCTGCAACTTGGTCAGGGGCAAACACGTTTGCTAAATTCTACAAATTTGATACCCTGGCTGAGGAGGACCTTGAGTTCTCTCATTCGGCGCTGCAGAGTCATCCGCACTCTCCCGCCCGTTTGGGAGCTTTGGTATAATCCCCATGGTCCTTACGGAGTTTCCAGCATCCACTAGGACGTCAGAAAAAATAAGATTTTACTCACCGGTAAATCTATTTCTCGTAGTCCGTAGTGGATGCTGGGCGCCCATCCCAAGTGCGGATTGTCTGCAATACTTGTATATAGTTATTGCCTAACTAAAGGGTTATTGTTGAGCCATCTGTTGAGAGGCTCAGTTATATTTCATACTGTTAACTGGGTATAGTATCACGAGTTATACGGTGTGATTGGTGTGGCTGGTATGAGTCTTACCCGGGATTCAAAATCCTTCCTTATTGTGTCAGCTCTTCCGGGCACAGTATCCTAACTGAGGTCTGGAGGAGGGGCATAGAGGGAGGAGCCACTGCACACCAGATAGTACCTTATCTTTCTTTTAGAGTGCCCAGTCTCCTGCGGAGCCCGTCTATTCCCCATGGTCCTTATGGAGTTCCCAGCATCCACTACGGACTACGAGAAATAGATTTACCGGTGAGTAAAATCTTATTTTTCGTATCATCCAGCAAACAAATCTTCACAGTTCCTCAGTCACGTCTTTGCATCACACAGCAAACACATCTTCACAGTTCTTCAGTCATGTCTTCGTATCATCCAAAGCATATTCTTCACAGTTCTTCAGTCACAACTTCGTATCATTCAGTGGACATTCTTTACAGTTTTTCATTCATGTTCTCATACCATCCAGAAACCAATTATTCGCAGTTCTTCGCACGCTTCTACGTCATCCCTCAGACCTCGTCATAGTTCCTCAGCCACGCCCATTTCATCATTCAACAATCCACCTCTCTCTACATTCACTAACTTCATTCTTCAGGAGTCCAGTGACCTCATTCACTGCAGTTCGCCAACCCTGAATTAGTTAGTCACAGACTTTCTTCAGCCACATTAAGATCTGTTGCCGTTAATAAAATATATGAAAAGGAATTATCTTCATCCTCCTTGTTTCCTGCATTCAGGAGCATCTGCTCCTTCGGTTGGTCTGAGTCCAACGGATTCACAAAAACAGCCTGTTCTGACAAGTAGCTGCTAATAGTATTTATACCTTGAGGATTTTGTTTATTTTCTTACATCATGTAATCAAAATGGATTGATTCAAGGAAACAGAATTTTTTACATTTCCGTTTTCTCTCTGAATCCATTGGGAGACGCTGGGCGGTTGAGTGTAGTGGCATGTCAGGAGTTTAACATTTTAAATATTCAGTATACTATATTTTGTACTCCTCTCTTCTATGTACCCATTCTGCAAGAAAATTTTATTTTTCTAATATAAATAAACATTGTAAGAAACCGTTTCTCTGCCTCGTTAAAAAAAGAAAAGAAAAAAAAAGAATCACGGAAATTATACATAGAACTATCGCCTGTTTTGATGCAGGCTAGCTGTATCCCTCACTAACCCCATGGCCATGATGTGTCCCCTAGATGAAGGAAAGATAGATAATGTTATCCCAGGCCTGTAGGGAGACTCATAGAGGTGAGAATGGAAAGACTGCAAGGAATCGAAAAGAGATCTGCCAAGTGGATTTCCACACAGGCCGCGCCTCTAAAGCCACCCTGCATGTAACTGTGAGGAGAAAGGCGGAGATGAAATACAGTGTCCTCTGGGAGAAAAAGGGTTAATGCTTCTGATTTAGAAGTGTTTTAATCCTACAATTTATCATGTATGGCTCCGTAACAACAAGAAGATTGTCATCTGCAAAGATTGAGTTGTATTTCCAACCTCCACCTCAGAAAAGTCTTTTGCAGCACAAATTTTAGCAGCTAGAGGTTCAATAGTCAGCGAAAATGAGAGGGGAAAGAGGCCACCCCTGGCAAATGCTGTTAGTGGGGAACACACCATACAGAAACCCATTACTGAACACTCAAGCAAAAGGGGATTATACAATGCTAACATAGACAAGAGAATCTGGCCTTGAAAACCACATTTGGAGAAAACAGGTCACATGTACAACTGGGCCTACTACGGTGTGCCGGCGCTCGGGATCCCGGCAGCGGGATCCTTACCGCCGGTATACCGGCAGCGAGGCGAGCTTGAAAGAGCGATACGCATGCCATGCTATATATTCCCCCTATAGCGGTGTCGTGGACAGCAAAGAGGGAAAATAGTTGTTGGTTTGCCAGCTGTCGGGATTCCAGGGCTGGTATGCTAAGCGCCGGGATCCCGACAGCCGGCACATCAAGTGCCACCCGTACAACCTATGATCTTTTTCTGTGTCCAGAGAAAGCAAAGCTATGCCTTCCTACGATACAGAAACATTAATTAAGTCAAAACCCTATGAGCATTATCTGACGATTCTCTGTCTGACACAAACCCTAACTGGTCAGGGTGAATTAGTAAGGGTAGAAGAGTACAGAGGCGGTTAGAAATTAACTTAGGGGGTAATTCAGAGTTGATCGCAGCAGCAAATTTGTTAGCAGATGGGCAAAACCATGTGCACTGCGGGGGGGGGGGGGGGCAGATATAACATGTGCAGAGAGAGTTAGATTTGGGTGGGTTATATTGTTTCTGTGCAGGGTAAATACTGGCTGCTTTATTTTTGCACTGCAATTTAGATTTCAGCTTGAACACACCACACCCAAATCTACCTCTCTCTGCACATGTTACATCTGCCAAACCCCCCCCCCCCCCCCCCCCCCTTGCAGTGCACATGGTTTTGGCCAGCTGCTAACAAATTTGCTGCTGCAATCAACTCTGAATTAGGCCCATGGTGCGATGTTATCTTACGATTTTGACTATATAATAAGAAAAGTTAGCACATATCGCACCGTGTGTGTACAGAGCTTGTGATACCGTTGTGCGCTCCTGCGGGGTCGGCATCGCAGGAAAAAACAGACTGTGCAGGCAAGGCAATTTTGACTATATGGTGTACAATCTAGTACATACTGTAGTATAGTCAAAATCGCACATTTTCAAAATCACAGATACAGTGTATACAATCTGTAAAGGGAATATTCAAAGACAACATAGAGGCCCTGCATTTAATAGTAGGAGAATGACACTTTCTGTGTGCATTCCCATACCTGCTCTTGAAATCCCTGCAGCTAGGGACTCTGAAAATAAGAAATCAGTGTCAGTTGCTTGCAAAGGGACTTTATTGACTGTGCTATGCTGTCTTAAAGTCTTCACTTACCATAGGGCCCAGAATATATTTGCCCACCCACCTGGAAAGGATGTTCGCTTTTGCTTGTTTGGGACTGCCATCAACAGGCAGATCCATCTCTTGACCATTAAACAGTCACCACTTCTTGCTAGTGTTAAGTCCTCAGAAAGGGACATCATCTTGTACACTCTGTCTTATAGTGATATTAGGTGCTATCCTTCGATTTCGACCGGATCTGAGAGAGAAATCGAAGGATTGTATGCACATTTAAGGTACCATGAGACGCGATGCGCGGACACGCTGCTCGAATGTCGCGTCTTATGATAGTATATGCTGCACATAATATTTCTCGCATCGCAGTGCGATTGCATGTGTTTTTTTTAACACATGCAATATATCGCACTGCGGTGCGCGATGGGCACCCGCCCCCTCGGCGGTGACGTGCCCATCACGTGATTACCATGCGATCGATCGCATGGTAATCACTTTGGCAGCTCAGGTGCGATACCCTGCGATGTCGCGCCGCGGGGCATCACACAAGTGTATGGGCACCATTACTGGTACCAAGAGATAAGTCTCTTACCTGGCTGTTCCTGTGCACTGTCAGAATCTGCTGCACCTCCTAGATGGAGCAGTGTCAACGCAGGGACATTGTTCACTACCTCAGTTAGAATCTGCACATTTTAAATCTGCCCCAACTGCAATGCAGCATGGTTTTGGCCAGGTGCAAAGTTACTTTTTTTTTGTTTTTTTTTGTTTTTGCCCTCAACTCAGAATGAGGCCCTAGGTTAGAGTTAACGATGCTTAGCATTTTGCATAACTGTTTCGTTCCTGGGCTATTATTGTCCCATAGCTAGTTTTTCCCATGACTGCCATTAGACTTTATGGGGCATATTTAGTTGGCCACGTAGTTACCAAAAATGTCACACCGCAGAGTTTTATTACACAGGTGTGAGATTTTTTTTATTTTATTTTTTGATCTTCTCCCAGGCAAGTAAAAATTTTCTTTTGATATTTTAAGTAAAAATTGTCAGGACTTCTGTCTGGAGGCCTTGGGCACCCCTCCCTAATAACTAATTAACCAATTGGAAGTTTTCAGTTGGCTTAATTCAGGGTTGGTGAACCTGCGGCTCTCCAGCTGTTGTTAAACTACACATCCCAGCATGCCATGCAACACGTTTAGCATGGCCAAATAGCAAAATTGTAGCAGGGCATGTTGGTATGTGTAGTTCAACAACATCTGTAGAGCTGAAGGTTCCCCACCCGTGGCTTAATTAGTCCAGTAATTACTTGCCTTTTTATCTCTTTTTACATACAAACATTTGCGAGAGCTAACATCCAGAGGAGCATACCTGACTTCAGTCTTCCTCCGACATCTTCCACTGTGCACATTAAGATTCCTGAGTGCAAGATTAGTGTGCATGAGACCCCTGTCACCCCATCACTGTGTGTGACCCCCAATCAGTGTGCTTGCCCCCATGTCAGTGTTTTTGACCACCTGTCAGGGTGCAAGCACTTACTGCAGTCTGGGCAGCTTCATCTTCTTCGATGGGAGTGCAGCAGCAGTCCGGAGCATGCAGCAGCCAGGCACAGCGGAGAGAGGAGCGTCCAGAAATGGAGAGGTCCGCAACCAATTGTTCTTATGCAGTTATCTGGAGCATACTCTCTGTAATCTTAGATTGGTTGCGAGGTCCATGTATTTTTTAACGGGCAAAACCTCACGGCCTATTGAATATGCCCCTAACTGTCTTATTATCCAAAGGTCACTCTTTAGGCTCCCTAAAAAAAATGTTGTTGTTTGGATTCTCTCTTTTAGTGGACAACCTGCTCTAGACAAACTCACAATTGTGCCATATCCTCTTATTTTCTTAGAATTGCCTTGACTGTTCTCCAGGGGATAATTAGAGTTTATATATTTTCCATGTTTGGTGCTTTTCAATAACTTTTTCTCGTATTTGCTTTTATGATGTTGCTTTTATTTGGAAATGTACTGACAAACTTTGTGACTTCTTACAATCTATTTATTTTGCAAATCAATTGATCCACATCAATTATAAACAGCTGGATTTCAATCAGTTCTATAACATCTAAAGGCAAGTGATTGCTCAAAGGTTTATTTCCAGAGACCTTTGCAAAGTGTTGTACAATTAGCTATCTGCTTTTTGTTTGTAATTAAGAAAAAAGCTTTTGTGCTTTCTTTGTTTGACATTGCATAGTGAGAAGGAGTGGCATATCCAATTTAATCACGAGGAAAGAAACTAAAATGTGAACAGTGCCAAAGGGGTGAATACATTTTATAGCCGCTGCATATTGTTCTGTACTAGGCAGTATTAAGCGAAAAAATAAAATAAAAATTGATGATAATTTTTTTTTAAATAGAATTTAGATTTGCATTTGGGATGTGTCAGTTGCTTTGAATAGAATCCTAACATTGGGTACACATTAGACAATACATATCTAATGATATAGTGTTCCGACACGGATCGGAACGACATATCGTCTAATGTGTAAGTCGAATCGTGTATTACTGTGTGTTGTTCCTGGGTCGTCCCGTCGGGCGTGCTGCACACCTAATAGTGTGGGGCAATAGCGGTGGGCAGTGATACATCGTGACTTCTGGTCACCGCATTGTGCAGTGTGTATGGGTGCCACGACTTATCGTTCCGTCGGTCATGCTGTGTGCTGATGTACACATAATTTTCACGTGCATCAGAATGATGTGTACCCCAGCTGACAGCACAACCGACAGTATAATATATTGCTGTGGATGACAGTGCGATGCATCGTTGCCCACTGCATTAAAAATGCATGCTGTCGTTCTCTGGGTCTTCCCGTTGGGCATGCTGCATGCCCGATGGAATGATCCGTGGGAGCGCGCAATTGGCTATACACATTAGGCGATATATCATTACAATCCACAACTAAACGACTATCAGCGAATGTGTACCCGGGGTTAGTCTGGGAAAAGATTATTCTGTATTTGCTTACTGTGTGAAGATGCACTACCCTAAAATACATATTGACTTGTTTATCTCGCAATATTTGAAATTAAAATTTAAGCACAAAACAAGCCCTGGCCCTGTTATTCCCAAGCATCACTTTTCTTCTTCAGCCCACCAGGGGGCACAGGGAACACCGGGTATAACCTGGAGAGGAGAGGGTCTGGGCACCAAATACTGTAGTTACTATTTTTTCCCCAGCAGCCCCAGACTCCACCAATATACTCCGCCACCAGTTAGACATTTTCCGTTAGGTGCCGGCAGGAGCTGGCGGGGTATATTGGAGAGGTAGTCTGGGGCCGCTGGGAAAATAGCTATTTGTTGCCCAGACCCTCTCCTCTCCTGGTTATACCCAGTGTTCCCTGTACCCCCTAAGCACTCAAAGGAAAGGATTTAACAAGGTTAGTGGTAAAACAATAAAATATAACCTGATCTTAAGTATCTGTTTGGTTTATCTCCTGAATCTCTTACTTATATATTTGAGTCTTATTTGATAACTTTGTCTTGTAAGTTATATTAAAGGTTTTGTGCCCTATTTGGTTTTATTATTCTGGTCTCCTGTAATTTAACATGGGTTATACACTTATACTCTTCATTTGTCTTTCAGTTCACTCCTGGAGGAATGCCAATGGAGACGGAGGAATTCTATGTCAAGTACAGAAATTTGTATGTCACTTGCACCAGTTTTATGTATTTGAATTGTTGCTCAATTAACTTGTTAAGGAATATATTTATTTAGCACAGTGCCTAAAGGTGCATACACACTTGCAGAGAAAATGAGCGTCATCGCTCATTTTCACCCTTCCTGAGCAACGTCGCTCATTTTCTCTGCAAGTATGTATTCTGCCGCCGACCAGCTATGCGCAGCCCCGCGGGTTGATAAAGACTTTCAATGTCTGCCGTGCAGGCTACTCAATCTGGAAGAGCTGCCTGCATGGCCTGGGCGCTGCGTGACGTCACTGAGCGATATGATCGTATTGCTCGGTGTGTATGTCTGGCTGCCGACCGCCTGGCCCGGGGAGGGGGAGACACTAGGTGACGTCGCTCATGTTGCACGTCGCCTAGTGTGTACCCACCTTATGCAAATGTAAATTAGCTCATTTTATCAGGATTCCTGTCTTTAGATTAGTTCTGGACATGTTGGGCAGTTTGAATGTTGGAACAAATTGTTCCATACAGTGTTTGGCTATCCAAATGATTCTTTTGAAAACTGAATAATATATGTTTGATAGCATACTGGACAATCAGATATGTCAATTGGTCCCATGTGTGAGGTTATTATCAGACCAAGGGGGCAATTGAATTAGCTGTCGGGCAATAAAACGTGGAATGTTATGCTGAGTACACACTTGATCTGCAGATATATCTACAGTCTGCCCGGGCAGTGTGTTGTACATACACACTGCCCGATTCGTCGGGACTGATGTCACGAACTGGGTGGGCATTTAGAGTGTGTACGCACCTTTAGTGTGCCTTGAGGACCAAGGTTGGGAATGCCTGCTATAGTGTGTATCTAGCTTTAAGATTACCATTATATCCCTTTAATCCAGGACAGCCTGCATTACACCTGGTTTTAATCAGCGGCAGAACCTGTGTAAATCATAGGTGTCCCAGATGAAGGGTTAATAGTGGCAAGCCTACGTATTGTTATTATTGATGGAATCTCTCGCCAAGTAGGAGTTCTTCTTAATATTACATTTAGCACTAGTTATTGGCTTGTTCTACTTTATTTGTGTGCAGTAAATTTGTATTACTGCAATTTCCACTTTATAGAAAAATTAATTGTGAATTTTACAACTTAAGAAGACAAAGACAGCGCTGATGAGTATAAACTCCCCAATTCTGTACAGCTGTGTGGGATAGTCAGCCCAATAACAAATATGAACAAAATAGTAATTGCATCTCGGGAATGGGGGAAAGATACTAATAAGCAAATGTTCACTCAACCTATTTAGTAAGTTTTTTATAAATGGTATTTCTTAGTCAGCCACTAGGGTACACTGGAACATGCCGACACTGGGGTAAAGACGGTTGGCTATAGGGAGCCTGGCACTTTAAATTTTAAAGTAGTGTGAAAGCTCCTCCCCCTCTATTCCCCCTCATCCCTCAGTTTAGAATTGTGCAGAGGGAGCTGGTCACACTTGGCTGAGCTCCAGCCTTGATTTATTTGATTTCTTTTCTCCTTTTTGTTTCTTGGCTTCAGGATAACCCTTCCCCACTTATGTGGGTTCCGTGGCGAGCTGCGCTCACCACAGGTTCTATTCCCACTCTATGGGTGTCGTGGACTGAACTGCAAAGGCAACAAAAATGTTTTTGTTTGTTTACTCCATATGCAATAAAAAAAAGCTCACACTGATGAGTCTTCCTTGTTTGATGCTTGTGCTGCGGAGATGGTTCAATCTGGCTCCTCTCAGGACACCTCCCCGCCCCCCCCCCCCCCAATCCCCCCCCCATATCCTTCGGCGGTAGCTCTCTGATACTGTGTCACAATTACATAGTGAACTTCCTGCAATTCGTAAATTTTGTGAGGCTGCTGATTTCACACGGATATCCAGATCACCTTCCACTTCTGTTGCTGCTGAACCGCCTTGGGTTGCCGCTGTTGCCAAGTCGGTAGAAGGTCTGACAAACATAGAGCCTTCTATGAATCAGTCTAAAGGTGCATACACGCTAGGCGATTTTGAGTTCAAAGTAGCTCACTTTTTGCATTTTGAGCTACTTTGAGCTCAAAATCTCCTAGTGTGTATGGCTGGGTGGTGAGCGCTGATGCGCGCTCCCGCATCCTTGCTGGCAGCCGCCGTCCGTCGGCCTGTTTTACCGGCCGAGTGAACCACTTTCACCTCCGTGAACATCACTGGGTTGGGTGTATGCACTGTGCGATTTTCTGTTCAGCGATGTTCACATTATCGCTGTGCATACACACTGGGCAAAAACGTCCTCTGTGTATGCACCTTTAGGCATCTTTACAAAAGATAAGGAAGAGGTCCTTGCCTCAGGTCCTACAATCGGGTGAGACGGGAAAAACTCATGTCCGAAGACAAAGTAGATCTTGCGTTAGATGAGATCTCTGAATCTGAGGATTTATCTAATCAGGATTCCGCACAAGGGGGGGTCATTCCGACCTGTTCGCACGCTGCCGTTTTTCACAGCGCAGCGATCAGGCCACTACTGCGCATGCGTACACACCAGAATGCGCATACGCGTCGTATGGGTACAAAGCGGATCGTTGCTGAGCAATGGATTTAGCGAAGAATCCATTCGCACAGTCAATCGCAAAGAGATTGACAGGAAGAAGGCGTTTATGGGTGTCAACTGACCGTTTTCTGGAAATGTTTGGGAAAACGCAGGCATGTCCAAGCGTGTGCAAGGCGGGTGTCTGACGTCAATTCTGGGACCAGACAGGCTGAAGTGATCGCAGCGGCTGAGTAAGTTCAGACCTACTCAGAAACTGCACAAAATGTTTTTGCAGAGCTCAGCTGCACAGGCATTCGCACACTTGCAAAGCGAAAATACACTCCCCTATAGGCGGCAACTATCTGATCGCAGCGCTGCAAAAAGTAGCTAGCGAGCGATCAACTCGGAATGACCCCCACGGAATAGAACCCCTTATTTTGGCAGTGTGACAGATTTTAAACATATCTGATACGTTGCTTTTTCCCTTGTTTGGCAAAAAGCAACGTTCGTCGGTCATCTATCCTTTCACTCGCATACTGTCAGAGGCTTGGAAAAGCACTGATAAAGGTCTACAGGCAGGGGTTCCAGATGACTAAGTGATTATTTTGGCAGAACACATTTAAAGAATCTGCAATTTACTTAGGTGAAGCTGCTAAAGATATTGGTCAGTTTAATTCCAGAATATCTGCTATTGCAGCTAGGAGAACATTGTGGCTGCGTTCATGACAGAATACAAGAGAGCTGTATAAGCTCTTCCATTTGCCGGAGAGTTCCTTTTTGGTAAGGCATTTAGACAAGTGGATTTCTCAGGCCACGGGAGGAAAATCCACTTATCTCCCAACTCCTCCTACACATACAAGACCTCCCTGTGCGGGGACTTCATTTTGTTCCTTTCAGACAGCACGGGCCTTTCGACGAAGAAGAATGGATACACCTCCGAGAGGTAGAGGGCGTGGTAAACTGCAACTAGTTGCCTGTTGCCAGGAACTTAAACCTGCAGAAAAGACTGTGACATGACGGGCTCCCCTCCCACCTGGGGGTATCCACGGTGGGAATCCGCCTTCAAATTTTACATGACGCTTGGGTTCTCCTGTCCACAGATCTGTAGGTTTACAAACTAGATTTCACATTTTCTCTATCGTCCTAGTGGATGCTGGGGTTCCTGAAAGGACCATGGGGAATAGCGGCTCCGCAGGAGACAGGGCACAAAAGTAAAGCTTTCCGATCAGGTGGTGTGCACTGGCTCCTCCCCCTATGACCCTCCTCCAAGCCAGTTAGATTTTTGTGCCCGGCCGAGAAGGGTGCAATCTAGGTGGCTCTCCTAAAGAGCTGCTTAGAAAAGTTTAGCTTAGGTTTTTTATTTTACAGTGAGTCCTGCTGGCAACAGGATCACTGCAACGAGGGACTTAGGGGAGAAGAAGTGAACTCACCTGCGTGCAGGATGGATTGGCTTCTTGGCTACTGGACATCAGCTCCAGAGGGACGATCACAGGTACAGCCTGGATGGTCACCGGAGCCTTGCCGCCGGCCCCCTTGCAGATGCTGAAATAAGAAGAGGTCCAGAATCGGCGGCAGAAGACTCCTCAGTCTTCTAAAGGTAGCGCACAGCACTGCAGCTGTGCGCCATTTTCCTCTCAGCACACTTCACACGGCAGTCACTGAGGGTGCAGGGCGCTGGGAGGGGGGCGCCCTGGGAGGCAAATGAAAACCTATTTTGGCTAAAAATACCTCACATATAGCCTCCGGAGGCTATATGGAGATATTTAACCCCTGCCAGAATCCGTTAAGAGCGGGAGACGAGGCCGCCGAAAAAGGGGCGGGGCCTATCTCCTCAGCACACAGCGCCATTTTCCCTCACAGAAAGGCTGGAGGGAAGGCTCCCAGGCTCTCCCCTGCACTGCACTACAGAAACAGGGTTAAAACAGAGAGGGGGGGCACTAATTTGGCGTTAGAAATATATAAAAAAGATGCTATAAGGGAAAACACTTATATAAGGTTGTCCCTATATAATTATAGCGTTTTGGTGTGTGCTGGCAAACTCTCCCTCTGTCTCTCCAAAGGGCTAGTGGGTCCTGTCCTCTATCAGAGCATTCCCTGTGTGTGTGCTGTGTGTCGGTACGTGTGTGTCGACATGTAGGAGGACGATGTTGGTGAGGAGGCGGAGCAATTGCCTGTAATGGTGATGTCACTCTCTAGGGAGTCGACACCGGAATGGATGGCTTATTTAGGGAATTACGTGATAATGTCAACACGCTGCAAGGTCGGTTGACGACATGAGACGGCCGACAAACAATTAGTACCGGTCCAGACGTCTCAAAAACACCGTCAGGGGTTTTAAAACGCCCGTTTACTTTAGTCGGTCGACACAGACACAGACAGGGACACTGAATCCAGTGTCGACGGTGAATAAACAAACGTATTCCTTATTAGGGCCACACGTTAAAGGCAATGAAGGAGGTGTTACATATTTCTGATACTACAAGTACCACAAAAGAGGGTATTATGTGGGATGTGAAAAAACTACCATAGTTTTTCCTGAATCAGATAAATTAAATAAAGTGTGTGATGATGCGTGGGTTCCCCCCGATAGAAAATTATGGGCGGTATACCCTTTCCCGCCAGAAGTTAGGGCGAGTTGGGAAACACCCCTTAGGGTGGATAAGGCGCTCACACACTTATCAAAAAAAGTGGCGGTACCGTCTATAGATAGGGCCGTCCTCAAGGACCAGCTGACAGGAGGCTGGAAAATATCATAAAAAGTATATACACACATACTGGTGTTATACTGCGACCAGCGATCGCCTCAGCCTGGATGTGCAGAGCTGGGGTGGCTTGGTCGGATTCCCTGACTAAAAATATTGATACCCTTGACAGGGACAGTATTTTATTGACTATAGAGCATTTAAAGGATGCATTTCTATATATGCGAGATGCACAGAGGGATATTTGCACTCTGGCATCAAGAGTAAATGCGATGTCCATAACTGCCAGAAGATGTTATGGACACGACAGTGGTCAGGTGATGCAGATTCCAAACGGCACAAAGGTGTATTGCCGTATAAAGGAAGAGGAGTTATTTGGGGTCGGTCCATCGGACCTGGTGGCCACGGCAACTGCTGGAAAATCCACCGTTTTTACCCTAAGTCACATCTCTGCAGAAAAAGACACCGTCTTTTCAGCCTCAGTCCTTTCGTCCCTATAAGATCATATCTGCCCAGGGATAGAGGAAAGGGAAGAAGACTGCAGCAGGCAACCCATTCCCAGGAACAGAAGCGTTCCACCGCTTCTGACAAGTTCTCAGCATGGCGCTGAGACCGTACAGGACCCCTGGATCCTACAAGTAGTATCCCAGGGGTACAGATTGGAATGTCGAGACGTTTCCCCTTCGCAGGCTCCTGAAGTCTGCTTTACCAAGGTCTCCCTCCGACAAGGAGGCAGTATGGGAAAAAATTCACAAGCTGTATTCCCAGCAGGTGATAATTAAATTACCCCTCCTACTACAAGAAAAGGGGTATTATTCCACACTATATTGTGGTACTGAAGCCAGAAGGCTAGGTGAGACTTATTCTAAATCTAAAAATTTTTTGAACACTTACAAAGGTTCAAATCAAGATGGAGTCACTCAGAGCAGTGATAACGAACAGGAAGAAGGGGACTATATAGTGTCCCGGGACATCAGGGATGCTTACCTCTATGTCCCAAATTTGCCCTTCTCACTAAGGGTACCTCAGGTTCGTGGTGCAGAACTGTCACTATCAGTTTCAGACGCTGCCGTTTGGATTGTCCACGGCACCCCGGGTCTTTACTAAGGTAATGGCCGAAATGATGATTCTTCTTCGAAGAAAAGGCGTCTTAATTATCCCTTACTTGGACGATCTCCTGATAAGGGCATAGTCCAGGGAACAGTTGGAGGTAGGAGTAGCACTATCTCGGATACTGCTACAACAGCACGGGTGGATTCTAAATATTCCAAAATCGCAGCTGATCCCGACGACACGTCTGCTGTGCCTAGGGATGATTCTGGACACAGTCCAGAAAAAGGTGTTTCTCCCGAAAGAGAAAGCCAGGGAGTTATCCGAGCTAGTCAGGAACCTCCTAAAAACAGTGCATCATTGCACAAGGGTCCTGGTAGAAAATGGTGGCTTCCTACGAAGCAATTCCATTCGGCAGATTTCACGCAAGAACTTTTCAGTGGGATCTGCTGGACAAATGGTCCGGATCGCATCTTCAGATGCATCAGCGGATAACCCTATATCCAAGGACAAGGGTGTCTCTCCTGTGGTGGTTATAGAGTGCTCATCTTCTAGAGGGCCGCAGATTCGGCATTCAGGATTGGATGCTGGTGACCACGGAGCCCAGCCCGAGAGGCTGGGGAGCAGTCACACAAGGAAAAAATTTCCAGGGAGTGTGATCAAGTCTGGAGACTTTTCTCCACATAAATATACTGGAGCTAAGGGTAAATTTATAATGCTCTAAGCTTAGCAAGACCTCTGCTTCAAGGTCAGCCGGTATTGATCCAGTGGGAAAAACATCACGGCAGTCGCCCACGTAAACAGACAGGGCGACACAAGAAGCAGGAGGGCAATGGCAAAAACTGCAAGGACTTTTCGCTGGGCGGAAAATCATGTGATAGCACTGTCAGCAGTGTTTCATCCCGGGAATGGAAACTGGGAAGCAGACTTCCTCACCAGGCACGACCTCCACCCGGGAGAGTGGAAACTTCATCGGGAAGTTTTTTCCACATGATTGTAAACCGTTGGGAAATACCAAAGGTGGACATGATGGCGTCCCGTCTGAACAAAAAACGGGACAGGTATTGCGCCAGGTCAAGAGACCCTCAGGCAATAGCTGTGGACGTTCTGGTAACACCGTGGGTGTACCAGTCGGTGTATGTGTTCCCTCCTCTGCTTCTCATACCTAAGGTGCTGAGAATTATAAGACGTAGAGGAGTAAGAACTATACTCATGGCTCCGGATTGGCCAAGAAGGACTTGGTACCCGGAACTTCAAGAGATGTTTACAGAGGTCTTATGGCCTCTGCCGCTAAGAAGGGACTTGCTTCAGCAAGTACCATGTCTGTTCCAAGACTTACCGCAGCTGCGTTTGTTGGCATGGCGGTGGAACGCCGGATCCTAAGGGAAAAAGGCATTCCGGAAGAGGTCATTCCTACCCTGGTCAAAGCCAGAAAGGAGGTGACCGCACAACATTATCACCACATGTGGCGAAAATATGTTGCGTGGTGTGAGGCCAGGAAGGCCCCACAAAGAAATTTCAACTCGGTCGATTCCTGCATTTCCTGCAAACAGGAGTGTCTATGGGCCTCAAATTGGGGTCCATTAAGGTTCAAATTTCGGCCCTGTCAATTTTCTTCCAGAAAGAATTGGCTTCAGTTCCTGAAGTCCAGAACTTTGTCAAGGGAGTATTGCATATACAACCCTCTTTTGTGCCTCCAGTGGCACTGTGGGATCTCAACGTAGTTCTGGGATTCTTCAAATCACATTGGTTTAAAACCAGTCAAATCTGTGGATTTGAAGCATCTCACATGAAAAGTGACCATGTTCTTGGCCCTGGCCTGGACCAGGCGAGTGTCAAATTGGTGGTTTTTTTCTCTCAAAAAAGCCCATATTTGTTTGTCCATTCGGACAGGGCAGAGCTGCGGACTCGTCCCCAGTTCTCTCCCTAAGGTGGTGTCAGTGTTTCACCTGAACCAGCTTATTGTGGTGCCTTGCACCTACTAGGGACTTGGAGGACTCCAAGTTGCTAGATGTTGTCAGGGCCCTGAAAATATAGGTTCCAGGACGGCTGGAGTCAGGAAAACTGCCTTGCTGTTATCCTGTATGCACCCAACAAACTGGGTGCTCTTGCTTTTAAGCAGACTATTGCTAGTTGGATGTGTAATACAATTCAGCTTGCACATTCTGTGGCAGGCCTGCCACAGCCAAAATATGTAAATGCCCATTCCACAAGGAAGGTGGGCTCATCTTGGGCGGCTGCCCGAGGGGTCTCGGCTTTACAACTTTGCCGAGCGGTAATTTAGTCAGGGGCAAACACGTTTGTAAAATCCTACAAATTTGATACCCTGGCTAAGGAGGACCTGGAGTTCTCTCATTCGGTGCTGCAGAGTCATCCGCACTCTCCCGCCCGTTTGGGAGCTTTGGTATAATCCCCATGGTCCTTTCAGGAACCCCAGCATCCACTAGGACGATAGAGAAAATAAGAATTTACTTACCGATAATTCTATTTCTCGGAGTCCGTAGTGGATGCTGGGCGCCCATCCCAAGTGCGGATTATCTGCAATACTTGTACATAGTTACAAAAATTGGGTTATTATTGTTGTGAGCCATCTTTTCAGAGGCTCCGCTGTTATCATACTGTTAACTGGGTTTAGATCACAAGTTGTACGGTGTGATTGGTGTGGCTGGTATGAGTCTTACCCGGGATTCAAAATTCCTCCCTTATTGTGTACGCTCGTCCGGGCACAGTACCTAACTGGCTTGGAGGAGGGTCATAGGGGGAGGAGCCAGTGCACACCACCTGATCGGAAAGCTTTACTTTTGTGCCCTGTCTCCTGCGGAGCCGCTATTCCCCATGGTCCTTTCAGGAACCCCAGCATCCACTACGGACTCCGAGAAATAGAATTATCGGTAAGTAAATTCTTATTTTTACTGCCAGCCAAGTTTTTCTCGACAGGTTTGCCCCGTAGCGCAAGACAAAAGGATTGCACTCCAGGGGGCAATACAATCCCTGGTGAACTCAGCAGTGTTACAACGTCTTAGTAAGACATGGTTGGATAATCAATTTTAAAAAATCCATCCCTCTACCTATCACAGCGTCTTCCGTTTCTAAGGATGATACTGAGCACGTATGCTCATAAAGTCTTCCCATTGGAGGACAAAGCACAGAGTATCCGCCTTATGGTTTAGAAACTACTCAAGCTTAGGACAGTTTCGGTACACTTGTGCATTTGCTTGTTGGGTAAGATGGTTGCGACCTTAAATTGCATCAATGGTCAGGGTCTCATTTAACTCTTCATCAATTGATACATTTAACTCCTTAAACCAGAGTGTCACTCCTTTGGTGGCTTCAGATGAACAGCCTCACAGCTGGCAGGAGATTCGGAATATGGGATTGGGTTGTTCTGACGACAGATGCCAGTCACCAAAGATAGGGTGCAGTGGTACTGGATTTGCAGTTTCAGGGTCGTTGGTTGCTTCAGAAATCTCCATTACCGATAAATGTGTTGGAACTGGGAGTGATCTACAATGCACTACTGGACGGCGCCCATGTTGTCTGCTCAAGGGCGGTAAGTATTCAGTCAGATAACAGGACTGCTGTTGCCTATGTAAACAAACAAGGCGGTACTCGCAGTCGAGCAGCAATGTAGGAAGTTGCATGGATTCTACGGGTATGCAGTCAGCATACTGCTCGTCGGTATCCCGGCTGTCACAATAAAAATAAAAAAAATCATCCGGTGCCCCGGCTGTCACAATAAAAAAATGTCCACGACACCCATAGAGGAAGACTAGAACCTGTGGCAAGCGGTACACTCGTCCCCCTGCTGGCATTCCACTGCTAGGAATGCCTATGTCTGTATACTGACATTTGGCATTTCAAGCAGCGGTATAACATACCGATCCAATTCTACTTGGGCCGAACGCATCAATATCATTCTTTCTGCTGTGTTTATTCCGGGTATGGACAACTGGGAAGCCTACTACCTCAGTTGCCAGGATCTTCATCTGGGAGAATGGGCTCTACACCCAGAAGTTTTCAAACCACTAGTGCGATGGTGGCGATGCCCACATGGCATCCAGACTAAATCATGTACAGAACATGGGATTCACAGGCAGAAGCGATGGACACTCTAATGGTTCCTTGGCCGTATGGCCTCGTCTACCTGTTTCCACCATTTCCACTGCTTCCTCGAGTTCTCAAGAATATCAAGAGAGAATTGACTACGGTGATTCTGATGGCATCAGATTGGATTCGGGGGACTTTGTTTTCCGACTTGTGCTCCTTTCTGGTGGACGATCTGTGGCCACTATAGTACCTCTACGTCGAGATCTGTTACAACAAGGTCCTTTCGTTCACCCCGATTTACCGCAACTGCGTTTAACGCGTTGGCTGTTGATGCCGACAGCATGAGCCATCATGGGATTCCAGATGCTGTTATTCCCACAATGTTGCAGGCTAGAAAACCAGTTACAGCAGCCCATAACCATTGCATATGGCGCTTTTATGTGGCTTGGTGCGAACGTCACCGTTTCCCGACTGGGTCCTTTTGACTGTCCCTGTTTCTACTTGTTCTTCAAGCAGGGTTGGATTCCAGACTCTGTTAGGGATCTCTGAAGGTTCAAATTTCCGCGTTGTCAATTATCTTCCAGTGCTGATTGACGCTTCTTCCGAAAGTTCAGGAATTCATGGATTCGCATGACGATTTGTCAGGCTTATCTTCAAAAGGCTCAATTACCACCGGTGTCCATTTCTATTCACTCCACACGTTCGCGGGCTGCTAGTCGTGTAGCCACCACGACTCGGCTCTGCCGGGCGGCAACTTAGTCTCATATTCATACTTTTTTGTTAAGTTTTACAAGTTTGACACGTCTGCGACTTCTGCTTCTAGTTTTTCCGTCTTGTGTTGCAGGTTCCTCAGCGATCACTCGCCCAGAGGGGAAACTTTGGGACGTCCTCAGTGTCAGCCTATTCCAGTGTCCCCTGAGAAAATGGGATTTTGGTACTTACCGATAAATCCTTTTCTCTGAAGCCATAGGGGACACTGGACGCCCGCCCAGCGCTGTTCACCTGCATCTGTCGTTGTTCGATTTTGAAAGTGTTGATTGTTCATGTGCGTTTTTCTCTCTCCTCATTCGAGTGTTTTCTACTTCTCTTCGTCCCGTCTCCTCTCTGCTAATTATTAACTGAAATAGAGGGGGAGGAGCTTTCACACTTGTTTAAAATTTAAAGTGCCAGGCTCTTTATAGCCACCCGTCTATACCCCAGTGTCGGCATGTTCCAGTGTCACCTGTGGCTTTAGAGAAAATAATTTATCTGTAAGTACCAAAATCCCATTTTAAAAAGCTATAAAAACGACTCTTCTTGTAGGGTTTTCTTGCAGTTTCCTTGATATCAGTCTTCCACAAGGTTGCCAAGCATCTAATGGAACTGATGTTGAAAGTTACAAATTAGAAGGGTTACAATAAACAAAGATTCAAAGGCTTAAGGTGAATACTAATTAACTAGGGTACCAAGAGATCAATGATAACCTTAAGGGGCTGATGTGCTAAGCCTTGAAGAAAGAGTAAATGGACAGAGATAAAGTACCAGCCAATCAGCTCCTAAATGCCACGGTACAGGCTGTGTTTGAAAAATTACTGGTAGGAGCTGATTGGTTGGTGTATTATCAATGCTTAGTACATCTCCCCTTTATGAGCTGCTGGAATTCCTGGTAGGATTTGGTCACTTCCTTTATGTTGCAACAGTCTTCCACATTCTGCACATATTGTGGGATGGCACTTATTGTAGGGTGGCATGTCTGAAGCTATTTCTCATAAGGGTTACAAAATTCAGATGTTCCATCTGGGTATTTTAAGTTTTCCATTTCTTTTCCTAAACATTGTCTTTCTTTTTCATTTTCATTGTGTTAATTGCAAGGTCACATTAAAAGTTAAAAACATCTTGCATTATTTATCTTGATTTCAGGCTTTACATAGCAAACCTTTCAATAACTGGGTATAATATATATATTTTTTTTGTTTTTACAAAGACCCTTCAGAAAGCCTGAAGGAAAAGAAGAATGAAATATGTATGGAACATGAAAATATTCCATTAGTAGATATCAGATTGTTTTTCATTGTTATTTAAGATATTGTAAGTGTTTTAATGGGATTAATTTGTGATGGCTGTCTCTCACAGTTCGTACCTCCACTGTAAGTGGGCAACGCTCCAAGATCTTGAGAAAGATCCAAGGATCCAGCAGAAAATCAAGCGATTTCGCAACAAACAAGCGCAGATGAAGCATATTTTCACTGAGGTTAGCCTACTGTGTGATGCTGTATAAACCATAGGTACACAAACTGGGGGCGGGACTGAATTGGGGTCAGAGAATCTGTTTTTGAAGTCCTATGATTGTCAGATGTGCTCTTACATCCCTACATCTGACCCATCTACTCTCCTTACTATAAAGTAACTCCGCCTCAAATTTTTCTTAAAACGGCAACCTCCAGTTTCGGGGCATGTCTTCTTGTTCTTCTTTTCTGTGTCTTTTTTTTATTTCTCTGACGTCCTAGTGGATGCTGGGGACTCCGTAAGGACCATGGGGAATAGCGGGCTCCGAAGGAGGCTGGGCACTCTAGAAAGATTTCAGACTACCTGGTGTGCACTGGCTCCTCCCACTATGACCCTCCTCCAAGCCTCAGTTAGAATTCGTGCCCGGCCGAGGTTGGATGCACACTAGGGGCTCTCCTGAGCTCTTAGAAAGAATAGACTTAGGTTTTTTATTTTCAGTGAGACCTGCTGGCAACAGGCTCACTGCAGCGAGGGACTAAGGGGAGAAGAAGCGAACTCGCCTGCTTGCAGCCGGATTGGGCTTCTTAGGCTACTGGACACCATTAGCTCCAGAGGGATCGACCGCAGGCCCAGTCCTTGGTGTTCGGTCCCGGAGCCGCGCCGCCGTCCCCCTTACAGAGCCAGAAGCAAGAAGATGGTCCGGAAAATCGGCGGCATGAAGACTCTGTCTTCACCAAGGTAGCGCACAGCACTGCAGCTGTGCGCCATTGCTCCTCTCACACTTCACACTCCGGTCACTGAGGGTGCAGGGCGCTGGGGGGGGGCGCCCTGAGGCAGCAATAATAACACCTTGGCTGGCTAAAATACCTCAATATATAGCCCCAGAGGCTATATATGAGGTAAATACCCCTGCCAGAATTCCATAAAAAGCGGGAGAATAGGCCGCAAAAAAAGGGGCGGAGCCTATCTCCTCAGCACACTGGCGCCATTTTTTCCTCACAGCTCGGCTGGAAGGAAGCTCCCTGGCTCTTCCCTGCAATATACAGTAACAGTAAGAGGGAAAAGAGAGGGGGGGCATTAAATTTGGCAGTATATATACATATATTATATGAAAAGCAGCTATTAGGGACATAACTCAGTTAGTCCCTGTGTATATATATAGCGCTCTGGTGTGTGCTGGCATACTCTCACTCTGTCCCCCCAAAGGGCTTTTTGTGGGTCCTGTCCTCTGTTGAGTATTCCCTGTGTGTGTGGGGTGTGTCGATACGGCTGTGTCGACATGTTTGATGAGGATAATGAGGTGGAGGCGGAGCAGATGCATTTTGAAGGGACGTCACCCCCTGCGGGGCAGACACCCGAGTGGATGAACTTATGGAAAGAAATGAGTGCACGTATAGATTCTTTACATAAGAAATTTGACGACATGCCAAATGTGGGACAGCCGGGATCTCAGCTCGTGCCTGTCCAGGTGCCTCAGGGGTCGTCAGGGGCTCTAAAACGCCCGCTACCTCAGTTTGCAGACCCGGATGTCGACACGGATACTGATAACAGTGGCGACGACGATGAGTCAAACCTAATGCCTGTCAGGGCCATTCACTGCATGATTGAGGCAATGAAAGAGGTGTTAAACATTTCTGATTTACATCCAGGTACCACAAAAAAGGGTATTATGTTTGGGGAGAAAAAACTACCCGTAGTTTTTCCCCCATCAGATGAACTAAATGAAGTGTGTGAAGAAGCGTGGCTTTTCCCTGATAAAAAATTGGTAATTCCTAAGAAGGTACTAATGGCGTTCCCTTTCCCGCCAGAGGATAGGTCACGTTGGGAAACACCACCTAGGGTGGATAAAGCGCTCACACGTTTGTCAAAAAAGGTGGCACTACCCTCTCAGGATACGGCCGCCCTTAAGGAGCCTGCTGATAGAAAGCAGGAGGCAATCCTGAAGTCTGTATACACACACTCAGGCATTATACTTAGACCAGCTATTGCGTCAGCTTGGATGTGCAGTGCTGCCGCTGCGTGGTCAGATAAACTGTCAGAAAATATTGACACACTAGACAGAGACACTATTCTGCTAACGATTGACCATATAAAAGATTCAGTCTTATATATGAGAGATGCACAGAGGGAAATTTGCCGGCTGGCATCTAAAGTAAGTGCATTGTCTATCTCTGCTAGGAGATGCTTATGGACTCGCCAGTGGACGGGAGATGCAGATTCCAAGAGGCACATGGAAGTTTTGCCTTATAAAGGGGAGGAATTATTTGGGGATGGTCTCTCCGACCTAGTTTCCACAGCAACGTCTGGGAAGTCAGCATTTTTACCCCATGTTCCCTCACAGCCTAAGAAGGCGCCATTTTATCAGGTTCAGTCCTTTCGGACCCAGAAAAGCAAGCGTGGAAAAGGAGGGTCTTTTCTGTCTAGAGGCAGAGGTAGGGGAAAAAGGCTGCAACAGACAGCAGGTTCCCAGGAACAAAAGTCCTCCCCCGCTTCCTCTTCCAAGTCCGCCGCATGACGGTGGGGCTCCACAGGTGAAGCCAGGTACGGTGGGGACCCGCCTCAGAAATTTCAGCGATCAGTGGGCTCGCTCACAGGTGGATCCCTGGATCCTTCAAGTAGTATCTCAGGGATACATGCTGGAATTCGAGTCGGCTCCACCCCACCGGTTCCTAAAATCTGCCTTGCCGATTGCTCCCTCAGACAGGGAGGCGGTGCTAGCGGCAATTCACAAGCTGTATTCCCAGCAGGTGATAATCAAGGTACCCCTACTTCAACAAGGCCGGGGTTACTATTCCACACTATTTGTGGTACCGAAGCCGGACGGTTCGGTGAGACCCATTTTAAATTTGAAGTCCTTGAACATGTACATAAAAAAATTCAAGTTCAAGATGGAATCGCTCAGGGCGGTTATTGCAAGCCTGGACGAGGGGGATTACATGGTTT
Organism: Pseudophryne corroboree; assembly: GCF_028390025.1. Lineage (NCBI taxonomy): Eukaryota > Metazoa > Chordata > Amphibia > Anura > Myobatrachidae > Pseudophryne > Pseudophryne corroboree. The sequence goes on along the minus strand of NC_086446.1, from coordinate 408,758,733 downwards.
CCCTGGACAACAAGGATGCTTACCTGCATGTCCCCATTTACCATCCTCACCAGGAGTACCTCAGATTTGTGGTACAGGATTGCCATTACCAATTCCAGATGCTGCCGTTTGGACTCTCCACGGCACCAAGGGTATTTACCAAGGTTATGGCGGAAATGATGATACTCCTTCGAAGAAAGGGAGTTTTAATTATCCCGTACTTGGACGATCTCCTAATAAAGGCACGGTCCAAAGAACAGTTGTTGGTAGGAGTAACACTATCTCAGGAAGTGCTGAACCAGCACGGCTGGATTCTGAATATCCCAAAGTCACAGCTGGTCCCGACGACACGTCTACTGTTCCTGGGGATGATTCTGGACACAGTCCAGAAAAAAGTGTTTCTCCCGGAGGAGAAAGCCAGGGAGTTGTCTTCTCTAGTCAGAGACCTCCTAAAACCAAAACAGGTATCGGTGCATCACTGCACGCGGGTCCTGGGAAAGATGGTAGCTTCTTACGAAGCAATTCCATTCGGCAGGTTCCATGCCAGAATCTTTCAGTGGGACCTGTTGGACAAGTGGTCCGGATCGCATCTTCAGATGCATCGCTTGATAACCCTGTCTGCAAGAACCAGGGTCTCTCTTCTGTGGTGGCTGCAGAGTGCTCATCTTCTGGAGGGTCGCAGATTCGGCATTCAGGACTGGGTCCTGGTGACCACGGATGCCAGCCTGCGAGGCTGGGGGGCAGTCACAAAGGGAAGAAACTTCCAAGGACTATGGACAAGTCAGGAGACTTCCCTTCACATAAATATTCTGGAACTAAGGGCCATCTACAATGCCCTAAGTCAAGCAAAATCCCTGCTCCTACACCAGCCGGTGCTGATCCAGTCAGACAACATCACGGCAGTCGCCCATGTGAATCGACAGGGCGGCACAAGAAGCAGGATGGCAATGACAGAAGCCACAAGAATTCTCCGATGGGCGGAAAATCATGTACTAGCACTGTCAGCAGTGTTCATTCCGGGAGTGGACAACTGGGAAGCAGACTTCCTCAGCAGACACGACCTCCACCCGGGAGAGTGGGGACTTCATCCAGAAGTCTTCCAAATGATTGTACATCAGTGGGGTCGTCCACAGGTGGACATGATGGCGTCCCGCCTAAACAAAAAACTAGAGAGACCCTCAAGCGATAGCTGTGGACGCTCTGGTGACACCGTGGGTGTACCAGTCAGTTTGTGTTCCCTCCGCTGCCTCTCATACCAAAGGTATTGAGAATAATAAGAAAGCGAGGAGTAAACACAATTCTCGTGGTTCCGGATTGGCCAAGAAGAACATGGTACCCGGAACTTCAAGAGATGGTCTCAGAGGACCCGTGGCCTCTGCCGCTAAGACAAGACCTGCTACAGCAGGGGCCCTGTCTGTTCCAAGACTTACCGCGGCTGCGTTTGACGGCATGGCGGTTGAACGCCGGATCCTGAAAGAAAAGGGCATTCCGGAGGAAGTCATTCCTACGCTTATTAAAGCCAGGAAAGAGGTTACAGCAAATCATTATCACCGCATATGGCGGAAATATGTTGCATGGTGTGAGGCCGAAAAGGCCCCAACTGAGGAATTTCAACTAGGTCGATTTTTGCATATCCTGCACGCAGGAGTGAATATGGGCCTAAAACTGGGTTCCATTAAGGTACAGATCTCGGCTCTATCGATTTTCTTTCAGAAAGAACTAGCTTCAGTACCTGAAGTTCAGACATTTGTAAAGGGAGTGCTGCATATTCAGCCCCCATATGTGCCTCCTGTGGCACCTTGGGATCTCAACGTGGTGTTGAGTTTCTTAAAATCACATTGGTTTGAACCACTAAAAACCGTGGATCTGAAATATCTCACGTGGAAGGTGGTCATGTTATTGGCCTTGGCTTCTGCCAGGCGAGTATCAGAATTGGCGGCTTTGTCTTATAAAAGCCCTTATCTGATTTTCCATATGGATAGGGCAGAATTGAGGACTCGTCCCCAGTTTCTCCCTAAGGTGGTGTCAGCGTTTCATTTGAACCAGCCTATTGTGGTGCCTGCGGCCACTAGGGACTTGGAGGACTCCAAGTTGTTAGACGTGGTCAGGGCCCTGAAAATATATGTTTCTAGGACGGCTGGAGTCAGAAAATCTGACTCGCTGTTTATCCTATATGCACCCAACAAGCTGGGTGCTCCTGCTTCTAAGCAGATTATTGCTCGTTGGATTTGTAGTACAATTCAACTTGCACATTCTGTGGCAGGCCTGCCACAGCCAAAATCTGTCAATGCCCATTCCACAAGGAAGGTGGGCTCATCTTGGGCGGCTGCCCGAGGGGTCTCGGCTTTACAACTTTGCCGAGCTGCTACTTGGTCAGGGGCAAACACGTTTGCAAAATTCTATAAATTTGATACCCTGGCTGAGGAGGACCTGGAGTTCTCTCATTCGGTGTTGCAGAGTCATCCGCACTCTCCCGCCCGTTTGGGAGCTTTGGTATAATCCCCATGGTCCTTACGGAGTCCCCAGCATCCACTAGGACGTCAGAGAAAATAAGAATTTACTCACCGGTAATTCTATTTCTCGTAGTCCGTAGTGGATGCTGGGCGCCCATCCCAAGTGCGGTTTATCTGCAATACTTGTACATAGTTATTGTTAACTAAATCGGGTTATTGTTGAGCCATCTGTTGAGAGGCTCAGTTGTTTCATACTGTTAACTGGGTTTCATATCACGAGTTGTACGGTGTGATTGGTGTGGCTGGTATGAGTCTTACCCGGGATTCAAAATCCTTCCTTATTGTGTACGCTCGTCCGGGCACGGTATCCTAACTGAGGCTTGGAGGAGGGTCATAGTGGGAGGAGCCAGTGCACACCAGGTAGTCTGAAATCTTTCTAGAGTGCCCAGCCTCCTTCGGAGCCCGCTATTCCCCATGGTCCTTACGGAGTCCCCAGCATCCACTACGGACTACGAGAAATAGAATTACCGGTGAGTAAATTCTTATTTTTTTTATTGTCTTTCTTGAGGTTAGAAAAGATTGAAAACCATGAAGCATAAAAGAGGCTGTGAGGAAGGTGACCATATCAACTGTAAAAAAGTTGTGCAGAGTATTAGTAATTCTGATACATTGTTCAATATTCCAAGCAGTAGACAGAAAAAAAAAAAAAAAATAGGAATGTGCTAATTGTATGATAATTTTTCTTTTTACTACTTAATTGGCTTTATCTAAAGGGGATGGTCAAAAAGAGTTTTTGTTTTTTTAATTTCTACTCACCATTAAAAAATCTGCTCAACTGAGGCAGTCTGCTGGGCAGAGTAGAATGCATCCAGATAGGGTTAATCACTGGTTCGCCCAAAACTTAATAGTAGAAGTAATCCAGTGAGCCACGGATTGCTTGGATGCAGGCCAGTCCTGCTTATGATTGTCATAGAGAACCGAAAGACTGACTTCTGAACTGCTGCAGTCCGGGCTACAGGAATCCATACAACATCCAAGAAGGATGTGCTATCCAAATCAGAAGTATGAAAGTGCGTAAAATAGTCTCTTGATTCAGATGGAAGAGAAAAGCCACCTTAGGTTGGAAAGACAGCAGAGTAAGGAGCACTACCTGGTCAGAGTGAAAAATCAGTAGAGGGGAGCTGACCAATGGCGCTGCCACTTCCGGGACCCACCTTAAGTGGAATAGATTGACTAACCCTATTCTGTATTTTGCATGTGTGAAAAAAAGCGAACATGAGTCAGGGACTGACCTTGTATCTTCTTAATTCCTTTGATATATTAGAAATATTTCATTATTTCTCTAACGTCCTAAGTGGATGCTGGGGACTCCGTAAGGACCATGGGGAATAGCGGCTCCGCAGGAGACTGGGCACATCTAAAGAAAGCTTTAGGACTATCTGGTGTGCACTGGCTCCTCCCCCTATGACCCTCCTCCAAGCCTCAGTTAGATCTCTGTGCCCGAACGAGAAGGATGCACACTAGGGGCTCTCCTGAGCTTCTTAGTGAAAGTTTTAGTTTTGTTTTTTTATTTTCAGTGAGACCTGCTGGCAACAGGCTCACTGCATCGAGGGACTAAGGGGAGAAGAAGCGAACTCACCTGCGTGCAGAGTGGATTGGGCTTCTTAGGCTACTGGACATTAGCTCCAGAGGGACGATCACAGGCCCAGCCATGGATGGGTCCCAGAGCCGCGCCGCCGGCCCCCTTACAGAGCCAGAAGACAGAAGAGGTCCGGAAAATCGGCGGCAGAAGACATCCTGTCTTCACCAAGGTAGCACACAGCACTGCAGCTGTGCGCCATTGCTCCTCAGCACACTTCACACTTCGGTCACTGAGGGTGCAGGGCGCTAGGGGGGGCGCGCCCTGAGCAGCAATAAAAACACCTTGGCTGGCGAAAATACATCACATATAGCCCCCAGGGCTATATGGATGAATTTTAACCCCTGCCAGAATCCATAAAAAAGCAGGAGAAAAGTCCGCGGAAAAGGGGCGGAGCCTATCTCCTCAGCACACTGGCGCCATTTTCCCTCACAGCTCAGTTGGAGGGAAGCTCCCCTGGCTCTCCCCTGCAGTCACTACACTACAGAAAGGGTTAAAAAAAGAGAGGGGGGCACTAATTAGGCGCAGTATTAACAATACAGCAGCTATAAGGGGGAAAACACTTATATAAGGTTATCCCTGTATATATATATATAGCGCTTTGGTGTGTGCTGGCAAACTCTCCCTCTGTCTCCCCAAAGGGCTAGTGGGGTCCTGTCCTCTATCAGAGCATTCCCTGTGTGTGTGCTGTATGTCGGTACGTTTGTGTCGACATGTATGAGGAGAAAAATTATGTGGAGACGGAGCAGATTGCCTGTAATAGTGATGTCACCCCCTAGGGGGTCGACACCTGAGTGGATGAACTGTTGGAAGGAATTACGTGACAGTGTCAGCTCTGTATAAAAGACAGTGGTTGACATGAGACAGCCGGCTACTCAGCTTGTGCCTGTCCAGACGTCTCATAGGCCGTCAGGGGCTCTAAAGCGCCCGTTACCTCAGATGGCAGATATAGACGCCGACACGGATACTGACTCCAGTGTCGACGGTGAAGAGACAAATGTGACTTCCAGTAGGGCCACACGTTACATGATTGAGGCAATGAAAAATGTTTTACTCATTTCTGATAATACGAGTACCACCAAAAAGGGGTATTATGTTCGGTGAGGAAAAACTACCTGTAGTTTTCCTGAATCTGAGAAATTAAATGAGGTGTGTGATGATGCGTGGTTTTCCCCCGATAACAACTGATAATTTCTAAAATGTTATTGGCATTATATCCTTTCCCGCCAGAGGTTAGGGTGCGTTGGGAAACACCCCCTAGGGTGGATAAAGCGCTCACACGCTTGTAAGGGCTCTACCCTCTCCTGAGATGGCCGCCCTTAAGGATCCTGCTGATAGAAAGCAGGAGGGTATCTTAAAATGTATTTACACACATACTGGTGTTATACTGCGACCAGCAATCGCCTCAGCCTGGATGTGCAGTGCTGGGTTGGCGTGGTCGGATTCCCTGACTGAAAATATTGATACCCTAGATAGGGACAGTATATTTTTGCCTATAGAGCATTTAAAAGATGCATTTCTATATATGCGTGATGCACAGCGGAATATTTGCCGACTGGCATCAAGTCTAAGTGCGTTGTCCATTTCTACCAGTAGAGGGTTATGGACACGTCAGTGGTCAGGTGATGCGTATTCCAAACGGCATTTGGAAGTATTGCCTTAATAAGGGGAGGAGTTATTTGGGGTCGGTCTTTCAGACCTGGTGGCCACGGCAACAGCTGGGAAATCCACGTTTGTACCCCAGGTCGCCTCTCAACATGAGAAGACGCCGTATTATCAGGCGCAGTCTTTTCGTGGACAAGCGGGCAAAATGTTCCTCATTTCTGCCCCGTGACAGAGGGAGAGGAAAAAGGCTGCAGAAATCAGCCAGTTCCCAGGAACAGAAACCCTCTCCCGCCTCTGCCAAGCCCTCAGTATGACGCTGGGGCTTTACAAGCAGAATCAGGCACGGTGGGGGGCCCGTCTCAATGAATTTCAGCGCGCAGTGGGCTCACTCGCAAGTAGACCCCTGGATCCTTCAGGTGATATCTCAGGGGTACAAATTAGAATTCGAGACGTCTCTTTCCTAAAGTCGGCTTTACCGATGTCTCCTTCTGACAGGGAGACAGTTTTGGAAGCCATTCACAAGCTGTATTCCCAGCAGGTGATAATCAAGGTACCCCTCCTGCAACAGGGAACGGGGTATTATTCCACACTGTTGTGGTACCGAAGCCGGACGGCTCGGTGAGACCGATTCTAAATCTAAAATCTTTGAACACTTACATACAGAGGTTCAAATTCAAGATTGAGTCACTCAGAGCAGTGATTGCGAACCTGGAAGAAGGGGACTACATGATGTCTCGGGACATCAAGGATGCTTACCTTCATGTCAAAATTTACCCTTCTCACCAAGGGTACCTCAGGTTTATGGTACAGAACTGTCACTATCAGTTCAGACGCTGCCGTATGGATGGTCCACGGCACCCCGGGTCTTTACCAAGGTAATGGCCGAAATGATGATATTCCTTCGAAGGAAGGGAATTTTAGTTATCCCTTACTTGGACGATTCCCTGATAAGGGTAAGATCCAGGGAACAGTTGGAGGTCGGTGTAGCACTATCTCAGGTAGTGTTGCGGTAGCACGATTGGATTCTCAATATTCCAAAATCGCAGCTGGTTCCGACGACTTGTCTTCTGTTCCTAGGGATGATCCTGGACACAGTCCAGAAAAAGGTGTTTCTCCCGGAGGGGAAAGACAGGGAGTTATCCGAGCTAGTCAGGAACCTCCTAAAACCGAGCCAAGTCTCAGTGCATCAATGCACAAGGGTTCTGGGTAAAATGGTGGCTTCCTACGAAGCAATCCCATTCGGCAGATTCCACGCAAGAACTTTCCAGTGGGACCTGCTGGACAAATGGTCCGGGTCGCATCTTCAGATGCATCAGCGGATAACCCTGTCACCAAGGACAAGGGTGTCCCTCCTGTGGTGGTTGCAGAGTGCTCATCTTCTAGAGGGCCGCAAATTCGGCATTCAGGACTGGGTCCTGGTGACCACGGATGCCAGCCTGCGAGGCTGGGGAGCAGTCACACAGGGAAGGAATATCCAGGGCTTATGGTCAAGCCTGGAGACATCACTTCACATAAATATCCTGAAGCTAAGGGCCATTTACAATTCTCTAAGCTTAGCAAGACCTCTGCTTCAAGGTCAGCCGGTGTTGATCCAGTCGGACAACATCACGGCAGTCACCCACGTAAACAGACAGGGTGGCACAAGAAGCAGGAGGGCAATGGCAGAAGCTGCAAGGATTCTTCGCTGGGCGGAAAATCATGTGATAGCACTGTCAGCAGTATTCATTCCGGGAGTGGACAACTGGGAAGCAGACTTCCTCAGCACGACCTCCACCCGGGAGAGTGGGGACTTCACCCAGAAGTCTTCCACATGATTATAAACCGTTGGGAAAAACTCGACAGGTATTGCGCCAGGTCAAGGGACCCTCAGGCAATAGCTGTAGACGCTCTGGTAACACCGTGGGTGTACCAGTCAGTGTATGTGTTCCCTCCTCTGCCTCTCATACCCAAGGTACTGAGATTGATAAGATGGAGAGGAGTAAGCACTATATTCGTGGCTCCGGATTGGCCAAGAAGGACTTGGTAACCGGAACTTCAAGAGATGCTCACGGAGGATCCTTGGCCTCTACCTCTAAGAAGGGACCTGCTCCAACAAGGACCCTGTCTGTTCCAAGACTTACCGCGGCTGCGTTTGACGGCATGGCGGTTGAACGCCGGATCCTGAAGGAAAAAAGGCATTCCGGATGAAGTCATCCCTATCCTGATCAAAGCCAGGAAGGATGTAACCGCAAAACATTATCACCGCATTTGGCGAAAATATGTTGCGTGGTGCGAGGCCAGTAAGGCCCGACGGAGGAAATTCAACTGGGTCGATTCCTACATTTCCTGCAAACAGGAGTGTCTATGGGCCTGAAATTGGGGTCCATTAAGGTTCAAATTTCGGCCCTGTCAATTTTCTTCCAAAAAGAACTAGCTTCAGTCCCTGAAGTTCAGACGTTTGTAAAAGGGGTACTGCATATACAGCCTCCTTTTGTGCCTCCAGTGGCACTTTGGGATCTCAATGTAGTTTTTTGGGTTCCAAAAGTCACATTGGTTTGAACCACTTAAATCTGTGGAGTTAAAATATCTCACATGGAAAGTGGTCATGCTGTTGGCCCTGGCCTGGGCCAGGCGCGTGTCAGAATTGGCGGCTTTATCCTGTAAAAGCCCTTATCTGATTTTCCATTCGGACAGGGCGGAATTGAGGACTCGTCCTCAGTTTCTCCCTAAGGTGGTTTCAGCGTTTCACCTGAACCAACCTATTGTGGTGCCTGCGGCTACTAGGGACTTGGAGGACTCCAAGTTGCTAGACGTTGTCAGGGCCCTGAAAATATATGTTTCCAGGACGGCTGGAGTCAGAAAATCTGACTCGCTGTTTATCCTGTATGCACCCAACAAGCTGGGTGCTCCTGCTTCTAAGCAGACTATTGCTCGTTGGATTTGTAGTACAATTCAGCTTGCACATTCTGTGGCAGGCCTGCCACAGCCAAAAATCTGTAAATGCCCACTCCACAAGGAAGGTGGGCTCATCTTGGGCGGCTGCCCGAGGGGTCTCGGCTTTACAACTTTGCCGAGCAGCTACTTGGTCAGGAGCAAATACGTTTGTAAAATTCTACAAAATTGATACCCTGGCTGAGGAGGACCTGGAGTTCTCTCAATTGGTGCTGCAGAGTCATCCGCACTCTCCCGCCCGTTTGGGAGCTTTGGTATAATCCCCATGGTCCTTACGGAGTCCCCAGCATCCACTTAGGACGTTAGAGAAAATAAGAATTTACTTACCGATAATTCTATTTCTCGTAGTCCGTAGTGGATGCTGGGCGCCCATCCCAAGTGCGGATTGTCTGCAATACTGGTACATAGTTATTGTTACCAAAAAATCGGGTTATTGCTGTAGTGAGCCATCTTTTCTAGAGGCTCCTCTGTTATCATGCTGTTAACTGGGTTCAGATCACAAGTTGTACAGTGTGATTTGTGTGGCTGGTATGAGTCTTACCCGGGATTCAAAATCCTTCCTTATTGTATACGCTCGTCCGGGCACAGTATCCTAACTGAGGCTTGGAGGAGGGTCATAGGGGGAGGAGCCAGTGCACACCAGATAGTCCTAAAGCTTTCTTTAGATGTGCCCAGTCTCCTGCGGAGCCGCTATTCCCCATGGTCCTTACGGAGTCCCCAGCATCCACTACGGACTACGAGAAATAGAATTATCGGTAAGTAAATTCTTATTTTTGATATACTTGAAATATTAGGGGGAAAAAAAAAATAATCTCTGCTCCAGTCTGTATTATTACATATTTATGTACTTTGGTCTTAATTATACATTTTGTGGTTTAGACTATGCACCATGTATAATTATAAAGTACACTGTTCTAGGTGATAAATACTGTAGCTAATGAATCATCAGTATAATGGAGGCCCAAGTAACTGAGACTCACACTGGGCTTCTTATACACCTAACTTATTCTGACTCTTATAATAGGTGATATGTGTGACATTATTTGACATGATGTATTATGCCCTTTAATTTGTAGCAGACTATCCTAGTTAATCAAAATGATGTATTATATATTATTACCACTGTTACCAAACAACAAAACATTTTCACAGTTTAATGCACCTTTGACTAGGGTTAGACAACCTTATTGTGTTTGATCTTTAACTCCATCAGGTTTCTAGAATGTTTACAGCAGAAATATGTATGCTGATGTTGTGTGAGGCAGTGATCTGTTCATTCCTGTGGTCACATGATTACTTATGAATACAGCTCTTCATGTGATAGGGTAGCGTTGTGATGTGAGTAGTCACAGGTGAAATTTTAGTTGACCAATATATTTATTTTTTTCTCCCTTAGCCAGATGAAGATATGTTTAATCCAGACTATGTGGAGGTGGACAGAGTCTTGGAAGTGGCTCACACAAAGGACTCTGATACAGGAGAGGTTAGTGCATTAGTCCTTATAAAGTGACAGATTGGCTACAGATAATAATTTGTCAAATATTGTATTCTGTTTGCAGGGAATCTTAACGATGAAAATTAATCAAACGATCATGTTATGGCCAGGGCCAGATTAACAATGGGACAGATGGAGCTACAGCTCCAGGCCTCCACATAAAAATAGGCCCATCTTGCTGGCAGCAGGATGATGACAGCTGGCCAAACACTCATAAATCATAAGTATTACAACTGTTTTTGTAGTTTTCTCACAAAATTATCACATTTTTCTATGTTTATGTAAGGGGCACATGATGTACAGGGTGTACACCCACACGTAACTCGGGCTACACTCACACAGCACTGGTAACAGCTCCTCTGCATCTCAGTATAGGCCCTAGAAAATGTTCAGCTCCAGGCCCATGTGGCCCTTAATCCGGCCCTGTTTAAGGCTATGGGGAACTGCAAAGGGAGAAATAAAATAGATAAATTCCTAGATTCATGTATAGTTTAAGTAATGCACAAACCACTAGTTATGGCACATTCACCAGCGTGCAATAAACACATTAGGCATTTATAGGTAAGTGCCAGAGGAACATTTTTGCACTTGACCTATATTTGTACCTTTTTCTGGTTATGATGGATTACCTGCATTTAAGGCAAAATATTAAAGTGTTTATATTTACCTATTGTTCTCCTATGCTGGGCATAGATATCTAACAGTGTGAAACCATTATATGACGTTGCTATACATTCTTCTAATATATTTCACAGTGTTTGGCCACACAACATCTACTTTCTTTCCCTGGAGAGTAGACATTTCCTGGTTCCTCCCCTGTGAAGGAACAAGGAAAATATAGGGTGGCTGGCAGTGCTTACACTGCTAGATGTGATCAACCAATGATCGGATCAGTTAGGCATGTTGGAAGATTATTCAAGCCTGACCATACCCTATGCCAGGCCTTGCCAACCTGTGGATCTCCAGCTGTTGTGAAACTACACATCCCAACATGCCCTGCCACAGTTTTAGCATTCCCTAATGGCAAAACTGTGGCAGGGCATTCTCTCAATAGATTGAGAGCCACAGGTTGGCAAGGCCTGCACTCAGCAATTTTCGGCCCAGTTTAAAGTTTAATCTGCGTATTGGGACGATAATTGCATAATGTATGCCTGGACTTACTCACAGGTAGAGAGTCAGTGTAATTGAACATAGTGGTGGTGTCATATAACTTCCATGTGGCGCAACATGAAATTCCACTTGTTTAAGAGATCACTGTAGTTATAAATTGGTGGATGCAGAGATATACCTTAAACTCTGATGTTTTATGTCCAGTATTAGCTATTTCCTGCATTAATATTACTTCTACTCTCACAGGAGGTGACACATTACCTGGTGAAATGGTGTTCGCTGTCCTATGAAGAGAGCACCTGGGAACTGGAGGAGGATGTTGATCCGGGTAAAGTAAAGGAGTTTGAAGCACTGCAAGTTCTGCCAGAGATTATCCGAACGGTATTTTAGGTTTCATTTATTAACTGTATTGTCTGTATTATGAGCAAGCTCAACATCAAAGGAAGAAGCACAAATTGGTCATATTATGGGGGAGATGTACTAAGCCTGAAAAGTGATAAATATCACTGTGATAAAGCACCAGCCAATCGGCTCCTAACTGTCATGTCACAGGCTGTGTTTGAAAAATGACAGTTAGGAGCCGATTGGCTGGTACTTTATCACTGTGATATTTATCACTTTTCAGGCTTAGTACATCTGGCCCAATAGGAGGCAGAATACAGTTTAGTGATATGTGAGGCTGTGCTACTTCCTTTGACACTTGTGGCACACAGATCTCAAAGGCTTAAGCTAACTCACTGAATTTATCCTATGTCGAAATGCCTGGTCAAAGATGCCTTCTCAGTTGCAAGTAGAGGTGCAATTAAAATGCGCATGACAATGCCTGTGCTGTACAGTTCTGATTCATGCGCTGTGCTGCAACACACAAAATACCTTCCACAAACAGGCGGGATGTTCAACAATACTTTAGTCTCTTTGTGTGTTGTGGCCCCTGCAGCTTCAGTGCAATCTATCTCACTTCTCATGCAGCATACCTCCGCAATCTAGTCTGAGCAATCTTGTGTCATTATGGCTTGCACTTATTTATAGTATAACACACTTGTTGTAGCAGTTCTTAAGGAGGTGTCAGGATTGTGATTGTTGGACACTCATTTGGTGGATGCTTCTATTCTCACATTTCTGTCTACAAGGATCTGTGCATTATTATACTTTCAGCATAGAGATTTCTATATTAGTGCAGAATTGAATATTTCTATTAGGTGCTGAATATAGGTTGGGGAATGTTGTTTACTTAATGCACACAAGAGACATTTTGGCATTGGGCATAACTCCAAAAATTTAAGTTTGTTTTACTAGATGGAGGTGCAAACGTGTCTCCCAGAAGAACTTTATTGTTACATGTCCTAAGAGGTAGTCTGTATTGGACCTTGGTCTGGAACAACTGTCTGGTGCACGTTATGTTGAATAGCAAAATGTAAGCACATTCCTCCACTATCAAAAAACATTGTCCTTTCTTTCTACAAGTGTTTATTGCCCATTTGCACCCATATGTTGCGGTGCCACGCCGGGTTAATGACGGACAAGCCAAAGGCTGGCAAGGGTAAGGGCGTCACTATGGCATTATTTTTTTACATGTGCACAAGTTTCAATTCTTCAGTTACAAGTTTCCATGTGGGCAGGTAGACTCTGGGCGCTCCACATTGATTGCCGGGACCTAGTGGCAAGCTGGCGTTGAGGGGGCATAGGCTCTCGGCTGCTCTGTTTGCGATATGGTGCATCTACTTGCCCTTCAGCGGGAGGAGCAGACTAGAGACACTTCCATGCATGTAGCCTCACCACCAGTGCTTGTTTCCCCAGTTCCGAAGGGGGTGGCTCTGCCGGTGCCTGATCCGCACTGTCTTCGAACCATGGAACACACAGCTTCTGGTTTTAGAAAGGTTTCCTCATTTTTTTTTTTTATGTTTTTTGAGGATCCTTGGCGGTGTGCAGCCCAGAAACGTCTTCTGCCCATCCAGGGTGTTTTGGAGGTCTCTGATTTGGAAGAAGAGAAGGACGATTATTCCTCGGTCAGGGGTTTGAGGATCTCATTGCTGCGGTCCGGCAGGTCCTTGTCTGCTTGGAGTTGGACACCCTGGTGGAGGCTGGGGGTCCCTTCAAGCGTCTTCGCAAGTGGGTTGTTACATTTCCCTCATCTTCGGACTTTCCTGATCTTATTCAGGAGGCTTGGAAGAATCTGAATAGGAAGTTTTCTGTTCCTCACAGGTTTGCTACTCTTTATCCCCTTCTGGCGGACCATGTGGCAAAGTGGGAACAGTTTCCCAAGGTAGATGCTACGGTGGCACATATGGCAAAGCACAGCCCTTCTTGTTCAGGGCTCGGTGTCCACTGGACAAGAAGTTGGAGAGTTGTCTCAAGTCTCTCTTTATTGGATCTGGGGCGGTTATCCGCCCTCCTATTTGCTTTCAGCATGGGTGGCTTGAGCCATTGAGACTTGGGCCGACTGGCTTGTCGGTGGACTCTGGGGTGATTCATCCAAGGATATGTTGCTTGTGTTGGTGGAGCAACTTTAGGGAGCAGGGCAGTATGTTTGTGAGGCTGTGTAGCACAGGGCTCAGGTGGTGCCATGGGTCTCTACTAGGGCCAACCCCTGCTTGGTGGGCCCTATGGCTCTGTGCTTGGGAACAAGTCCAAGCGGTCCTTGGAGGCACTTCCTTTTAGAGGGGGCGTTCTTTTTGGACAGAATTAGATACCAAAGTACTTTTCTTCCTGTGGCTGCTCTATAGCAGCGAGGTCCACTGTTTCGTACATTTCATGCTTAATTTTGCGGGGCGTCCTCTAAAGGAAATTTTCTGCAAGAGGCAGGTTTTCTCCAGTAGGGGTTCAGCACCCAAGCGCAAAAGAAGCTCAGGAGCAAAGGCTCATGAGAAACCAAGCGCCTGATGAGATCATTCCTGCCCACTCCAGTCCAGGCTAGGCGGAAGCCTGTTCCAGTTCAGGGACCGGTGGGTGGGGTCATCTTCCAATGCTTGGGTCTGGGGTTACAGGGTTGACTTCAAGGGTCCGTCTCAGCAGCGTTTTTTCACAACACCTCTTACCCGGGATACGGAGAAGAGGGTGGCTTTAGACCGGGCCATATATTCTCTGCATTCAGAAGATATTATTGTTACTGTTCTGGAGTTGGAACGGACCCTGGGATTCTACTCCAACCTATTCTTTGTTTGGAAACCGAACGGCTCCTTCTGCCCGATTTTGAAACTTTGGCCTTCAACACCGGTTTGTGGGTGGATCACTTTCGAATGGAGTCTGTCAGATCAGCGATCATTCCCTATTGAGACAATCTCCTCGTGAAGGTCAAATTGGCTTCACATTGCAGGTGCACCTGGATAACATGGTGCAGGTTCCTCAGTATCAGAGCTGAATCCTGAATTTTGGAAAGTCTCACCTAATGCCTTGTCAGCGCCTGCTGTTGGTGAGAGTGATCTTCAACACCTCTCTGCAGAGAGTGTTCCTACTGGAGTCCAAAGCCCGTATCCTGCAAGATTTTATCCTGAGGGTACTGTCAGTGTCTTGTCCGTCAATATTGCTTTGCATGAGTATGATGGTCTCCACCTTCGAGACGATTCAGTACGGCTGGTTCTACTCACGGGAATTCCATTGGGAAATTCTCCAGAATTAGTTGTGATATATAGAGAACCTCTCATCTCAGCTTCTGGTTTTGTCCACCAGCACCCGTCACTCTCTTCAGTGGTGGATGACTTCTAATTACCTGCTCCAGGGAAGATCCTTTGCCACCCCAGCTTGGGTCATTGTGACCACAGATGCGGGGCTGCTCTGTTAGGGTGCCATGGCCTTACATCTTCGCCTCCAGGGTCATTGGTTATCATTGAAGGCGACCCTACAGATTAATGTGCTTGAGTTCTGAGCCATCTATCTGTCTCTGTTGGGGGCCTAGTCTGTTCTGGCCACTCGATGCTCACTCAGTCGGACAATATCACGGCAGTGGAATCATCAGCACCAAATGTGCTGGTGGGGATGGCGGAGGCTTCTCCATTCTGTCCTGGGTGAAGTATTTGATCCGGCAATCTCTGCAGTGGTCTTAACAGGCATGGAAAATTGTGAGGTGGTCATGTTTCTCCCAGGGGAGTGGTCACTCCATTTGAAAGGTCTTTCAACACTTGGTTTGGAGGTGGAGTCTTCTGGAGGTAGACCACGTGGTATCTCGTCAGCACTTCAAGTACCCTCAATTTTGAGCGATGTCCAGAGACCTGGAGGCATCTCTGGTCGATGCCATTCAGTTCCGTGGAGCTTCCGTCTGGCGTATCTCTTACTCACGATTGCCATGTTGCCTCGTGTACTCAAGCGAGCAAGGAGCAACAAGTACTGGTGATCCTAGGGGCTCCGGACTAACTATGCAGGTCCTGGTATGCTACCATTCTCAAACTGGATGTTGCAGGGTCCCTTTCTGCACAAAGACCTTCCTCGGTTGGCTTTAATGGCCTGGCTTTTGAGACTGGACTCTTAAAGGCTAGGGGTTTTTCTCGTTTGGGGGTCCACAATATGTTGCGGGCCCGGAAACCAGTTTCGTCTTGCAATTACCACAGAGTCTGGAGTTTTTACATACTCTGATGTCAGAGGAACAACTTTCATGCTTCACGTTTGCTTGTGTCTCAGCTTTCCTTCAGGGTTGTTTGGAAACCAATTTATGACTTAGTTACTTGAAGGTGCAGATTTTGGCTCTGTCAATTTATTTTCAGAGGCGTCTTTCAATTCTCTCAGGAGTTTGGACCTTTTCAAAGGGTGTACTGCGGGTTCAACCAAATAAGACTAATGTAGAGCAAAACTAATGAGCTCTGGACCGATAAATATCTACAAAATGAGCATGGAAAGCGATTGCAATAGCAGGGTGTCCTCATTAGACAACCCAGTTCCATCCAGCAGTCTGTGCACAGTAATAGAAAAGACTACCTCCTCATCAAGATATGCTATAAATCTACCAGTATAATCCACCAGAGTATAATAATCATGGGCTGTAAAGAGAAGGGGAACGCATTTGTAGAGCATGAAATCCATCTATTGCTTATGGACAATGAGCCATTCTATTTTATTCTGTCGCTGAAATCCCACTAGCAACATAAGCAGCCTCAAGGACCCTGCTCTTAGCCTTCAACTCCACTGTCCACTTTTTTATTAAAGACCTTGGGCTGTGCAACCCTAGATATCAGAGAGCCCCTCAAGAATGTCTTGAAGGTATCCCAGACCAGAGGGGAAGATACTATAACGAAACCACCCGCAACAATTTTATATTTTATTCTGTTTTTCCATACAAGATTGCCCCTTTTGTCATGAATGTGGTGTGTTCAGGCTGTCTGAGCATACCCTGCCCTGGAGGTGGCTTTTGATGTCCCATTGTGAACAGTGTCCCCCAGATAAGAAGAAATATAAAAATTGTTAAATCCCTTTACCTGATTTCATCTAAGGGACACTTTGTTCCCTCTCTTACATGCATCCTTGGTTTTTGCTGGTTTGCATGTTACACTTCTTTTAAAGGTGTACTGATGACTAGGGCTTGCAGACAAGAGGCGCTTATGTCTTAAAGGGATAGCTACTATAATGTGTCGGCTCCATCTGACCCCTTAAGCAACCCGTGGTGAGCAGTATCCCCAGATGGAATCAGAGAACTCTGCCATTACAGTCCAGGATTTATGGAGATCCAAGCTTGAGCACAGGCGACTTAATTAGTACTCACTCAGTTTGATTTAACCATCTGTACTCAAGCATGGATAGCATTAAAATCTGGCCAGTAATGGCGAAGTTCGAGACCCTGTACTCTGTTATTTTTTATACATTTTGAGGGATAGGTATTTTGAGTTTGTATATAGTATATATTTGTTTAAAAGTTGCCAAAATTCAATACAAAAATTCTGACTTAAACAAACAGTAGGATTAAACATTATATAAGTTTTCTTTTTCTGGATAATTGACTAAACTACCCCTGATTATTGTATCCTCGCAGGAGCGCCCGCCTTCTGAGTGCTGGCAGAAGTTGGAGTGTTCCCGCACATACAAGAACAACAACGAGCTAAGGGAGTATCAGCTGGAGGGCATGAACTGGCTGCTTTTCAATTGGTACAACAGGTGAGGTAAAATGCATGGAATTGTGAAGCTGTGTTAAACTGGATCATCCCAGTGCTATATAAAATAAGTAAATAATAATGAATATACCTTAATATTGTAGGAAGAACTGTATCCTCGCAGATGAAATGGGCCTTGGTAAAACTATCCAGTCTATCACCTTCCTCTCAGAGATTTTCTTTATGGGAATCAGAGGACCCTTCCTTATTATTGCTCCACTATCCACAATCACCAACTGGGAACGGGAGTTTCGGACATGGACAGAGATGAATACTGTGGTGTACCATGGGAGCCAGATCAGTCGACAGATGATCCACCAGTATGAGATGTATTACAGGGATACTCAAGTGAGTCTTATACCTAAAATCATTTTATTCTGCTTTAGTCATATGAATCTGTATCCTATGTTTAGAGTTCAAACATACTTAATACTTTGTACCTTAGGTATTCTAATACTGTGCAACGGAACGTATAGTAGGTTTCTCGTTCCATAATTTGAGTTGGATAAATTAGAAGCAACTAGATTTTTATCCAGTTTACAGTATTAGAATAAAATAGTTTGCCTACTATCAGCTGAGAATATAAGTGAAAAGAAAAAATTCTTCACTATACTATCCACTTTTTTTATGCATTATGAAATGCATTTAAAGCACATTAAAATACAAGGATTAGGTATGATATGTCGACATTCACACTGATGAAATGTCAACATAACTGTCTCTGGTGGCCCAGCGGTCACTTTCCTGGTCTGGCGGCATAGGCCTCCTTGTCCCATCAGTCATGTGACTGCCAGTTATGTCAGATTCACCTGATGCGCCAGTGTTCTGGTAAGTAGAATCATTTGGTGTGTTTCCATAAAACTTTAATGTTATGTGTAACATATTATGCTGTGGGACCTTTTTGTCATGCATATGGATAAAAGCACAACACATGAAAAATGTAATTACAATGTATGATTAAAACCTAAGGCATACATTGGTTTTCATGCTTTCTTTGCCAGTTTTCCAAACTTTTTATGTGGAAAAATAGCTAATTTGTAAGCATACAACTATTACAACAGTTGTATTAAAGTCAATATTTAAAATTGTGCTTTCTAATGGGAGATCGGTGACGGCAGGTTCTGAAAGGTCCAAAATGACAACAGGGTTTCCTCCTAGTCGGTACATAGACACAATATAAAACTGTCTAGAATTCAAATTCAGTATGTTAAACACAAAAAAAACCCAATTTGGATTCCTCTAAGTTTAGCGATACTTTGTGTAACCTATGTGCAGCGAAAACTGTAGACCCAACTTCATCTATTGGTTAATGTTCTTATGAATGTAGGGATTTAGTACCTACTCCAGCATCAGTGTTTTCTGTTCCCCAAGGTTATTAGTGTCTCTCAAATGGATTCAGAGAAATGTATAGATTTAATTTTAATGTAGCATGTGCAGAAATACAGGGGGTTAATCAGACCTGATTGCTGTGCTGCAAATTTTGCTGTCCTGCGATCAGATAGTCGCCGCCCAAGGGGGAGTGTAAATTTGCCCGTGCAAGTGTGCGATTACATGTATACACCATGCAAAATGTCCCTCAGTCAGCGGACAGCTGCAAATCCGTTCGCAACTCACTCACATCTAATGGTTTTTCCAGTGTGTGCAGTCTGTGCACAGCCCAGGACTCGCTCCTAGAGTGCGAAAAGAACAAGCTGATCGGGTCCGGAGCGGACATCGCACACCCCCACAGAAAACGCTTGGTCACGCCTGTGTTTTCCCTTACACTCCCAGAAAACGTCCAGTTACCAAACACAAATGGCCTCTTCCTGTCAATCAGCTTGTGAATGGCTGTGCTTGTCGCTGTTCGGCGACGTGCGTGCGCATTGCGGTGCATATGCATGCACAGTCAACCGATAATCACCCGCTGTGTTAAAATGCACAGCAGTGATCAGGTCTGAATCGGGCCCACAGTTAAAGTGAAGGTGTTTGCAAACTTTCTCTCCACGCTGTAATCTTGTGTAGTAAACATTTAATTGGCTTACTTCAGAATATAATTCTTTTCATATGTAATGTATAATAGATGCTCATTTGTTATAATCATTTTGTTTTGTGCATACAAAAAGGGAGCTCCAATTTCAGGAATCTTCAAATTCCATGTAGTCATTACAACGTTTGAGATGATTCTAGCAGACTGTCCAGAGCTAAAAAAAATCAGATGGAGCTGTGTCATTATTGATGAAGCCCATCGGCTGAAGAACAGAAACTGCAAGCTTCTGGAGGGACTCAAACTCATGGCGCTGGTGAGTAGCAGGATATCTCTCGTATTGCATAACCCAGTGCTATAGATATCTTTCCCATACATAATACATGCCTGCATGTACTAGTGTTTACTTTTTTCTCTAGTTATTTATTGGTAAAGTTAGAAATGTTTAAAAAAAAGTAGACAACAGAAAGGGTACTAGGTATGATCTGAGTAACTTATTAGGTTATGTCCTTCCATCCTGAAAAATAAAAGTAATGGCTTGATATGGCCCTGTGAGATCTTTATTACAACAGCAGAATACAACTTATCATAATCATTGAAATCATCTGTGTGCTATCATTTTCAGAGGTGTATTTTGCCTTTACAAATGAACCCCTTTTAAATCTGATAATAGAGCAGAGTGTTATTTTACCAAGCAAAAAGAAGAAAGGTCTCCTATTTGGGGCAATCACAAATAAAAAAACATAGTTTAAAAAAAATAAATTAATAAAACATAAACTTTATTAATAAACCTTTAAAATTGTTTAAAAGCCACTTTTGTTTAATGATAGTGAGAAAAGAAAAATGTGATAACGTGTTTAATAAAAAAAATGAAGAGCACTTCTGTCTTTTTTTCTTATTTCACTGTTATTACAGAATACTTTGCTGGCTTTTAAACATTTTTAAAGGTTTATAAATAAAGGTTATGTTTACTTATTTTCTAACTGGACCTGTTGAATTTGTAATGTATACATATTCCAATCATTCCAGTGAGTGCCCCAAATAGGAATACTTTTTCTTTTTGCTTGTTGGATGCTATGTTTATTCCTGGGTGCACCTCCCTCTAGTATAGAGGTAAATTGAATACATATATTGTACCTTAATTGTTAAAATTTAAATTGGGATTGGATGATTGTTAAAATTTAAATAATAAGTTCTATGTAGATATTTTTTGTATATTGGGAATGTGATTTTAGTAGGAATTTGTTCTGTTTAAAATGTATTTTATTATTTACACAAAATATTAATATTGTAAACATTCAAACAGATGTTGCATTTTGGAATTGTTTTACAATTGCTCCAGACTTGTATTTCCTTTTTCTACAGGCATTGAGGTCTGCAAAGAATATTTCTTCCCCTCTAAGTTGCTATGTGCCTGATTCATGTTTGTAAGTAAAGCAAAAAAGCAAGTAGCTGGGCAAAACCATGTTGCACTGCACGTAGAGCAGATATAACGTGCAGAGAAATTTAGATTTGGGTCGGGTGTGTTCAAACTGAAATCTGAATTGCAGTATAAAAATAAAGCTGTCTAGCTTTTGTTGACTGCATACAAAAGCAGCCAGTGTTTACCCTGCACAGAAAAAATATAACCCACTGAATTCTAAATCTCCCTGCACGTTACACCTGCAGTGCAACATGGTTTTACCGAGTTGCTTGTTTCTTTTTGCTTTTACTTACAAACATTAATCAGGCCCTATAAGCATTCTATTCCAAAATGTCAGTATATAAAAATATTTATAGATTAATTGTTCATGGATTATAAAACATTTTATTTAAGGTTTGCTCTTAATTATTATTTCTCTAACGTCCTAGAGGATGCTGGGGACTCCGTAAGGACCATGGGGAATAGACGGGCTCCGCAGGAGATAGGGCACTTTAAGAAAGACTTTAGGATTCTGGGTGTGCACTGGCTCCTCCTTCTATGCCCCTCCTCCAGACCTCCGTTTTAGACTGTGCCCAGAGGAGAATGGGTGCACTGCAGGGAGCTCTCCTGAGTTTCCTGCTTAGAAAGCATTTTTGTTAGAATTTTTTTTTTCTCTTTTTCAGGGAGCACTGCTGGCAACAGGCTCCCTGCATCGAGGGACTGAGGAGAGAGGAGCAGACCTACTTAAATGTTAGGCTCTGCTTCCTCGGCTACTGGACACCATTAGCTCTAGAGGGAATGAACACAGGTTCGTCCTGGGCGTTCACCCCAGAGCCGCGCCGCCGTTCTCCTCACAGAGCCAGAAGAAACGAAGACAGAAGACATCTCAGGCGGCAGTAGCCTTCGGTGCTTCACAGAGGTAACGCACAGCACTGCAGCTGTGCGTCATTGCTCCGCTACACCTCACACACTCCGGTCACTGTAAGGGTGCAGGGTGGGCGCCCTGGGCAGCAAAAAAACACCTCTCCTACGGCAAAAGTGTATATACATGTACAGGTGGGGCACTGTACATGTATATAAAAGAGCCCCCGCCATTTTTTTATAAGTTTGAGCGGGATAGAAGCCCGCCGCCGAGGGGGGGGGGGGCGGGGGTCTTCTCCCACAGCACTCACCAGCGCCATTTTCTCTACACAGCACCGCTGAGAGGAAGCTCCCCGGACTCTCCCCTGCTTGACACACGGTGAAAGGGGGTTTTAAAGTAGGGGGGGGGGGGCACATTATTGGCGTTTATACACTACAGCAGCGCTACTGGGTAAACATTCTGTGTTTTTCTCCAGGGACATATAGCGCTGGGGTGTGTGCTGGCATAATCTCTCTCTCTCTCTCTCCAAAGGGCCTCAGGGGGAACCTGTCTTCAGAAAAGAGATTCCCTGTGTGTGTGAAGTGTGTCGGTACGTGTGTGTCGACATGTTTGACGAGGAAGGCTCACCTAAGGAGGAGGGGGGAGTGCATGATGGTCAGGTCGCCGTCGGCAACGCCGACACCGGACTGGGTGGATATGTGGAATGTCTTGAATGCAAATGTAAATTTACTGCATAAACGATTAGACAAGGCTGAAGCTAGGGATCAGTCAGGTAGTCAGACCATGCCTGTTCCTGTGGCACCAGGACCTTCGGGGTCTCAAAAACGCACCATATCCCAGATCACTGACACAGATCACTGACACAGATACCGACACAGAGACTGACTCTAGTGTCGACTATGAGGATGCAAAATTACAGCCAAAGGTGGCGAAAGGTATTCGTTACATGATTATGGCCATTAAAGAGGTTTTGCATATCACTGAGGAACCCCCTGTCCCTGACACGAGGGTACACATGTATATAGGGAAAAAGCCTGAGGTCACTTTTCCGTCCTCATTTGAACTAAGCGACTTGTGCGAAAAGGCTTGGGAATCTCCAGATAGGAGACTACAAGTTCCCAAAAGGATTCTTATGGCGTATCCCTTTCCACAAAAGGACAGGATACGATGGGAATCTTCGCCGAAGGTAGACAAGGCGCTGACACGCTTATCCAAGAAGGTGGCACTGCCTTCTCAGGATACAGCTTCCCTCAAGGATCCTGCTGATCGTAAGCAGGAGGCTACCATGAAGCACATTTACACACATTCCGGTACTGTCGTTAGACCAGCTATGGCATCGGCCTGGGTGTGTAGTGCTATCGCAGCATGGACAGATTCCTTATCTACGGAACTTGAAACCCTAGATAAGGATTCCATTCTAATGACCCTAGAGCATATCAAAGATGCTGCTTTATATATATGAGGGATGCGCAAAGAGACATTTGTTTACTAAGCTCCAGAATAAATGCTATGTCTATTTCTGCTAGGCGACTCCTGTGGACCCGACAGTGGACGGGGGATGCCGACTCAAAGCGGCATATGGAGTCGTTACCTTACAAGGGGAAGGAGTTGTTTGGAGAAGGCCTCTCGGACCTTGTCTCTGCTACGGCCGGTAAATCGAATTTATTACCTTATGTCCCCCCGCAGCATACTAAAAATGCACCTCTTTATCAAATGCAGTCCTTTCGTTCCAATAAAAGCAAGAAGGTACGGGGATCGTCCTTCCTTGCCAGAGGAAAAGGCAAGGGAAAAAAAGCTGCATGCAGCTAGTTCCCAGGAGCAGAAGTCCTCCCCTACATCTGCAAAGTCCACCGCATGACGCTGGGGCTTCCCGGGGGGAGTCAGCTCAAGTGGGGGCGCGTCTTCGATTTTTCAGCCAGGTCTGGGTTCACTCACAGGTGGATGCCTGGGCTATAGAGATTGTTTCTCAGGGATACAGGCTGGAATTCGAAGACGTGCCTCCTCGCCGGTTTTTCAAATCGGCTCTGCCAGCTTCCCCGTCAGAGAGGGAGTTAGTGTTGACTGCAATTCAAAAATTGTATCTTCAACAGGTGATAGTCAAAGTTCCTCTTCTCCAGCAAGGAAAGGGGTATTACTCAACCCTGTTTGTGGTCCCGAAACCGGACGGTTCGGTCAGGCCCATTTTGAATCTAAAATTCCTGAACTTGTACTTGAAAAAGTTCAAGTTCAAGATGGAATCGCTCAGAGCGGTCATCGCCAGCCTGGAGGGGGGGGGATTGGATGGTGTCCCTGGACATAAAGGATGCATACCTTCATGTTCCGATGTTTCCCTCCTCATCAGGCGTTCCTGAGATTTGCAGTACAGGACTGTCATTACCAATTTCAGACGTTGCCGTTTGGGCTTTCCACAGCCCCGAGAATTTTCACCAAGGTAATGGCGGAAATGATGGTGCTCCTGCGCAAGCAGGGGGTCACAATTATCCCATACTTGGACGATCTCCTCATAAAGGCGAGATCTCGGGAGAAGTTGCTGGACAGCGTGTCGCTGTCGGTGAGGATGTTGCAGGGGCACGGCTGGATTCTCCATTTACCGAAGTCCCAGCTAGTCCCTACAACGCGCCTGACCTTTCTGGGTCTGATTCTAGACACAGACCAGAAAAAGGTTTTTCTTCTGATGGAAAAGACTCATGAGCTCATAGCCCTGGTCAGGAACCTATTAAAGCTAAAAACGGTTTCAGTACATCATTGCACACGTGTCCTGCGGAAGATCACCCTGTCTCCCAGAGCCAGGGTATCAGAGAAGACCGCAGGTTCGGAATTCAGGACTGGATCCTGGTGACCACGGACGCAAGCTTCCGAGGTTGGGGAGCGGTCACACTGGGAAGAAATTTCCAAGGTCTCTGGTCAAATCTAGAGACTGGTCTCCACATCGACGTCCTGGAGTTGAGGGCCATATACAACGCCCTACGCCAAGCGGAGGCATTGCTTCGGGACAAACCGGTTCTGATTCAGTCAGACAATGTCACAGCAGTAGCTCATGTAAACTTCCAAGGCGGCACAAGGAGCAGAGTGGCCATGGCAGAAGCGACCAGGATTCTTCGCTGGGCGGAAGGCCATGTAAGCGCCCTATCAGCAGTATTCATCCCGGGGGTGGACAACTGGGAAGCGGACTTCCTCAGCAGGCACGACCTGCATCCGGGAGAGTGGGGACTTCATCCAGAAGTCTTCGCACAGATCGTGGGTCGGTGGGGACTGCCTCAGATAGACATGATGGCGTCCCGTCTCAACAAAAAGCTAAAGCGGTATTGCGCCAGGTCCAGGGACCTTCAGGCGGTAGCGGTAGACGCTCTAGTGACACCTTGGGTGTTCAGATCGGTCTATGTGTTCCCTCCTCTACCTCTCATACCCAAGGTGTTGAGAATAATAAGGCTAAGAGGAGTCAGAACGATCCTCATTGTTCCGGATTGGCCACGAAGGACTTGGTATCCGGATCTGCAAGAGTTGCTCACAAAAGATCCATGGCCTCTTCCCCTAAGGCAGGATCTGCTGCAGCAGGGGCCCTTTCTGTTCCAAGACTTACCGCGGCTGCGTTTGACGGCATGGCGGTTGAACGCCGGATCCTAGCGGAAAAAGGTATTCCGGAGGAGGTCATTCCTACCCTGATCAAGGCTAGGAAGGACGTGACATCGAAACATTATCACCGTATATGGCGAAAATATGTTTCTTGGTGTGAGGCCAGAACTGCTCCTACGGAGGAGTTCCATTTGGGCCGTCTGCTTCACTTCCTGCAAACGGGAGTGAATTTGGGCCTAAAATTAGGGTCCATAAAGGTCCAAATTTCGGCCTTATCCATTTTCTTCCAAAAAGAATTGGCTTCTCTTCCTGAAGTACAGACATTTGTGAAGGGGGTACTGCATATTCAGCCTCCCTTTGTACCTCCGGTGGCGCCTTGGGATCTTAACGTGGTATTAAGTTTCCTCAAGTCACCTTGGTTTGAACCACTCAAGACGGTGGAATTGAAATATCTCACTTGGAAAGTGGTTATGTTATTGGCCTTGGCTTCTGCAAGGCGTGTTTCGGAATTGGCGGCTTTGTCATATAAAAGCCCCTACCTGGTTTTTCATGTGGATAGGGCAGAATTGAGGACTCGTCCCCAATTTCTGCCAAAGGTGGTCTCATCTTTTCATATGAACCAACCTATTGTCGTGCCTGTGGCTACGCGGCACTTGGGGGATTCCGAGTCCCTGGATGTTGTCAGGGCTTTGAAGATTTATGTGTCCAGAACAGCTTGGATCAGGAAGACTGAAGCTCTGTTTCTTCTGTATGCGGCCAACAAGGTTGGCGCTCCTGCTTCAAAGCAGACTATTGCTCGCTGGATCTGTAACACGATTCAGCAGGCGCATTCTACGGCAGGATTACCATTGCCTAAATCGGTTAAGGCCCATTCCATTAGGAAGGTGGGCTCTTCTTGGGCGGCTGCCCGAGGGGTCTCGGCATTACAGTTGTGCCGAGCAGCTACTTGGTCGGGGTCAAACACCTTTGCAAAGTTCTATAAGTTTGATACCCTGGCTGAGGAGGACCTCCTGTTTGCTCAATCGGTGCTGCAGAGTCATCCGAACTCTCCCGCCCGTTTGGGAGCTTTGGTATAATCCCCATGGTCCTTACGGAGACCCCAGCATCCTCTAGGACTTAAGAGAAAATAAGATTTTACTTACCGGTAAATCTATTTCTTGTAGTCCGTAGAGGATGCTGGGCGCCTGTCCCAGGTACGGGACTTCTTCTGCAAGACTTTTATATAGTTATTGTTTATATAAGGGTTATGTTATAGTTTCATCGGTTTGAACCGAGTCTATGTTGTTGTTCATGCTGTTAACTGGATAGTTTATCACAGGTTATGCGGTGTGATTGGTGTGGCTGGTATGAATCTTGCCCTTAGGTTAACTAAAATCCTTTCCTCGTACTGTCCGTCTCCTCTGGGCACAGTTTCTCTAACTGAGGTCTGGAGGAGGGGCATAGAGGGAGGAGCCAGTGCATACCCAGAATCCTAAAGTCTTTCTTAAAGTGCCCTATCTCCTGCGGAGCCCGTCTATTCCCCATGGTCCTTACGGAGTCCCCAGCATCCTCTACGGACTACGAGAAATAGATTTACCGGTAAGTAAAATCTTATTTTTTTCCTCTGCTACAGGAACAAAAGGTTCTTCTCACTGGTACCCCCCTACAGAATTCAGTAGAGGAGCTGTTCAGCTTGCTCAACTTCCTAGAACCAAATCAGTTCCCTTCAGAAAGCACTTTCCTCGAGGAGTTTGGAGATCTGAAGACCGAGGAGCAAGTACGGGATTATAATTGGAAAACCAATTATTATTAAACATCTGTTAATGCTGCTGTATTAATGAGATTTTGTAAATTATAAGGGCTGCTTCCAGTAATTAAATGTGGTAGTCTTAGCTCAGTTTTTGTAGTAATTGCCAATAGTAGGCTCTAGAGCAGTACAGACAAATATTAAAATATTTCAAGGCATCTGTGAGTTGTATCTTTTCCTCTCAGGTAAAAAAATTACAGTCTATCCTCAAACCAATGATGCTGAGGCGATTGAAGGATGATGTGGAGAAGAATTTGGCCCCTAAACAAGAAACCATAATAGAGGTGGAGTTGACCAATATACAGAAGAAGTATTATCGGGCCATCTTGGAGAAAAACTTCACATTCCTGGCCAAGGGTGCTAACCAACACAACATGCCTAATCTCATTAATACCATGATGGAGTTACGGAAATGCTGTAATCACCCGTATCTCATCAATGGTGAGTACATTGTGTGCCAAAAACTATTGTATCAATGTGTACTTTATATTCTAGCAGAGTGGCGTATTTGTGCTGGGCACTTATGACGTCTTTTGCTGAAAATGACAAGCACCACTTTGTTCTAAAGGGGTTTTTTTGGGAGGGGGGGGGATATTGAATTAGTCCTGAAATTTTTCTGTTGCAGAAAATTTGAGTTTTCTGAGTTTGTTTTGTTTTTTCTATTGACTATTTATTTTTAAAATGCACCATTATCTTAAATAAATATATAAGGTCAGGGATCTATGTATTTTCACAGCTGCAATTGCGGGGGGAAAGAAAACTAGCTTTGTGTTTTTGGTTTTACCTGCCTAAGGTAGGCGAAACAAAATTCCGATAAGTGTCTATGTTAGAAAAGGAGTTTTTTATTATTATTATTATTATTATTATTATTATTATTATTATTGTTATCTTTTAATTATATGGTGTGACATGGGATCCGCAGCGCCCAATTACAGAGTAAACAAATAAGCAAAACATGAAGACAGTGACTTACCATTCAATACAATATGGGACAAGTACAGGGTATATAAACATAGCTGCGTCAGTAAACAGCACTGAAATAAGTATCAGGGTGGCAGAAAACCGAGGGATTTGGTGCAATCAAGGAAGTATTGAAAAGAAGATAGGTTGAGTAAGAGACATACAGGCACATGAAGGAAGAGGGCCCTGCTCGTGAAAGCTTACATTCTAAAGGGGTCGGGCACACAGACAGGGGTGACACAGATGGGGTAGAAAGGGAGCGTGGGCCACAGAGGCCTTAGGATGAGTGACGGCTGGGTTTGTTGAAGAAGTGGGTCTTGAGAGCCTGTTTGAAGTTTTGTAGAGAGGTGGAGAGTCTGAGGGGGAGAGGTAGAGAATTCCAGAAAAATGGAGCAGCACATGCAAAATCTTGGAGGTAGGAGTGGGAGGAAGTAATCAGTAGGCAGGAGAGGCAGCGTGCATTAGCAGAGCAAAGAGGACGGGTGGGAGTGTAAAGGGAGATAAGATCAGAGATGGGAGAGGAGTGGGTGAGGGCTTTGTAAGTGAATGTGAGAATCTTGAAATGGATTCTGAAGGGGAAGGGGAGCAAGTGAAGGGGGGCTAGTAAGAAAAAGGAGGTAGATGTTGTTCGTTTGGTGAGGAAGATGATCCGGCCAGCAGCATTGAGGATAGATTGGAGTGGAGAGAGGAATGTGTTAGGGATGCCAGTCTGGAGGAGATCACAGTTGTCCAGTCTGGAGATGACCAGTGAGTGGGTAAGGGTCTAAGTGCATCCTGGGTGAGAAAGGGTCTGATCCTGGAAATATTTTTGAGATGAAAATGACAGGTTTGTGAGAGGTGCTGAATGTATGGTTTGAAGGAGAGGGAGGAGTCAAGGATTACTCCAAGTCAGCGCACTTGGGGGCTAGAGGAGATAGTAGTACTATCTATATATAATGAAATTGTGGGAGTTGACGTTGTGCAGGAGGGTGGGGAGATGATCAGCTTGGTCTTAGACATGTTAAGTTTAAGAAAGCGCTGGGACATCCAAGAAGAGATAGCAGAGAGACAGTTGGATACACGAATGAGGAGAGCAGCTGAGAGGTCAGGGACGGAAAGGTAGATTTGAGTATCATCACCATAGAGATGATATTGTACTGTAAGTCAAAAGAGCTGATGAGTTCACCTAATGAGGATATATATAGAGAGAAAAGGAGCGGACCAAGAACAGAACCTTGGGGGACACCTAGAGTTAGTGGAAGTGGGTAGGGAGGTGAAGCCATGAGAGGAGACAGAGAAGGAATGGTCAGAGAGGTAAAAGGATAGCCATGCAGACCAAGGGAGTGAAGGATTTGCAGAAGGAGAGGGACTACATAATGTTTCTCTTCAAGTTCCATGAATCCTTGGACATTCTGTCTTCCTAGTTCCTTAACCATTGGTTGCCTACCTGAATAATATATAGTATACATTTTAAAGTGGATTTATAAAACCTGTTATCCCTGCATTAGGTGCAGAGGAGAAGATTCTGGAGGACTTTCGCAAGACACACAGTCCTGATGCCCATGATTTTCAACTGCAGGCAATGATACAAGCAGCAGGGAAGCTTGTGCTTATTAATAAGCTATTACCAAAACTCCTAGCTGGTGGGCACAAAGTTCTTATCTTCTCCCAAATGGTTAGGTGCCTGGACATCCTGGAGGACTATCTCATTCAGAGGAGGTCAGTCACATCTAATGATGAAAAGAGAACATATAAATAGACATGCTGAAGTCATCTGCAGTCATGCTGTATACCATAGAATACATTTCACTGTCTTCCAGTTTGGGGGACACTACTACCCTTGGGTGTAGAGGGTGCTATAAGTAGATGGCACATTACACTAAATTTGTTTGAAGCTAGGCTTTCTCTTCAGTCTAGTTTTTAGTGCCTTGGAGTGAGGCACACATTTCCCCCCACTAGCTTTGAGTTAGGTTTTATTTCTATTATATTCTGTTTTCTCTAACGTCCTAGTGGATGGTGGGGACACCGTAAGGACCATGGGGAATAGACGGGCTCCGCAGGAGACTGGGCACTCTAAAGAAATATTCAGTACTATCTGGTGTGCACTGGCTCCTCCCTCTATGCCCCTCCTCCAGACCTCAGTTAGAATCTGTGCCCGGCCAGAGCTGGGTGCTCCTAGTGGGCTCTCCTGAGCTTGCTAGAAAAGAAAGTATTTTGTCAGGTTTTTTATTTTCAGAGAGCTTCTGCTGGCAACAGACTCTCTGCTACGAGGGACTGAGGGGAGAGAAGCAAACCTACTCACGGCAGCTAGGTAGCGCTTAGGCTACTGGACACCATTAGCTCCAGAGGGATCGAACACAGGTACCTAACCTTGATCGTCCGTTCCCGGAGCCGCGCCGCCGTCCCCCTCGCAGAGCCAGAAGTACAGAAGCAGCAGAAGCATGAAGACATCGAAATCGGCGGCTGAAGACTCCTGTCTTCACTTAAGGTTGCGCACAGCACTGCAGCTGTGCGCCATTGCTCCCACAGCACACCGCACACTCCGGTCACTGTAGGGTGCAGGGCGAAGGGGGGGGGGGGGGCGCCCTGGGCAGCAATTAATTAGCTTTTTGGCAAAAATAGACATATATACAGTCTGGGACTGTATATATGCCCGAGCCCCCGCCATTTTTTACACATTAAAGCAAGACAGAAGCCCGCCGCTGAGGGGGCGGGGCCTTCTTCCTCAGCACACCAGCGCCATTTTCTCTTCACAGCTCCGCTGGAAGGACGCTCCCCAGGCTCTCCCCTGCAGTATACAGGTGCAATAGAGGGTAAAAAGGAGAGGGGGGGGGGGGGGCACATAAATTTAGGCTCAGAGATATATTTAACAGCAGCTACGGGGTAAACACTAAGGTACAGTGTAATCCCTGGGTTATATAGCGCTGGGGTGTGTGCTGGCATACTCTCTCTATGTCTCCCCAAAAGCCTTTGTGGGGTCCTGTCCTCAGTCAGAGCATTCCCTGTGTGTGTGCTGTGTGTCGGTACGCCTGTGTCGACATGTTTGATGAGGAAGGATACGTGGAGGCAGAACAAGTGCAGCTGAGTGTGGTGTCGCCGCCGACGGTGCCGACACCTGATTGGATGGATATGTGGAAGGTGTTAAATGATAATGTAAACTCCTTGCATAACAGATTGGATAAAACTGTAACCTTGGGACAGTCAGGGTCTCAACCCATGCCTGATCCTACAGCGCAGAGGCCGTCAGGGTCTCAAAAGCGCACACTATCCCAGATAGTTGACACAGATGTCGACACGGAATCTGACTCCAGTGTCGATGACGATGAGGCAAAGTTGCAGCCTAAAATGACTAAAGCCATCCGCTACATGATTGTAGCAATGAAGGATGTATTACACATTTCTGAGGAAAATCCTGTCCCTGACAAGACGATTTATATGTATGGGGAGAAAAAGCATGAAGTGACTTTTCCCCCTTCACATGAATTAAATGAATTATGTGAAAAAGCGTGGGATTCCCCTGACAGGAAGGTGATAATTTCCAAGAGATTACTTATGGTGTATCCTTTCCCGCCAACGGACAGGTTACGCTGGGAATCCTCCCCTAGGGTAGACAAGGCGTTGACACGCTTGTCTAAGAAGGTGGCCCTGCCGTCTCAGGATACGGCCACCCTAAAGGATCCTGCGGATAGAAAGCAGGAAGCTATCCTGAAGTCTGTTTATACACATTCTGGCACACTGCTGAGGCCAGCAATTGCTTCGGCCTGGATGTGTAGTGCGGTAGCTGCATGGACGGATACTCTGTCTGAGGAGATAGATACCCTGGACAGGGACACTGTTCTACTGACCCTGGCACATATCAAGGACGCGGTCCTATATATGCGGGATGCCCAGAGGGACATTTGCCTGCTGGGCTCTAGAGTAAACGCAATGTCCATTTCTGCCAGAAGGGTCTTATGGACTCGGCAATGGACAGGGGATACCGACTCTAAAAAACACATGGAGGTTTTACCTTATAAGGGTGAGGAATTGTTTGGGGACGGTCTCTCGGACCTAGTTTCCACAGCTATGGCTGGGAAGTCAAATTTCTTGCCTTATGTCCCCCCACAGCCTAAGAAAGCACCGTATTACCAAATGCAGTCCTTTCGTTCTCAGAAGGTCAGAGGTGCGTCCTTTCTTGCCAGAGGCAGGGGTAGAGTAAAAAAGCTGCACCATGCAGCTAGTACCTAGGAACAAAAGTCTTCCCCGGCTTCCACTAAATCCACCGCATGACGCTGGGGCTCCACAGGCGGAGCCAGGAGCCGTGGGGGCGCGTCTCCGACATTTCAGCCACCAGTGGGTTCGCTCACAGGTGGATCCTTGGGCTATACAAATTGTGTCTCAGGGATACAAGCTGAAATTCGAGGTGACGCCCCCTCACCGTTACCTAAAATCGGCCTTACCAACTTCCCCCATGGAAAGGGAGATAGTGTTGGCGGCAATTCACAAACTTTTATTCCAGCAGGTGGTGGTAGAGGTTCCCCCCCTTCAACGGGGAAGGGGCTACTATTCCACTATGTTTGTGGTACCGAAACCGGACGGTTCGGTCAGACCCATTTTAAATTTAAAATCCCTGAACATTTATCTGAAGAAATTCAAGTTCAAAATGGAATCGCTCAGAGCGGTCATTGCAAGCCTGGAAGAGGGGGATTTTATGGTGTCTCTGGACATCAAGGATGCTTACTTGCATGTCCCCATTTATCCGCCTCATCAGGAGTACCTCAGGCTTGTGGTACGGGACTGTCATTACCAATTCCGGACGTTGCCGTTTGGCCTGTCCACGGCACCGAGAGTTTTTACCAAGGTGATGGCGGAAATGATGGTGCTCCTTCGGAAGCAAGGGGTTACAATTATCCCATACTTGGACGATCTCCTCATAAAGGCGAGGTCCAGGGAGCAGTTGCTGATCAGCGTAGCACACTCTCAGGAAGTGTTGCGTCAGCACGGCTGGATTCTGAACATTCCAAAGTCGCAGCTGATTCCTGCGACGCGTCTGCCCTTCCTGGGCATGATTCTGGACACAGACCAGAAGAAGGTGTTTCTCCCGGGGGAGAAGGCTCAGGAGCTCGTGACTCTGGTCAGAGACCTCCTAAAGCCAAAACAGGTGTCGGTGCATCACTGCACACGAGTTCTGGGAAAGATGGTGGCGTCATACGAAGCCATTCCCTTCGGCAGGTTCCATGCGAGGATCTTTCAGTGGGATCTACTGGATAAGTGGTCCGGATCGCATCTTCAGATGCATCGGATGATCACCCTGTCCCCCAGGGCCAGGGTGTCTCTTCTGTGGTGGCTACAAGGTGCTCACCTCCTCGAGGGCCGCAGATTCAGCATACAGGACTGGGTCCTGGTGACCACGGATGCAAGCCTCCGAGGGTGGGGGGCAGTCACTCAAGGAAGAAACTTCCAAGGGCTGTGGTCAAGTCAGGCGACTTGTCTGCTCATAAATATCCTGGAGCTACAAGCCATATACAACGCCCTGAGTCAAGCGGAGCCTCTGCTTCGAGACCAACCAGTGCTGATTCAGTCAGACAACATCACGGCAGTCGCTCATGTAAACCGCCAGGGCGGCACAAGAAGCAGGGTGGCAATGGCGGAAGCCACCAGGTTTCTTCGTTGGGCGGAGAATCACGTGCAAGCACTGTCAGCAGTGTTCATTCCGGGAGTGGACAACTGGGAAGCAGACTTCCTCAGCAGACACGACCTCCACCCGGGAGAGTGGGGACTTCATCACAAAGTCTTCACGCAGATTGTAAATCGATGGGAACTGCCACAGGTGGACATGATGGCGTCCCGCCTCAACAAAAAATTAAAGAGGTATTGCGCCAGGTCAAGGGGACCCTCAGGCGATAGCTGTGGACTCACTGGTGACACCGTGGGTATTCCAGTCGGTCTATGTGTTTCCTCCTCTTCCTCTCATACCCAGGGTACTGAGAATCGTAAGAAAAAGAGGAGTGAGAACAATACTCATTGTTCCGGATTGGCCTAGAAGGACTTGGTACCCGGAACTGCAAGAAATGCTCACAGAGGACCCATGGCCTCTGCCTCTCAGACAGGACCTGTTGCAACAGGGGCCCTGTCTGTTCCAGGACTTACCGCGGCTGCGTTTGACAGCATGGCGGTTGAACGCCGGATCCTAGCAGAAAAGGGCATTCCGGATGCAGTTATTCCTACGCTGATAAAGGCTAGGAAGGACGTGACCGCAAAACATTATCACCGTATATGGCGAAAATATGTTGCTTGGTGTGAGGCCAGGAAGGCCCCTACAGAGGAATTCCAGCTGGGTCGATTCCTGCACTTCCTACAGTCAGGTGTGACTATGGGCCTAAAATTAGGGTCCATAAAGGTCCAGATTTCGGCCCTATCCATTTTCTTTCAAAAAGAACTGGCTTCACTGCCTGAGGTTCAGACGTTTGTTAAGGGAGTGCTGCATATTCAGCCTCCTTTTGTGCCACCAGTGGCACCTTGGGATCTTAACGTGGTCTTGGGTTTCCTGAAATCCCACTGGTTTGAGCCACTTAAGACAGTGGAGCTAAAGTATCTCACGTGGAAAGTGGTTATGCTGTTGGCCTTAGCCTCAGCTAGGCGTGTGTCAGAATTGGCGGCTTTGTCATGTAAAAGCCCCTATCTGGTTTTCCATATGGGTAGGGCAGAATTGCGGACTCGTCCACAGTTTCTGCCAAAGATGGTGTCATCTTTTCATTTGAACCAACCCATTGTGGTGCCTGCGGCTACTTGTGACTTGGAGGATTCCAAGTTGCTTGATGTAGTCAGGGCTTTGAAGATCTATGTTGCCAGGACGGCTGGAGTCAGGAAAACTGACTCGCTGTTTATCCTGTATGCATTCAACAAGCTGGGTGCTCCTGCTTCAAAGCAAACCATTGCTCGCTGGATCTGTAACACGATTCAGCAGGCTCATTCTGCGGCTGGATTGCAGCATCCAAAATCAGTGAAAGCCCATTCCACAAGAAAGGTGGGCTCTTCGGCGGCTGCCCGAGGGGTCTCGGCATTACAGCTTTGCCGAGCTGCTACTTGGTCGGGTTCAAACACATTTGCAAAATTCTACAAGTTTGATACCCTGGCTGAGGAGGACCTGGTGTTTGCCCATTCGGTGCTGCAGAGTCATCCGCACTCTTCCGCCCGTTTGGTAGCTTTGGTATAATCCCCATGGTCCTTACGGAGTCCCCAGCATCCACTAGGACGTTAGAGAAAATAAGAATTTACTCACCGGTAATTCTATTTCTCGTAGTCCGTAGTGGATGCTGGGCGCCCGTCCCAAGTGCGGACTTGCTGCAATACGTGTATATAGTTATTGCTTAACAAAGGGTTATGGTTATGTAGCATCGGTTGAGTGATGCTTAGTTGTTGTTCATACTGTTAACTGGGTAAGTTTATCACAAGTTGTACAGTGTGATTGGTGTGGCTGGTATGAGTCTTACCCTGGATTCCAAAATCCTTTGCTTGTAATGTCAGCTCTTCCAGGCACAGTTTCCTTAACTGAGGTCTGGAGGAGGGGCATAGAGGGAGGAGCCAGTGCACACCAGATAGTACTGAATCTTTCTTTAGAGTGCCCAGTCTCCTGCGGAGCCCGTCTATTCCCCTGCGGAGCCCGTCTATTCCCCATGGTCCTTACGGAGTCCCCAGCATCCACTACGGACTACGAGAAATAGAATTACCGGTGAGTAAATTCTTATTTTTTGTTTTTTTTAATCAGATTCCAGTGGCTCATCACTGTTCACAGGTGACTCAGTGCACTAGCAGAGCGGGGCAGCATAGTTTAGTAGGGCAAGTGTGAGCCCTTATCCCACTCTATACACAGCCTATTGAGAGTCACCAAACCAGAAGCTGGTCCCTGGGGCTCTGCCATCTCCGGACCACACTCCGAGGAGGCATCGGGTCAGGTAGGAGAAGCCACAGGCTACCCTTTCACTGCTGGACCAGTACACTGCGCCATATAGGGCTGTGACCGGGTCTCTCTGCTGCTTCCCGAGCACACTCTGCTGCTTTTGCCGGTGGTATTCTGCTGTCGAAGGGCTGTGGCAATATTGAAATATAGAGGGGGGAGGGGGGCTTAACTGCACACCCTAATTCCAAATATAATGAGAGGTGCTACCATGCTGAGACTTGTAGTTCCACACAGAACGAAGAAAAATTACAGGTGCACACCCTAGGCACCAAACACTGCTAATAACAATAATAATAGTAAACTCTGCTATTTAAAATAGAGCAAGAATGTGGAGTTTAGCATAAATTTTCCCAAAAAATGTATAGGCCCACCCACCATGTCAAGGTGACCTCTTCATCAGGCAGGTCCTTAACACTAAGGGGTAAATTTACTAAAGCATCTAAATCAAAGAATTAGTGATGTTGCCCATAGCATCTAATCAGATGCTGTCTATCACTTTCTAAAAGGTAATAGAGAAATGACAGAATCTTATTGGTTGCTATGGGCAACATCACCAGTTCTCTGTTTTAGAAGCTTTAGTAAATTTTTCCCTAAGTGGTTGGGCCCGATATATTTTTAGCCTAAATTCATGCCAAGCACCTCAGTTTTGCTCTATTAAATTGCAGAGTTTAGTATTATTATTACTACTATTAGCAGTGCCTAGGATGTGCACCTGTAATTTTTCTTCATTCTGTGCAGTAGAAAAATTGGTGTTTACTGTTGATAACATGTGTTCTACAGTATGTACTATTTCTTTTTCATCCACTAGGGGTCACTGGAGTACTCTTGGGTTATGGACTGGGCGTAGCCGGAAATGGCACATATTTAAATATTTAAATTAGTAACTGGCCATCCCCTCCATAATCCCATAGAGCCTTCAGTATTTTTCTGTGCCTCTAGCTGTTACATATACAATATAACTGTTGGGTATATATATATATATATATATATATATATATATATATATAGGTATATATATATATATATGTGTGTGTGTATATGTGTTTACACACTGATAGTATACAGTGTCTGTGTATATACATGTGCATGTATTAATATGTATCTATGTGTTTATACTTTTTTTATATATATATATATATATATATATATATATATATGGAACTTGGTGTATCGGCAATCTTGCACTAAGCAAGCACATGGCCGGACACCATTTTAACATTACTTCCTGGTTCTTCCCAGGAAGTTGCTGCCCTACAACACTCAGCCTCTGGAGGAGCCGGGGTGTTGTTAGGAATTTTATTTTCTTGGTTTTGTACAGCACAAGATGAACATGTGCTGTAATGTAGATTTATACACATTTTATTTACGTGGTACTAAGTCACGGTACTGGTCTATCCTTCTGTACTTGTTTGTCCGTGTACATAAGGAGTAAGGCTAAGACATAGCAGCTTCGCTGCAGAGTCCGTCGGACAAATAAGACTGCACATACGCACTATTGCCGTTCCTCGTTGGGGGAGGCTGGCGTATATACTGACTGTGAACAATTGTTATTATTGTTTTATAATTTGACGGTTTCAATACCCGTCGCAGTGTGTCCTACAGTATACAGCAGTAGGGGTGTTGTTTAACCTGGTTTGGGCCCGGTTTTCGCTTAACAGGGCAGTGGTTGCATGGCAATACAGTTCACATTTGCCCTACAAGAAGCACACCTTACGCTTCGCGCTGATCACACTTGTGAATCTGCTCAACAGTTTCTGTGGATGTCAGCCGGTTTAGTTCTCGCTTTTCAGTTTCACTAGTGCGGCACAACGTGCTTTTTCGCTACGTGCTTAACAGGACGATGTCCGTTTCTAAACGAGAATAGAAACATTACCTTACGCTGCCCACATGTTTCGTCCTGTCTTGGACAAATTCCTGAATAAATAGATTCAGGATATAGTCGTTACATCTCGGTCCTTTCGGGCCCGTGCTACAGAAACAGCCACAGGCGGGTCAGGTGGTAGTGAACGTGGTTTTCGATAACCTCTACCTGTCTGATTGTTGTCAATATACGGTTAAAGTGCTGCCACCTACTTCCACGCATCTTTAACCAGGGTTCAGTGGCGTTTACAGCTAAGCCACTGAAAAGCCAGGGCTAGAATGAGTTTCCAGGCCATCGCCGATCGTCAGTTGTGGGCATCCACAGTTGGGGGATCCGCAATTTTTGGGTTCGCAGTTTACCAGACAAAGGTTGCTTGTTTTCCACCATTGCAATTTGCAAGACGGGTCTGCCTGGGTCATAAGATGCGGTTCTGCACACCGCCATACAAGCTCTAGTAGATTGAGCATTTTGACTGCAGTCAACAAAATTTTTCCAGTTTGGGGTAGTTCCAAAGCTGGCTGAATCTGTCAGTCCGATACTGACCCTTCAGGTCAATCAGGGCGTCGCTTATACTACACATTCATGAATACCTGCAGTTGGTGACAACAGGTTGGAAATCACAGTGATTCTGGATTTCAACAAGAATAGGTACTTAGACGCATCAGGCCTACTTAAGTTGGCAGTAAAAACCATTCTCGCTTTCAAGCGCTACCGGTTTGGCTTCATATGGCGCCTAGGGTTGTCACAAGTAATGGCTATCGTGATAGCTCATCCCTGGAAGTGATAACAGTTCAGTGTTTTGCAGATCTGCTCATTAAAGCTCCGTCTCAAAACTTCGTCATGCAACGGCCCTTACTAACGTACAAGGGTGTCGTTCAGCACGGTTAGATTGTTAACCTAGAGATATCAAGCCTCATTCCGTAATAACGGACTCATGCATAGGGATAATTCCATGATTGCACGGATTTACCTGCCTGAACATACCTCACAAACTGTTCGTCATCACGTACAGTTCGTACGCAAGCCACGGACAGTCTTGATCCGTTTGGCCTTTTGCCTATTGGTAAGGAGAGTGACGTCTTTCGACGCACTCTACTTCGCAAGGAGTCACTCAGGTCATTTTCACCTGGAAGTTCTTGCACGCTCCTACAAAATAGTACGGTTGTCTCTAAGGGCCAGAGTTTCACTACTCTAGTGGCTCCAAGTACATAATTTTACCGCAGGGACAATGTTCGGCGTCTGGAATTGGATAATTCTAAATATGAATACTCTGGTTTCTCTTCAGATCGAATAAATCTTTCGCCTTTTACTAAAGATTTCCGTGGAGAAGAACAACCATGAGTTTCATGTAAATTTTTGATGCCCGGCTGCTGCTGGGCTTAAACGCGAGTCTCAGAGGTTGGGGACCTGGGGTCCCAAATGATTAACTTCACAAATCACGGAGATTTCGGTCAAACGCGCTGCGGCAAGCGGGCCACATGCTCCGTTCTCAGACTGTCCAAGTGCGGTCAGACAACACAACGGCGATCGCATACATCACCGATCAAGGACGGAATCGAAGTCGCATGACCATGCGCCAAGTTGCTCCATGTTCATTCTGGGAGTGAACAGCTGGAAGGCAGCTTATTCCAGGACACTGAGCATTGAATTCTTAAGTGTTCCAGATGTTGGTCCAGCGGTGGAGTTACCCACAGGGGTATCTATGGGCATCTCGCAAAAACAAATAAAAAAAAAAAAAAACATCCAAGTATGTGTCCATCCCAGTATGTGTCCAGTACAAGGGCTCCGAAGGCAGCAGCTGTAGATGCTCTGATGCTCTCACGATCGCGTGGCTGTACAGCATTGTGAATCTGTTACTACGGTTACGCTGCTTCCTCGGGTACTAAAATGGATCATACAAGACTCCATGACAGTCATACTAGTGGCGCCACATTGGCTTCGGAGGCCATGATTCTTGGATCTCTGCGAACTACTCGCAGCCGATCCTTCACCGCTCTCGCCACGTCCGGACCTATCCCACTAGGGTCAGGTCTTTTACCCCGTTTTAGCGCGGCAGCGTTTCACGGGGTGGCTGTTCAAAGCGCTCTCAAGAACGGAGGGCATTCCAGAATCTGGTATACAAACCATGTTAGGGGCTGGGAAGCCAGTACGGCAGCTCATTATCACAAGGTTTAGCGTGCCTCTATAGGTTGGTGTGACGCTCAGAAGTTTCCAACATCATTTTCAAGTTATCCCGTCTTTTAATATTTTTACAAATGGGTTTGGTGAAGGATTATATTCTACACTCAAGGTGCAGGTCTCTGCATGTCAATTTACCTGCAAAGGTGTTTGGCTCCTTTGCCGATTGTACACACTTTCCTGCACGGTGTCCTCAGACGACCTCCATTTATACCACCTACAGCGCCATGGGACGTGATCTGGTTTTACCACCTACAGCGCCAGGGGACGTGATCTGGTTTTAGGTTTTTTATTTACAGTCTTCATTTGTTGATTTCTTACAACAAGTGGATGTTACGTTTATCAATTGGTAAACACTTTTCTCTTAGCCTTAGCCTCTCAGCAAGGCGTGTTTTTAACATAGGGTGGCTTGCATGTCAAGGCCCCAAATCTGGTGTTTTATGGTCATAGGGCGGAACTTCGCACAAATTCCGTGTTCCAGTCAAAGATCGTATAATGTCACGCATCAACTAATTAATGTAGTTCCTCGGTTATCAATATGTTCGAGAACTTAAGTTACTTTGAATGTGGTACGCGCACTACGCGTTTATGTAACCCAAACAATTGTACGTAGAACAGACACATTGTTCTCTATAATGTAGTGAAGATGGCTTTACAAGCTTCCAAGCAGTCCTTATGTCATACGTCAGGCTTAGCTTCATAATAGGCTACAACGCCTACATCAAGGTCAGACCATTCCAAACGTTCTAGTGAACGTCATAAGCGGGCTTCAACCGCCTACATCAGTGTCAGACCATTCCATACGTTCTTTGGGAACGTTAGGAGCAGCAGGTCATGGAGTTTCTACGAAACAGCGTAGACAAGCTGCTACATGGTCATCAGTGCATGACCATCAGTGCGCATGCTTTTACAGGTTGGCTACGTTTGCGGCATCAGCATTTAGCTTTGGCCGTCTAGTATTACAGGTGCCAAACTGCTCTCCCGCCCAAGGGGGAAACTTTGGTACGTCCCAAGAGTACTCCAGTGACCCCTAGTGGATGAAAAAGAAAATAGGATTTTGGTACTTACCAGGTAAATCCTTTTCTTTGAATCCATAGGGGGCACTGGACGCCCACCCAGAGCAGTTTACCTGTCTTGTGGTAAGGTCTGTGGATCTTATGGTAACACTTCATCACCAATGCATTCGATGTTATGGTATCAACTGATTGTTATCAGTTCCGTTATGTGTCAACTTTAGGGTTGACCATTATATTATAATGTTATAGGTGCATATAATGTTATATGTAATTCTCTATGGTTCATCCTCTCTATCACTCCTGTTCGGCCCAGTAAAAATACTGAAGGCTCTATGGGATTATGAAGTTACTAATTTAAATATTTAAATATGTGCCATTTCCGGCTACGCCCAGTCCATAACCCAAGAGTACTCCAGTGCCCCCTATGGATTCAAAGAAAAGGATTTACCTGGTAAGTACCAAAATCCTATTTTTGTCTGTCATCATAACCTACCTTATGTTTAACAGGAGTTTCTGATTTTCACGGTTGTAAATCTAAATAAGTGTTAAAAAATAAGATTTTACTCACCGTTAAATCTATTTCTCGTAGTCCGTAGTGGATGCTGGGGACTCCGTAAGGACCATGGGGAATAGACGGGCTCCGCAGGAGACTGGGCACTCTAAAGAAAGATTTAGTACTATCTGGTGTGCACTGGCTCCTCCCTCTATGCCCCTCCTCCAGACCTCAGTTAAGGAAACTGTGCCCGGAAGAGCAGACATTATAAGGAAAGGATTTTGGAATCCCGGGTAAGACTCATACCAGCCACACCAATCACACCGTATAACTTGTGATACACATATCCAGTCAACAGTATGAACAACAACAGGGCATCAACAATGGATGCCAACAATTCATAACCCATTATTAAGCAAAAACAATATACACGTATTGCAGAAAGTCCGCACTAGGGACTGGCGCCCAGCATCCACTACGGACTACGAGAAATAGATTTACCGGTGAGTAAAATCTTATTTTCTCTAACGTCCTAGTGGATGCTGGGGACTCCGTAAGGACCATGGGGATTATACCAAAGCTCCCAAACGGGCGGGAGAGTGCGGATGACTCTGCAGCACCGAATGGGCAAACTCAAGGTCCTCCTCAGCCAGGGTATCAAACTTGTAGAATTTTGCAAATGTGTTTGAACCCGACCAAGTAGCAGCTCGGCAAAGCTGTAAAGCCGAGATCCCTCGGGCAGCCGCCCAAGAAGAGCCCACCTTCCTTGTGGAATGGGCTTTCACTGATTTTGGATGCAGCAATCCAGCCGCAGAATGAGCCTGCTGAATCGTGTTACAGATCCAGCGGGCAACGGTTTGCTTTGAAGCAGGAGCACCCAACTTGTTGGGGGCATACAGGATAAACAGCGAGTCAGTTTTCCTGACTCCAGCCATTCTGGCTACATAAATCTTCAAAGCCCTGACTACATCTAGTAACCTGGAATCCTCCAAGTCACGAGTAGCCGCAGGCACTACAATAGGTTGGTTCAAATGAAAAGATGACACCACCTTTGGCAGAAATTGGGGACGAGTCCGCAATTCTGCCCTGTCCATATGAAAAACCAGATAGGGGCTTTTCCATGACAAAGCCGCCAATTCTGACACACGCCTAGCCGAAGCTAAGGCCAATAGCATGACCACGTTCCACGTGAGATACTTTAGCTCCACGGTCTTAAGTGGTTCAAACCAGTGGGATTTCAGGAAACCCAACACCACGTTGAGATCCCAAGGTGCCACTGGTGGCACAAA
The DNA here is from genome assembly GCF_028390025.1 of Pseudophryne corroboree. Classification (NCBI taxonomy): domain Eukaryota; kingdom Metazoa; phylum Chordata; class Amphibia; order Anura; family Myobatrachidae; genus Pseudophryne; species Pseudophryne corroboree. The sequence continues at coordinate 408,716,149 of NC_086446.1, read as the reverse complement.
AGGGGGCTGAATATGCAGCACTCCCTTAACAAACGTCTTAACTTCAGGAAGAGACGCCAGTTCCTTTTGAAAGAAAATGGATAGGGCCGAAATCTGGACCCTTATGGAACCCAACTTCAAGCCCATAGTCACTCCAGACTGTAGAAAGTGCAGAAATCTGCCCAGTTGGAATTCCTCTGTAGGGGCCTTCCTGGCCTCACACCAAGCAACATATTTTCGCCATATGCGGTGATAATGCTTTGCTGTCACGTCCTTCCTAGCCTTTATCAGCGTAGGAATAACTTCCTCCGGAATGCTTTTTTCCGCTAGGATCCGGCGTTCAACCGCCATGCCGTCAAACGCAGCCGCGGTAAGTCTTGGAACAGGCAGGGCCCCTGTTGCAACAGGTCCTGTCTGAGAAGCAGAGGCCATGGGTCCTCTGTGAGCATTTCTTGCAGTTCCGGGTACCAAGGCCTTCTTGGCCAATCCGGAACAATGAGTATTGTTCTCACTCCTCTTCTTCATACGATTCTCAGCACCTTGGGTATGGGAGGAAGAGGAGGAAACACATAGACCGACTGGAACACCCACAGTGTTACCAGGGCGTCCACAGCTATCGCCTGAGGGTCTCTTGACCTGGCGCAATACCGTTGTAGCTTTTTGTTGAGACGGGAAGCCATCATGTCTACCTGTGGCAGTTCCCATCGATTTGTAATCTGAATGAAGACTTCGTGATGAAGTCCCCACTCTCCCGGGTGAAGGTCGTGCCTGCTGAGGAAGTCTGCTTCCCAGTTGTCCACCCCCGGAATGAACACTGCTGACGGTGCTTGCACGTGATTCTCCGCCCACCGAAGAATCCTGGTGGCTTCCGCCATCGCGACTCTGCTTCTTGTGCCGCCCTGGCGGTTTACATGAGCCACCGCGGTGATGTTGTCTGACTGAATCAGCACCGGTTGGTTGCGAAGCAGGGGCTCCACTTGACTCAGGGCGTTGAATATGGCCCTTAGTTCCAGGATATTTATGTGCAGACAAGCCTCCTGACATGACCACAACCCTTGGAAGTTTCTTCCCTGAGTGACTGCCCCCCACCCTCGGAGGCTCGCATCCGTGGTCACCAGGACCCAGTCCTGTATGCCGAACCTGCGGCCCTCGAGAAGGTGAGCACTCTGTAGCCACCACAGAAGAGACACCCTGGCCCTGGGGGACAGGGTGATCAGCCGATGCATCTGAAGAAGCGATCCGGACCATTTGTCCAACAGATCCCATTGAAAGATCCTCGCATGGAACCTGCCGAAGGGAATGGCTTCGTACGATGCCACCATCTTTCCCAGGACTCGCGTGCAGTGATGCACCGACACCTGTTTCGGTTTTAAGAGGTCTCTGACTAGAGTCACAAGCTCTTGAGCCTTCTCCGTCGAGAGAAACACCTTCTTCTGGTCTGTGTCCAGAATCATGCCCAGAAAGGGCAGACGCGTCGTAGGAATCAGCTGCGACTTTGGGATATTCAGAATCCAGCCATGCTGTTGCAACACTTCCTGAGAGTGTGCTAAGCTGATCTGCAACTGCTCCCTCGACCTCGCCTTTATGAGGAGATCGTCCAAGTATGGGATAACTGTGACTCCTTGCTTTCTCAGGATCACCATCATTTCTGCCATTACCTTGGTAAATATTCTCGGTGCCGTGGAGAGCCCAAACGGCAACATCTGGAATTGGTAATGACAGTCCTGTACCACAAATCTGAGGTACTCCTGATGAGGCGGATAAATGGGGACATGCAAGTAAGCATCCTTGATGTCCAGAGACACCATAAAATCCCCCTCTTCCAGGCTTGCAATGACCGCTCTGAGTGATTCCATTTTGAACTTGAATCTTTTCAGATAAATGTTCAGGGACTTTAAATTTAATATAGGTCTGACCGAACCGTGCGGTTTCGGTACCACAAACATTGTGGAATAGTATCCCTTTCCCTGTTGAAGAAGGGGAACCTTTACCACCACCTGCTGGAGAAATAGCTTGTGAATTGCCGCTACCACTACTTCCCTTTCTATGGGGGAAGCTGGCAGGGCCGATTTTAGGTAACGTTGAGGGGGCATCACCTCGAATTCCAGCTTGTATCCCTGAAACACAATCTGTATAGCCCAGGGATCCACCTGTGAGCGAACCCACTGATGGCTGAAATGTCGGAGACGCGCCCCCACCGCTCCTGGCTCCACCCGTGGAGCCCCAGCGTCATGCGGTGGATTTAGTGGAAGCCGGGGAGGACTAATGTTCCTGGGAACTAGCTGTAAGGTGAAGCTTTTTTCCTCTACCCCTGCCTCTAGCAAGAAAGGAAGCACCTCTGACCTTCTTGCTTCTTTGTGCGCGAAAGGACTGCATTTGGTAATACGGTGCTTTCTTAGGTTGTGAGGGAATATATGGCAAAAAGTTTGACTTCCCAGCAGTAGCTGTGGAAACCAGGTCCGAGAGACCGTCCCCAAACAATTCCTCACCCTTGTAAGGTAACACCTCCATGTGTTTTTTGGAGTCGGCATCACCTGTCCACTGCCGAGTCCACAGGACCCTCCTGGCAGAAATTGACATTGCATTAATTCTAGAGCCCAGTAGGCAAATGTCCCTCTGGGCATCCCTCATATATAGGACAGTGTCTTTTATATGCCCCAGGGTCAGTATAATGGTATCCCTGTCCAAGGTATCCATTTCCTCAGACAGATTATCTGTCCACGCTGCTACAGCACTACACATCCACGCCGACGCAATTGCCGGCCTCATTAGAGTCCCTGAATGTGGATAAACAGATTTCAGGATACTTTCCTGCTTTCTATCTGCAGGATCCTTTAGGGTGACCGTATCCTGCGACGGCAGGGCCACCTTCTTAGATAAGCGTGTGAGAGCTTTATCTACCCTAGGGGAGGATTCCCAGCACACCCTGTCCTCTGGCGGGAAAGGGTACGCCATAAGTAACCTTTTGGAAATCAGGACTTTCTTATCTGGGGAATCCCACGCTCTTTCACATAACTCATTTAACTCATGTGAAGGGGGAAAAGTCACCTCTTGCTTTTTCTCCCCATACATATAAACCTCTTGTCAGGGACAGGGTTTACCTCTGATATGTGTAAAACATCCTTCATCGCTATAATCATGTAACGTATAGCTTTTGTCATTTTCGGTTGCAATTTTGCATCATCGTCGTCGACACTGGAGTCAGAATCCGTGTCGACATCTGTCAACCATTTTGGATAGTGGGCGCTTTTGAGACCCTGAGGGCCTCTGCGCTGTAGGATCAGGCATGGGTTGAGACCCTGACTAGCCCGAGGTATCAGCTTTATCCAACCTTTTATGTAAGGAGTTTACATTATCATTTAACACCTTCCACATATCCATCCAATCAGGTGTCGGCACCGTCGGCGGCGACACGTCAGTCAACTGCACTTGCTCTGCCTCCACATAGCCCTCTTCGTCAAACATGTCGACACACGCGTACCGACACACCACACACACAGGGGAAGCTCTAAATGAGGACAGGACCCCCACAAGGCCTTTTGGAGAGACAGAGAGAGAGTATGCCAGCACACACCCCAGCGCTATATAACCCAGGGATTACACAGTAACTTAGTGTTTACCCAGTAGTTGCTGTATTATGATTAATGCGCCTAAATTTATGTGCCCCCCCTCCTCTCTTTTTTACCCTTCTACCGTGATTCTGCAGGGGAGAGCCTGGGGAGCTTCCTCTCAGCGGAGCTGTGGAAGGAAAATGGCGCTGGTGAGTGCTGAGGAAGAAGGCCCCGCCCCCTCAGCGGCGGGCTTCTGTCCCGCGATTTTTTGTAAAATAAATGGCGGGGGCTCATACATATAACAGTGACCCACTGTCTATATGCAGCTTTCGCCAGGAGGTATCAATTGCTGCCCAGGGCGCCCCCCTCTGCGCCCTGCACCCTACAGTGACCGGAGTGTGTGGGTTAGTGTGGGCGCAATGGCGCACAGCTGCAGTGCTGTGCGCTACCTCATGTGAAGACAGGAGTCTTCTGCCGCCGATTTCGATGTCTTCTCCGCTTCTGCTGGCTTCTGTCTTCTGGCTCTGCCAGGGGGACGGCGGCGCGGCTCCGGGAACGGACGACAAGGTCAGGTCCTGTGTTCGATCCCTCTGGGCTAATGGTGTCCAGTAGCCTAAGAAGCGCAACCTAGCCGCAGTTAGTAGGTTTGCTTCTCTCCCCTCAGTCCCACGTAGCAGAGAGTCTGTTGCCAGCAGAAGCTCTCTGAAAATAAAAAAACCTAACTAAAATACTTTCTTATTAGCAAGCTCAGGAGAGCTCACTAAAAGCACCCAGCTCTGTCCGGGCACAGATTCTAACTGAAATAAACACAAAAACAAAATTCCTGCGCACTGATCGAGGGTATAAGACACTCTGTTAGATGTCGATAAGTGTAAAACCCATCTAGGTTTAGCGTTTAGAGTAGATCCCAAAGAAGTCTCAGTGAGGTCAATTTTAAAGACAATTAATATTCAAAAATTCTACAGTCAGTTCTTGTACTGATCTCCCTTAATTATAGAAGATCAGACCAATAATTTGAAGCAACGTCCCAATAGAATGATTTTTCCAATAAAATTTTTGATAGTCAAATGTAAATTCTCTTATCTGGTCTCATCCTGGGTCCTCCAACCAATTAGAAAAGGTAAACGTGATAAAACTTGTATTCAGTCAGCCCCACCGTTTTTCAATTCTTTGTCTCTGTCCTCAAGAAATGGTACATGAAAGACAAATAATGGGGAATCATAGTGCAGACTTATAGAAGTTTATTTAGACACGTTTACAATTAAAAGACTTAGCATGCGTACCCTCAGTGACCTTCGGTGGAAGGCACAGTAATAGGCGTATAGGGGTAATAAAGAAGCTTCCCCTATTAAGCTTTACCTTCACCGAGTCCTGGGCCGCAGGAAACACCGACGCGTTTCAACCGGTATGGTCTTTATCAAGGCACCTTGATAAAGACCATACCGGTTGAAACGCGTTGGTGTTTCCTGCGGCCCAGGACTCGGTGAAGGTAAAGCTTAATAGGGAAGCTTCTTTATTACCCCTATACGCCTATTACTGTGCCTTCCACCGAAGGTCACTGAGGGTACGCATGCTAAGTCTTTTAATTGTAAACGTGTCTAAATAAACTTCTACAAGTCTGCACTATGATTCCCCATTAATTGTCTTTCATGTACCATTTCTTGAGGACAGAGACAAAGAATTGAAAAACGGTGGGGTTGACTGAATACAAGTTTTATCACGTTTACCTTTTCTAATTGGTTGGAGGACCCAGGATGAGACCAGATAAGAGAATTTACATTTGACTATCAAAAATTTTATTGGAAAAATCATTCTATTGGGACGTTGCTTCAAATTATTGGTCTGATCTTCTATAAATAAGGGAGATCAGTACAAGAACTGACTGTAGAATTTTTGAATGTTAATTGTCTTTAAAATTGACCTCACTGAGACTTCTTTTGGATCTACTCTAAACTCTAAACCTAGATGGGTTTTACACTTATCGACATCTAACAGAGGGGTATACAGTATTTACTAAGGTCCCGATTTTGACCGAGATGCCGTTTTTTCATCAAAGTGTCATCTCGGTAATTTACTAAGCAAAAATCACGGCAGTGATGAGGGCATTCGTAATATTTTGGAAGTCCTAGGAAAAAAATCACGAATCAATACACCATCGGTCAAATACGCCTGCAATTTCCTAGAAATCGGGAATTTACTAAAAAGTGCAAAACACAAACACTGCCGACAATAGCCAAACACTGCCGTGATAGAATACAAATCGTGAAAAAGTGCTAAAAAAACCAGACCTGCTTTTTTATCCCGTGTTTGTATAGGCATGCACGGATCCATGAGATCCGTGCATGTTTTTCAGTGGG